>NC_137037.1:35255545-35505545 GCF_032717465.1 Coenobita brevimanus
TTCTTAGGTCTTTAGTGGAAAAGTTTTTAGAGATGGGAAACAAGTTGGATGCAGTTTTCATGGATTTGGAGAAGGCATATGACCGGGTAGATAGGCAAGGAATGTGGAAAATAATAATATATGGAGTAAGTAGGAAGCTGTTGAATGCCATGAAGAGTATGTATGAGGAGACTAAGGCTGCAGTGCGTGTGGATGGTGAACCGAGTGAATTTTTCTCTCTTTGAGGGTTGGGTTGAAACTGGGATGTGTCATGTCTCCATGGTTGTTCAATCTGTATATGGATGGGATTATAAAAGAGATACAAGGTAGGGCAGTGGATGTTGGAGGAGCCCTAGTGAGAGAGGGCAACCTTTGGAAACTCAGTGTACTGTTGTTTGCAGATGATACTGTATTGTTAAGTGAAGATGAAGGGGAACTGCAGGGTTTGGTGAATGAGTTTGGAAGAGTGTAAGAAACGGAATCAAAACGTGACTGTGGGGAGTTACGTTATGGTCTTCGGCAGAAATGAAATCACTGGACGTACAGTGATGTTTGATGATGAGGATATGGAAAATGTGAGTGCATTTAAGTTCTTGGGTAGTGTGATGAGCAAGGATGGAAGTTTGAGGTGTAAAGTGCTTGAAAGGGTACAGCAAGGAAGAAGGGTTGCTGGTTCTTTGAAAGCAGTGAGAAAAAGAGGGAAGTGGGTGTGGCAGTAAAAAAGTCGTTGCATGACAGTATTGTGATACCAGTTCCAAAAAATAAAAATGAAGCTTGAACCTTGTTGAAAAGACACAAGAGTGAGGGCAGTGGAAATGAGTTATTTGAGAGGAGCAAGTGGAGTTACAGGGAGAGACAGACTGACAAATGAGGAAGTGAAGGGACATTGTGGTATGGATGGTAATATACCGTATATATATATATATATATCTATATATATATATCTATATATATATATATATATATATATATATATATATATATATATATATATATATATATATATCATTATAGTAGCTCATGATTCCAGTTTGGCAGGACACCTTGGAGTGAAGAAGACTGTGGCACGCCTTTTGAAACACTTCTACTGGCCAGGTATCTTCAGGGATGTTTCCTGGTATTGTAAGTCTTGTCACACCTGTCAAGTTGTGGGGAAGTGTAATCAGACCGAAAGGGTTGCACCTCTAGTTCCCATTCCTCCTTTTGCGGCGCCTTTCACCCGTGTGTTGGTGGATATTGACAGTAGTGATTTTTAGTATTCTCACTTAAAGTGTACATTATCTTTCTCTGTTCCGTAACATAAATTTGGCGACCTGTCATCAGGATATTCAGGATATTATCATAAGGATATTGCTTGATATTTTGTGACTGTTACTTATTCATGATGTCTACTATTACTACACTTGATGAAGCCAAAGATTTTTTGTCAAATGTGCAAACAGTGTGTGATGTAGAGAACAGAACAAAGAATGAACTTAAGGTTGTTGCTCAACAATTGGGAATTGCTGTTCGCTCTCATCATTCTAAAGATCAAATTGTTGACATGATTAATGAAAGCTTGTTTAATGTAACTCCTCCAAATGAGCAAACGCAGATTGAATTAGCTAAGTTACAGCTAGCCCTGCAGGAGGCTCAGGCTAAGGAGGCGGAGTCTCGTGTTAAGGAGACTGAATTTCAAACACGTGCTAAGGAGGCTGAGTCTCAGGCTCGTATTCAGGAGGCTGAATTTCAAGCAAGTGATAAGGAGGCTGAATTTCAGGCCCGTTCTAAGGAAGCTGAGGCACAAGTTGAAATTGCTAGGATTCAGGCAGACCATGAGTATCGCATGAAACAAGGTGGAACTGGATCATCTAGCTCTGATGATTTTGATGTGGCTAAAAATGTTAAACTTGTCCCTCCTTTTAATGAATCTGATTTAACAAAGTATTTTCAGTTGTTTGAGAGGGTAGCTACAGGTTTTAATTGGCCCAAAAAGTATTGGCCAGTACTCCTTCAAACTGTTCTCACCGGTAAAGCTCAAGTAACTTATGCATCTTTGCCTCAGGATCAATCTGATAATTATGATGTAGTTAAGAGCTTGATTCTTAAGGCCTATGAGCTTGTTCCTGAAGCCTATAGAGTAAAATTTAGGACAACTTACAAGCAAGATAAGCAATCCCATGTTGAGTATGCAAAAATCAAAGAAGATCTGTTAGAGCAGTGGTTAAATTCTAAGAATGTGGATTCTGATTTTGGTAAATTTAAGCAGATGATTTTGCTGGAGGACTTCAAGAGGTGTATAAATAAGGATGTAAGCCTATATCTTGATGAGAGAAGAATAGATAATTTGTCTGATGCTGCAGTTTTAGCAGATGAATATGTTCTCACTCACAAGAGATATTCTAAAGAAAAAGGGAAAGCTGAGAGTAAGTACGTTGCCTCTACTCAGAGTACAGGTAACAGGAAAGAGAATAAAGATGATGTTTCTCAGGAAGTAAATACCAGCTTCACCTCTAGATTTCAGAAAAGTAAATGTACTTATTGTAGTAAGCTTGGTCATACTACGGAGAAATGTTTCAGGAGACAGCGTGATGTGAACAAAAAGGAGTCTTTAAATATTCAGTCAATTGGTCTAGTGTCCACCCTTGAGAGTTAACAGAATTCTTTAACTGAGTTAACTGAACCTGCTTTGAGGGGTAACTTAAATTCTCATGATGGAGCTCCTCTTTTGAGCAGTAACGTGGGTGACACTCTCAAGAGTTCATGTGCTAATTTCCTGTCTGATGGTTTTGTCAGTCCTCTGGACAATAATGACAGGAAATCAGTTAAAATATATCGTGATACAGGTGCTTGCCAATCCCTTATGCTGACCAGTGTTCTAGGCTCTAATGTTAATTCCTCTGATGAAACTGTAATCTTACAAGGTGTAGGGAATAATTACTTCTCTGTCCCTCTGTGCAGAGTGAATTTAGAGTCTGGTTTTGCTAATGGTTCCGTTATGGTTGGGTTGGTTGAAACACTCCCAATGTCAGGTGTAACTTTCTTACTTGGAAATGATATTGGTGGAAGTCAAGTGTGTCCAGCTCCTCAGTTGTCTAGTGAGCCAGTGGCTGCGACCCAGGATTGTGATGTCCCTGATGTGTTCCCTGCATGTGCTGTCACTAGGGCTAAGTCTAAAGTTACTGGTGATTTAGAGGATAATGATGATGATGATGTTATCCTAGCTGACACTTTTCTTGCTAATTTGGACCACTCACCAGATGAGGCAGTACCCCGTAGTGTTGATAATTTGTCTCGTCAAGAGTTGGTTGAGTTGCAGGTTGCTGACCCTGAGTTGAAAGGTCTAGCTAACTCTGCTTACAGTGAGGAAGAGTCAGCCGGTGCTTCTACTTGTTATTATATAAAGTCAGGAGTACTTATGAGGAAGTGGAGACCCCCAACAGCATCAGCCGACTGTGGATGGGAGGTTGTACATCAAGTTGTCATCCCTCGTGTTTGTAGGCAGGATATCATTAGAGTGGCTCATGATTCCAGTTTGGCAGGACACCTTGGAGTGAAGAAGACTGTGGCACGCATTTTGAAACACTTCTACTGGCCAGGTATCTGCAGGGATGTTTCCTGGTATTGTAAGTCTTGTCACACCTGTCAAGTTGTGGGGAAGTGTAATCAGACCGAAAGGGTTGCACCTCTAGTTCCCATTCCTCCTTTTGAGGCGCCTTTCACCCGTGTGTTGGTGGATATTGTGGGCCCTCTTCCTAAGACTTCTTCAGGATTTTCTTATGTGTTGACCCTGATTGATATGGCTACTCGTTATCCTGAAGCCATTCCACTTAGAAATATCTCAGCAAAGAACGTGGTTAAGGAAATGCTAGGGTTCTTCACAAAGTTTGGTCTGCCCAAGGAGGTACAGTCAGACCGGGGAAGTAATTTCATGTCGAATGTTATCAAGCAGTCTCTGAAAGAGTTGGGCATCACCCAGATCACATCTTCAGCTTACCATCCCCAGACCCAAGGAGCGTTGGAGAGATATCATTAAACACTCAAATCGATGCTCAAGAAATACTGTTTGGAACATCAGAAAGACTGGGATAAAGGTCTTCCATTCGTTGTGTTTGCCGCAAGAGAATCTCCAAATGAATCACTGGGCTTCTCACCTTTTGAACTACTGTTTGGCCATGAAGTAAGAGGACCCCTTAAGCTACTCAAGGAATGCTGGCTGTCGGAGGAAGATGACGTCAACCTGCTGGAGTATGTGATGAAGTTCAAAGAACGGCTGTCCACTGCTTTACAGCTGGCGAGAGAGAATTTAGGAGCTGCTCAGGAGAAGATGAAGACTTGGTATGATAAGAAGTGCAGGTTACGCCACTTTCAGCCAGGAGATCAGGTTTTGATTCTGCTACCAGTTCATGGGCAACCTCTTCAAGCCAAGTTTCGTGGTCCTTATTTCGTGGAGAAGAAACTCAGTGATGTCAACTATGTCATCGCTACACCAGATCGTAGAAAGAACAAGCAAGTTTGTCACATCAACATGCTAAAGTTATATCACAGGTGGGACGAAAATAATCCAGTCTGCACTGTAGCTGTTCCACCCGAGTCTGCAAGTGAAGCTCTCCCATGCAGTATGAGCCTGAGTGATAGTTTGGGGAAGAATCCTGATATCATGAATGATCTCCAGACCAAGCTTTCTCATCTACCTCCCGAGGAAAGGCAGGAGTTTTCGGCATTACTGCAGGAGTACCCGCAAGCATTCCGTGCCACTCCAGGAAGAACCACTGTGTTGATGCATGATGTCGATGTTGGAGATGCAAAGCCAATTAAATTGCCTCCTTACCATGTGAACCCAGTGAAAGTTCCTCTCATCGAGAAGGAGCTTGGCTACCTGTTGGACCACAAGATGATTGAGCCCTGTCAGAGTGAGTGGAGTTCTCCTGTCACTCTAGTCCCTAAGCCAGGTGGGTCACAGCGGCTTTGCATTGACTACAGACGTGTTAATCAGATAACCAAAACAGACACTTACCCTCTCCCTTGCGTGGAAGATTGCATAGACAAGATCGGAATGGCTAAGTACATAAGTAAGTTTGATTTGTTAAAGGGATACTGGCAAGTACCTATGACTGAACGTGCTAGGGAGATCTCATGGTTTGTAACATTAGGAAAGACTTTTGCATGTTCTGTAATGCCATATACAGATTGTTTTAGAGTAATAAGAAATTTCCTTTGTAAATTTCTTTTTCTTTGTGGGGAGGTGTTACATAGCCTATGATTTCATCATCCTTTGTGTATTTTTAACGCACAGTATGCTGCATGTTTGATCACGAGCGTGTTCTGCCTCAGTTCCCCCCTTCTACCGTTATAGTAGAGTAAGTCGTCATTTCTTTTGTTCAGAGCGGGATTGTCAACTCTTTGTCCCCGTGGCTTCATTTGCGCATCCTTCTTACAAGTTTTATCAAGCTCTGGTTGCCCCTATATAATGAGCTCAGCCTCTGCATCATTGCCACTTAGATCTGCTCCTCATTTTGTTCACATCTCTGTCCTCCCCTGTACAGTTATTATTGAGTGCTCAGGAAGTCTCCAACCATCTAGCAGCTGTGTAATTTGAGTATAAGTGTTGTTGCATTTTGTTCTTGTACTGTATAGCATAAGTTTAATTTGTAGGCCTAGTGAAGTTTTTGTAATTCATGTAGAGATCTTTATGTCCATCATCATTAATAATATTTTGTATCTGTAATAATTTATCTTGCATTAACTGAGCATTACCCAGTGTATTTTCATTTTATCAGGGCTGACTTAGATAAATTTACTCATGCTAATTTCGTGTTAATAGAGGCTATTGCAGTTAACCATATATTTAACCTGTTTTTGCCATTACATTATCCTTATGAGTCCTGAATGTTTTGTTGTTAGTTTGAGCATTAAACTTTAACTTGTAATTTTACCTAACTCCTTTGTTTTGAACCTGGAACTTTACGGGACAGTATTGATTTTTAGTATTCTCACTTAAAGTGTACATTATCTTTCTCTGTTCCGTAACAATATACATATATATATATATATATATATATATATATATATATATATATATATATATATATATAGCCAGACGCCTTAATCCCGTACGGGGTGACCACAAACAAATCGCCTCCACGTCGCCCTGTTCCCTGCCATTTCATTGCCCTGCTCCCAACTCACACACCCCCTCTCTCATATACCTCTCCACTCCATCCCCTCATCTCATCCTCGGCCTCCCCCTCCCTCTCCCCCCCCCTCCACCTCACTCACATACACTCTCCTCATCAGTCTCTCACCCTCCAGCCTCTCCATATGGCCAAACCACCTCAGTGTGTTCCTCCTGACGCTGCCTATCACATCCACATCCACACCACAAAG
This sequence comes from Coenobita brevimanus, assembly GCF_032717465.1. Taxonomy (NCBI): domain Eukaryota; kingdom Metazoa; phylum Arthropoda; class Malacostraca; order Decapoda; family Coenobitidae; genus Coenobita; species Coenobita brevimanus. The sequence continues at coordinate 35,261,891 of NC_137037.1, forward strand.
GTGCTGTATATCGTCATTTGTCAGCCTGTCTCTCCATGTGACTCCACAGGCTCCTCTTAAATAACTCATTTCCACTGCTCTCACACTTGACTTTCGACCTTCCAACAACGTCCAAGCTTCACTTCCATACGTTAGAGTTGGTATCACAATACCGTCATGTAGTAATTTTTTCACTTCCATGCTCACTTCCCTGTTTCTTATTACTGCTTCAAGGAACCAGCAACCTTTCTTCCTTGTTGTACTCTTTCATGCACTTCAGTCACCAAACTTCCGTCCTTACTCATCACACTACCCAAGTACTTAAACGTACTCACATTTTCCATTTCCTCACCATCCAACCTCACTGTACATTCACTGACTTCACCTCTCTCAAAGACCATAACTTTACTCTTCCCTGCATTCACCTTTAGATTCCGTTTCCTACACACTGTCCCAAACTCATCCACCAAGCCTTGCTGCTCCCCTTCGTCTTCGCTTAACAACACAATATCATCTGCAAACAACAGTACAGGGAGTTCCTAAACACTACCCTCTCGCTCGGGCTACTCCAGCATCCACTGCCCTACCTTGTACCTCTTTCATTACCCCATCCATGTACAGATTGAACAACCATGGAGACATGACATCCCTGTTTCAACCCAACCTTCAAAGAGAAATTTTCACTCAGTTCACCATCCACACGCACTGCAGCCTTAGCACCATCATGCATACTCTTCACAGCATTCAACAGCTTCCCATCTACTCTATATATTCTTAATACTTTCCACAGTCCTTGTCTATCCACCCTGTCATATGCTTTCTCTAAATACATGAAGGCCGCATACAACTTTCATTCATTCATCATCCAATCCAACGTTGCCCCATGAGAAGGGTAGGGGCCCGGGGCTAGGCAAGGTGGTCCTGAATTTAAGATGAGAGTGACCAGCCTCACTCATCCCTGAGTGGCATTACGTAAACAGTAAACCTCAACCACCCCTTGGATATAATCCTACAGTCTCAATCCGACTGGAGTGCCATAATTTCCCGCTAAACCACCAGGTGCCATAATTTGATTATATGGTTACCACCCAGCGTAGTAAACGGTTTCCTGGTGTACAGGAAATCATTTGGCTTGTCACTCAGTGTAGAGTCACCCACAGACAGAAGGAAGAAGAAAGAATAATGGAAAGAAAGACAGAAGAGGGAGTGTAAAGTCACCCGTAGGCAAAAGCAAGAGGAAGGAAAGACAGTAGAGGGATGATGGAAGAGAGAAAAGGGCAGACACCCAAAGCAACACTACATACAGTGAGTGAATGGTGAGCGCCCCCACCTACCACATATCTATCTTTATCTATCTATCTGTCTATCTATCTATCTACACACACACACACACACACACACACACACACACACACTTCACACAACGTAGGATTCAAGACTAAAATATTCACCAAGCCGAAAAATAGAAGAGTTCGCCGAAATGGCGATAGTTAGCGCCCTGGACGTTACCTGAGCTCCACCAGCAGCGCCTACGTCAGGAGTGCCCTCTCCCACTGCTCCACTTGAAAAGATGCTCACCAGGAACTATAACGCATAACTGAAGTCCTCATTTTAATGCAGACGTATTCGACGTAATTAAGACACATTGACAAATGGCATACTCACCAAGATACCACTACACCCACAACCGGCGAACACATCAAGATATGCAATAGCTACCACACGTCTCCAGACTACAAGATGGATGAAAAGATCATCAGGGACATTGTATCCAGAAATGTACGACCTATAGACAAGGAACAAGACATTACTCTCTTCATCTACTACAAGACACTGAAAACAGTCCATCTTCTGCCTCTTAACCAACCCGCCCTGACCAAGACGCCCATTCGAAGGAGGACCATGTCATTTACCAGCATAACTGCATCATTGAGAAGTATGGATCTCACTTATACACAGGAGTGAAACAGACCAGACAATCGAGATGCCTCACCTGTCAGCTACGGGATGGAGCCATGAAGAACCATTAAACCACCCCACACATCTCCCACCTGACACGATAAGACCTGGTTGAGAACACCAAGATAATCAACAGAGAGCAAGACACTTGCCGCCTCTTGTTTCTAGAGGCAATCATCATTATCACAAAACAACCTACAATAAACACACAAGTCGAAGATTTTCAAATCCTACCATCATCAAAAGCCCACATAAGCTTAGCCAATGAAGCAGCCAATGAGCAATCAGCTTAGCTGATCAGCTCCTCCCACCTGTCTCCATCTGATCCACCTGAATCGTATATAAGCAACCACCCACTTCAGAACCATCTATGGTCGATAGGCAAAAAAAAAAAAAAAAAAAAAAAAAAAACAGAACCATCAGGAAAGAGTGAGAAGGGCAGAGAGGAGAGAGAGACGATCGACAGCCATGGCAGACACATCTCCTGCTATTGCCTGCTACCCGTCGAGGGGGACATCCAGCAGACCATAGTCTCCAGCAGCCCTGAAGATCAGAGGAACCATGGATGGGTTTAATGCCAGGGTAGGGTACGGATTCATCAAACACCAGGACACTGGCATTGATGCTTTTGTGCACCGCCAGGCCATCATTAAACCAAACCCACGGCACCTCCAATGCTCCCTTGGGGTTGGAGAGACGGTAACGTTTAGTCTCTTTGGGACTCCTAAGGGGCCTGAGGCTCAGGAGGTTACTGGGCCGGGAGATGTGGCCGTGTAGGGTTCTGCCGATGCACGGCGATGGCCCACGGCCTGGAGATACCAGGCCAGGGATCCTTTAAGTCTTGGGGAGCTAAACACCGCCGCGGAGATGTGCATCATGATGGTGAAGGCTTTTCGTTGGGGTGACAAGGGGGCTTTGTGCGTTCTCCTACCTAAGATCTTTGAGAATGGGCTGCCTCACCTTGTCATCCCTGAGTGCTTCGCCCTCGATGTTCACTCAGTTCCTCGCCAACGGGAGCGTCGGGCCTGGCAGCCGCGACCTGCTGCCCCCCGCACAACACCGCGGAAAAGGCTACAGCTCGATGCCCCTCTCAACAGGCAGACTGCAACCTCGATCACCGACCCGGCTCCGGAAATGGACACGGCAATGACCACGGCCGGCATACACCATTCACCATCAGAGATTGAGGAGGGGCAGGACTCCTCTGATGCCACCTCCATGACCAAGTCAGCATCGACCTACTCCTCAACTGAGGTCATTGAGTCCTCCCCTCCTTCGGTAGAGAAGGGCACCCCAACTAGCCCTCCCATCATGGACCTCAAGGATCGGCTAGACGTGTCCTCCTACTGACACTTCCTGATCCTCAATGCCCAAACCTGGTTGTACCAGCTCGGAGCTACCATCTACTCCATCCTTTACGATCTGCTCCGAGCTGCCAGCCACAGTGAGGCAATCCGACCAGTGCAGTTTGTCAGGGGAAAGGAGGTGCGTCTAGCCGATCTTCGAGCCTTTTACCACATGTTACCCCCACGTCTGGCCCCTTAGAATGGCCGTTATGTGCAGTGCTGATGCAGAGATCAAATGCTGTTAATGTCCACCATCTTTTTTGGCCTAATGCCCTTCACAGTGGGCGATGGCCATTAAGATATAATTTAAAAAAAATCATCAGATCCAGCCTGAAGACAGAAGAAGATAGTTTGAAAACTTCTCTGCCCTTTGGGGAACTCCTGAAGAAATTCAGGTTCACCGAAAAATTGTATGGCAAATAGAAACAGTACTTAAGATTATCAGTAAAGGAGAATGTGCCATAGCATTCAACCTCATATAGCTCCAAGAAAAAAAAAATATATCTATCTATCTATCTATCTATCTATATATATATATATATATATATATATATATATATATATATATATATATATATATATATTGTTACATAGCCTATGATTTCATCATCCTTTGTGTAATTTTAACGTACAGTGTGCTGCCTGTTTGATCACGAGCGTGTTCTACCTCACTCCCCCCTTCTACCGTTATAGTAGAGTAAGTCGTTTTTTCTGTTGTTCAGAGCGGGATTGTCAACTCTTTGTCCCCATGGCTTCATTTGCGCGTCCTTCTTACAAGTTGTATCAAGCTCTGCCGGCCCCTATATAATGAGCTCAGTCTCTACATTAATTGCCACTTAGATCTACTCCTCATTTTGTTCACATCTCTGTCCTCCCCTGTACAGTTGTTATTGTGAGTGCTCAGGAAGTCTCCAACCATCTAGCAGCTGTGTGTAATTTGAGTATAAGTGTTGTTGCATTTTGTTCTTGTACTGTGTAACATAAGTTGTTAATTTGTAGGCCTAGTGAGGTTTTTGTAATTCATGTAAGGTTCTTATTGTCAGCCATCATTAATAATATTTTGTATCTGTAATAATATATCTGGCATTCACTGAGTATTATCTGGTATCTCATTTTAACAGGGCTGACTTAGATAAATTTACTCTTGCTAATTTCGTGTTAATAGAGGCTATTGCAGTTAACCATATATTTAACCTGTTTTTTTTGCCATTACATTATCCTTATGAGTCCTGAATGTTTTGTTGTTAGTTTGAGCATTAAACTTTAACTTGTAATTTTACCTAACTCTTTGTTTTGAACCTGGAACTTTACGGGACAGTAGTGACTTTTAGTATTCTCACTTAAAGTGTACATTATCTTTCCCTGTTCCGTAACAATATATATATATATATATATATATATATATATATATATATATATATATATATATATATATATATATATATATATATATATATATAGGTTGTTTCAAAAATAGTGTTCGTAAATTGCAGAATGAACAGGGTAGGAAAATATAAATATACTTTACTATGTAACATTTTTGGAAATTTGTCATATTTACCGTGATATTACACATGTTATGTTTAATAGGAAGCTGTAGAGGATGAAAATGATCGGTAGCTTACCATCACCTCAGTACCTTTATTTTTTCATACATTTTTCTACACCGATGTATTGTACACTACAGAATTACAATAGGTGCTCGAAATTTCTCCCCCCCTCCTTGATACAGGCTTGAGCTCGGCGCAGAAGTGACTGGTGTACCCGTTCAAATACCACTGGTGTGTTCCGTACTTCTCTGCACGCCCCTTGAACTCTTTACCACAGTTCCTGACAGGTGTTGACTGATGTAGCATACACCCTGCTCTTCAGGTGTCCCCAAAGGTAAAAGTCAAGTGGAGTTAGGTCGGGTGAACTAGGTGGCCAGGCAATGGGACCTCTGTGGCCTATCCACTTGTCAGGGTACATAGCATTAAGCAAATTCCTTGTACGTCATGCAAAGTGAGGTGGAGCCCCATCATGCTGGAACCACATTCGTGTACGTGTTCTGAGGGGCACATCTTCAAGTAGTATGGGGAGCTCATCCTGAAGATATCTGGTGTACACATTGCCTGTAAGTCGTTGTGGTAGCAAAAATGGTCTGATTAGACGATCAAGAATACTGGCCCACACATTTTTCACAAAGTGTTCTTGATGTTCCCTTGTTATTACGTGTGGGTTTTCTGCCACCCATGTGTGTGCGAATTATGTTGGTTTAGCATGCCACCTCTTGTGAACACAGCCTCATCACTCCACAAAACATGTGCAAGAAAACCGTTGTTCTCCCTCGCATGAATAAGAAGCCACCTACAGAAATCCACTCACTGGGAATAATCACGTTCGGTCAGAGCATGGATGGGCTGGTGATGACACAGGTACAGGCCTAGTCTGTTTACAGTCCTCCATACAGATGCATGAGCCACACCGAATCGTGCACCAAGTCGATGTGTACTCATAGATGGTTCATCTCCGATGGTGTTGAGAGTATCCTCTTCTACATTAAGCAGGTGATCAGCATGAGGCCTTCCACTGTTTACTGCACGTGGATTCAGTGTGCCACATTCCCGTAGTCGTCGTTCTACACGGAGGAAAGTAGGCCGAGATGGTTGTCTCCGGTTAGGATATCGCTTACCATACATCCATACTGCTTCAGCTGCATTTCCTCCTGCTGCACCCAACGTAAGTGCAGACGTGTATGGCTCCATGTCCAGTGGTGACTTAAGACTGCCGGTACATCCTTTTTTTCTCTCACCTTCTCACAAACAGCGACCAGAGCAGCCATGCAAGAAGGACGTGCTACCATTGCCTGTGACCCGTTGAGGGGGGCAACCAGCCAGCCACAGTCTTCCACCACCCAGAAGATCCGGGAGACCGTGGTTTGGTTTAACGTAATGGTGGGGTATGGATTCATCAAATGCCAGGATACTGGCGTTGATGTTTTTGTGCACCGCCAGGCGATCATTAAACCAAACCCTCGGCACTTCCAACGCTCCCTTGGTGATGGAGAATCGGTGGAGTTTAGTCTGTTTGGAACCCCCAAGGGTCCTGAGGCTCGGGATGTTACTGGGCCGGGTGGTGTAGCTGTGCAGGGTTCTGCCCATGCACGGCGGTGCCACACGGCCCAGGGACGTCAGGCCAGGGATCCTGGGAGTTCTGAACAGATGAACCTCGTCGTGGAGATGTGTATCGTGACGGCAAAGGCTTATTGTGGGGGTGATAAGAGGGCTTTGTGCATTCTTCTCCCAAAGATCTTTGAGGAGAATGGGCTGCCTCGCCTTATCATCCCCGAGTGCTTTGCCCGTGATATACACTCTGTCCCTCGCCGACGGGAGCATCGGGCTCATCAACCATAGCCACAATCTGCTGCTCCTCAGCAAACGCCGAGGAAGAGGCTTAGGCTGGAGGCCCCCCTCAACCGACGGACAGCCTCTCAGATCAACGACCCGACCCTGGATCCGACCAATGCTACACCTATTATGACCACGGCGGAAGTCCATCATCCGCCAGCAATGTCTGAGGGGGAGAGGGACTTAACTGACACTGCCTCCATGGTCGAGGAAGCATCGACCGACTCCTCGACTGAGGAGGACGTTGGTGAGTCCCCCCCCTCCTCAGACAGAGGAGGGCACCCCATCTCGCCATCCCATCATCGACCTAAAGGATCGGCTAGACATAGCCTCCTATAGACACCTCCTGGCTCTCAGCGCTCGCACCTGGTCGTACCAGCTCGGAGAAACGACATACACCACTCTTTACGATCTGCTCCGAGCTGCCGACCGGGGTGAGGACATAAGACCTGCGCTGATTGTCAGGGGGTAGGAGGTGCGTCTAGACGATCTTTGAGCATTTTACCACATGCTCCCACCTCGACTGGCCCCTTAGATCGTCGGTGGTGCACGGTGAGGGAGTGGATTCATTTTGTTAAATTACTCTGGCTGGCCTAATGCCCCACGTTGGTGGCGATGGCCATTAAGCCACAACAAAACAAAACAAATCTCACAGTACCTTTAAATCACGAAGCTTCGTTCAAACCCATGAGGCATACATGATTTGCTGCTTCAGGTTTACATATATGTAGGTTTCGTTAATACTGCACATTACATCGGTGTACACAAGATTATGAAGAAATAACGGTATTGAGGTGATGATAAGCTACTGATCGTTTTTATCCCCTACAGTTTCGTATTAAACATAAAATGTGTAATATCACGGTAAATATGACAAATTCCCAAAAACGTCACATACTAAAGTATATTTATATTTTCCTACTCTATTTATTCTGAAAATTATGAACACTATATATATATATATATATATATATATATATATATATATATATATATATATATATATATATATATTTAACCCATTGGAACCCTGTGTCCAGAGTACTGGACAGAACTGGGAATTTTCAAATCTTATTAAAGTAGGGAACCCTCGGGTAGAGACCTATGAGCTTCGCGACTATGAGCCGATAGGCGGAGGGCGGTACGCTTAGTACCCTCCCAGTGCAATGACTCGCTCAGCAGCTCTGGGATCCAATGGGATATATATATATATATATATATATATATATATATATATATATATATATATATATATATATATATATATATAGAGTGGAATCTCTTTTATCCGAAAATCATGGGACTTTCAAAGTTTCGTTTAATCAATTTTTTCGGATAAAAGATACTGTAATAATATGTAGGATACAAGGGAACAGTATTGTACTCACCCATCACCCATTTCGGGTGATGTCTAGCCCACCACCACCACCACCAGCACCCCAGAAGCCACTCAACCATCACCAAAACACTTAATACACGGTAGTAACTACGTATGTAACTGCACTTTTGTAACTGTAACAGAAACTGTCAACTTAGATAAAAACTTCACTCAAATAAACTTAAATAAAACTTCACCAAAACAATTACGTAATTCACTGTAACCAATTCGAACAAATGAAGTCTTAAACATAATTGTTTTTTCATATTTTTTGTTTCCTTATTCAATCATTTCCACATCATCCACATCATCTCCCACATCATCCAAATCTTCCGAGGTGGTGGATGCAGGTGAGGGAGTAGGCAACTCGCTCTAGTGAGTAACGGTGCAACCGTAAACTAACGCTAAAGGCACGAAACAAGCCCACCGTGTTTGAATTTTCGGATAGATTTAAGATTTTTGCGGTTAATCGAAATGAGAAAGTTTTAGTAAACTTGCGGTTAATGTCATATTACGGTTAAAACAATTTCGGATAAAAGAGACTCCACTGGAGAGAGAGAGAGAGAGAGAGAGAGAGAGAGAGAGAGAGAGAGAGAGAGAGAGAGTGCCTCTGTGGTACAGTGGTAGAGTGTGCGGTTCGTACACGGGTGAGCCAGGGTTCGCGCCCCGCCAGGGTAATAAACTTTGGGAGTTTTCACCCGGCCACGTACTGCATTGGCGGACACAAGGGGTACTGTGGTTGAACCAGTGTCGCTAACTATAAAGTATGCTTGCACCCAGTCGGTTTGCGTGGGCCGATTACACTTGGTTCACAGACTACCATACATCCAAAGCCACTCCAACACGACAATTACACTTACAAGCACTTGTCACCCTACATACAATCTCTACCAGGCAGCCTAAGCCACTTGGTAGAGATACATTGGCTGTATCGTCCCGACTTCGGTCGGGATAGGCCGGTCCTGCAGTGGATACTCGGCTGATGATGATGATATATATATATATATATATATATATATATATATATATATATATATATATATATATATATATATATATATATAACGTGAGAGAGAGAGCCCGACGCCCTAATCCCGCAAAGGGTGACCATAGACAAAACGCCTCCAAGTCGCTCTGTCACTCACCATTTGCCTGCCCTCCCCCCAACTTATTCCCCCCTCACTCATATACCTCTCAACTCCATCCCTCTACCTCATCCTCGGTCTCCCCCTTCCTCTCCCTCTCTCCACTTTACCTACATACACTCTCTTAGTCAGTCTTTCACTCTCCGTTCTCTCCACATGTCCACACCACCTCAGAGTATTTCTCCCAGTTTTCTCAATCACATCCACATCCACCCCACAACGTTCTTTCACTCCCTCCTCCCCCTCCACCTCACTCACACACACTCTCGCCGTCAGTCTTTCGCTCTCCATCCTCTCCACATGGCCAAACCACAGCAATGTGTTCCTCCTAAAGCTTTTTATCACATCTACGTCCACACCACAATGTTGCTTCAATTCCTCATTTGTCAGTCTGTCTCTCCACGTGACTCCACAGGCTCCTCTGAAATGACTCATTTCCAATGCCCTCACTCTTGACTTCTGTCCCTCCAACAAGGTCCAAGCTTCACTTGCTTACGTTAGAGTTGGTGTCACTGTACTGACATGTAGTAACTTTTTCACTTCCATGCTCACTTCCCTGTTTCTTATCACTGCTTTCAAGGAACCAGCAACCTTTCATCCTTTTTGTACCTTTTCAAGCACTTCACCCTCTAAACTTCCATCCTTACTCATCACACTACCCAAGTACTTAAATGCACTCACATTTTCCATTTCTTCCTCATCCAGCCTCACTGTACATTCACTGACTTCACTTGAACACCATAACTTTACTCCTCCCTACATTCACCTTTAGATTCCGTTTCCTACACAGTCTCCCAAACTCATCCACCAAGCCTTGTAGCTCACCTTCGTCTTCACTCAACAACACAGCACCACCCGCAAATAACAGTACAGGGAGTTTCCAAACACTGCCCTCTCTCATTAGGGCTGCTCCAAGATGCATTACCCTACCTTCTATCGCTTTTATAACCCCATCCATATACAGACTGAACAACCATGGAGACATGACACATCCTTGTTTCAATCCAACCCTCAAATAGAAAAATGCACTGAGTTCACTATCCACACGCACTGCAGCCTTAGCACCCTTATACACACTCTTCACAATATTCAACTACTTCCCACCTACTCCATATATTCTTAATAATTTCCACAATCCTTGTCTATCCACCCTGTCATATGCTTTCTCCAAATCCATGAAGGCCGCATACATCTTCTTTCCCTTCTCTAGAAACTATTCCACTAAAGATCTAAGAATGAATATCTGATCTACACAACCTCTTCCCTTCCTAATACCTCCCTGTTCTTCTCCAACTAATTCCTCTGTTATTTACCTACCTCCGTCAATAAGCATCCTACCATATACTCTTAAAATTACACTAAGAAGAGAAATGCCCCAATGATTACCACACACTTCTTTTTCCCCATTTCCTTTGTACACGGGAATGATTATAATGTACCTGACTTCTAATCCTCCGGGACTCTACCTTCCTCCCAGGCCAATCTGCACATCTTCCACATCCATTCTACTACTATCTCTCCCCCATGCTTCAGCATTTCACCACACACTCCATCAATTCGTGGGGCTTTCCCCATTTTGACTTTCTTCATTGCTTTCACAACTTCCATCCTACTGATTTCTTCCTCCCTTCTCACATCCCTCCACCTTCTTTGCCATTCCCCAGCCACTTATGCTAGTATTACTTTCATTCTCTATGTTCAACAATTCCTTAAAGTGTTCTCTCCATCTGCTCACTTTTTCTCCCTTTCTCCACTAGTAATCTACCATTTTTATCTTTCACTCCCCGACGAACTTCTCTGGCACCTTGTTTATCTCTCTTTACCTCTTTCCAGAACCTTTCCTTACATTCCCTCCACTTTACACTCAAATTCCTTCCAAATTCCTCATCCACTCTCTTCTTACTCTCTCTTTCTAATCTTTTCACCTCTCTCTTCCTCTCTGCATATAACTGTCTCTTCTGTCTCTCACCTTCTTCCACGCCCCTGTTTCTCATCCACTCACTATATGCTTTCTTCTTTTGTGCCACAGCCTGCTCACCTCTTCATTCCACCATGCTGTTCCTTGCACCCCCTTTCGTCTTCTGTTCACCCCACACACCACCTCACATGCTGCACAAATTTCTTCTGTGAATATCTTGCTTACACCTTCCACGTCCCCCATCTGCTCCAGTTCATATTTACCCAATCGCTCCTCCACTTCTCTCTTATTTTCTGCCTTTTTTTTTCATCATCTTGTAACCTCTCCACCCTCCTTGCATATACTACTTCCTCCTGTCCTTCCCTTCTTCTATTTATCCATTTCACTTGGACCTTGATTCTCACCACCACCAGGTGGTGGTCAGAAATCCTCTCCTCCAGCGTTTTTATGATCTTGTATGCATTACACACCTTCTGATCCTTTCATCCACACACACACACACACACACACACACACACACACACACACACACACACACACACACACACACACATAATCAATCATTGTCTTCCATTTATTCAGTTCACAACCCACCCTTCTCATCACTCGCCATGTATACCTATGGATCGTTTTGTGTTTGAAAAGGATATTGGCTATCACCGACCCCTTCCCGGCACAAATGTCCACTAAAGCACTGCCATTCTCATCCATCTCTGCAGGCACACCTCACTCACCAACTACTCCATCCACCTGCACATTCTCTACTTTACCAATCATATTGCCAGTCAGAAACACTCTCTCAGTCCTTTCAAACTTTTCCATGCACGCCTCCACACTTGTCCAGAACTCTTCTCTCACTCTACATGCACGATCTTGCATTGGCGCATAGACACACACAATCGCCCACATTTGTAGTCCAACTTTCAATCTTACCCACACAATCTTTGAGCCAAATGATCCATACTGTCTCATATTCTCCTTCCACCTGTTACTGACAACAATACACACTCATTCTTTTGCCTTCTCATTCTCACCTACTTCCACCCATATACCCCATCCGTTCTCCCAATCTCTCACATACATCTACTGTCGCACCCTCAAGCACCTGGACAATCTCTCTCTCTTTCACCTCACCATGTGCACCTCTTACAGTCCATGTCACATTCCGTACCATGTCCTTTGTTCGGTCCTTAGTCGTTAGTGGTAGGAGTACACTGTAGCACCAGTCGAGCAGGGCAGTACTCCCAAGGTGAATTGAAAGCTGATGACAGGGAGAGCTGGAGCTCCCGCTTCATCAGCCCTCGGGACTAGGTCCCGACCATCCCCCTTTGCTGAACTTTTTCAGTGTCTCAGTAACACAGAGAGTAGGCCAGCATGCTCTCCAATACAAGTTTCTCTAACTGTCAGCACCAAACTACATGCACAATACACACTGCACTTCCTTTTCCAAAATAAAAAAATCATGGCAGCACAACACGTTGCCTCGGAGTCCCCGGGGGGGGGGGACCATAAATGCCCCCACCTTCCGCCCCTCTCCCGGTGACGACTGCCTGGAACCACTGTCTGACTCTGTTCTTTTTCATTTCTGCAACATTCGCGGCCTTTCCTCTTACTTTCGCTCTGTTGAGCACCACCTCTCCTTTTCTAAACCTCACCTTCTTTTTCTAATTAAGACTCAGCTGTCTGAGGCAACTGACAGCAGACCCTTTTCTGTATCCTCCTACTTTCTCTATACTCATTTCAAAGCCAAAGGTAGCTGTTGTATATACAGTATATACGCAACGACTTATCTTGCTCTCGTGTTCCTGAACTCGATTCTTCTGAATTCTCTACACTCTGGCTTCGGCTTTCCTGTCATTCTCTGACTAAATATATCTGCGCTGTTTACTTATCTCCTAATTCTACTGACTATCAAAAATTCTTTGACTATCTTACGTGCATGATGGAACACATTCTATCCACATCTCCATTCTCTGATATCTCCATTCTAGGAGATTTCAATGTTCACCACCACCTTTGGCTCTCCTCTTCTTTCATTGATCCACCTGGTGAACAAGCCTTCACCTTTTCTATCCTTAATGACCTAGAGCAGCTTGTACAGCACCCTACCCATATCCCTGACCGCCTTGGAGAGAGCTCCAACATACTTGACCTCTTCCTTACAACTAATTCTTCTGCTTACTCTGTTAATCTTTTCTCTCCTTTGGGCTCCTCCAGTCACAACCTTATCACTTTAACCTGTAGTATCGCTCCGGTACGGCCTGTGGACCCTCCAAAGAAATGTCATCTGTGGCACTTTGGAGCTGCGGATTGGGAGGCCCTTAGGCAGTACTTCTTTGATTTCCCTGGAATGATTATTGTTTCCATCGCCTGGAGCCATCTGGGTGTGCCTTGCACATAACGGAGGTTATTCTCTTGGGCATGGAAGCATACATTCCTTTCTCATATCCTCTGACTAATGCAAGAAAGCCTTGGTTTAATCACGCTTCTTCTAATGCTGTCCGCAACAAGGAGAGGGCCTTTGAAAGGTACCAGAGCCAACCCACCCCTGAATCACATCTTTTATACGTTTCTGCCCGGAATCGTGTTAAGTCTGTTCTTCGCTCTGCTAAAAATAATTTCATCCGTACTAAATGCTCTCAACTCTCCAACACGAATTCTTCCCGCTCCTTCTGGCACCTTGCCAAAAACCTTTCTAACAATCTTACCTCATCATCCTTCCCTCCTCTTTTCTACTCTGATGGCTCTGTAGCTATTTCTTCTACTGATAAACCAGATCTCTTTGCTCAGACTTCCTCCAATTCCACCTTAGACAATTCCAGTTCTGTTCCTCCATCACTTCCCCCCTCTGACTTCCTCATGGCTGACATTAAAATTTCCTCAGCTGATGAATTTTCTGGCATCACAGGCCTCAATACTAATAAGGCATATAGGCCTGATGGAGTCCCTCCTGTTGTTCTCAAGAACTGTGCTTCTGTGTTTACATCTTGCCTAGGCAAACTCTTTCGCCTCTGTCTGTCAACTTGTACCTTTCCTTCTTGCTGGAAGTTTGCTTTCATTCAGTCAGTCCCAAAGAAGGGTGACCATTCCCAACCCTCTAACTATCATCCAATTGCTTTAACATCCTGTATCTCAAAAGTTTTCGAGTCAATTCTTAATCGAAAAATTTTCAGGCATCTTTCCTATCACAGCCTTCTTTCTGATCGTCAGTATGGGTTCCGTCAGGGACGCTCCACTGGCGAGCTCACCTACCTTTCAGACTCCTGATCATCCTCCTTTCGGGACTTTGGTGAAAGCTTTGCCACTGCACTTTACATCTCAAAGGCTTTCGATCGAGTCTGGCATAAATCTTTAATTTCCAAACTGCCCTCTTACAGTTTCTATCCTTCTATCTGTGCCTTCATCTCTAACTTCCTTTCTGGTCGTTCTATAGCTGCTGTTGTAGACGGCCATCGTTCTTCTTCTAGATCTATCAACAGTGGTGTTCCTCAGGGCTCTGTCCTATCACCAACTCTCTTCCTTTTATTCATCAATGACCTTCTAAGCTGTACATCTAATCCTATCCACTCACACGCTGATGACTCCACTCTTCACCTTTCCATTCAGTTCCCGCAACGTCGATCTCAACAGTTACTTCAACAAACAAGGGATGAGGCTATGGCACACCTAATGTCTGACTTGGCTCGTATCTCTGTGTGGGGCAAAAATAATCTGGTTGTTTCTAATGCATCAAAGACTCAGTTTTTACATCTAGCAACCCGACAAAATCTTCCACAGGTATACCCACTAATGTTTGATAATATTCAGCTTAATCCTGCATCATTCTTGAACATGCTTGGGGTTTCATTTACTCGGGACTTATCTTGGAATATTCATATTACATCTCTTGTAAAGTCTGCTTCCAAGAGATTAGTGAGCTAAGCCGACTCCGTCCCTTCTTTACCCCTGCACAATTCTATACAAGGGTTTTATCCTCCCCTGTGTGGAGTACAACTCTCATGTGTGGGGAGGTTCCCCACATACAGCTCTTCTCAATAGGGTGGAGTCAAAGGCTTTATGTCTCATTAACTCTCCTCCTCTTACTGACTCCCTTCAACCTCTCTCTCTTCGTCGCACTGTTGCATCTTTTTCTCTTTTCTATCGCTACTTCAATGGTCACTGCTCCTTTGAACTGTCTGCAAGCATTCCTCCACCCCTATGAGCGGCGCGTAGCACCCGTCTAGCAGCAAACTCTCATCCCTTTTCTGTCCAACTCTCTAATGCAAGAGTTACCTGTTACTCCAGTCCTTCATTTATGCAACAGGTCAACTCTGGAACTGTCTCCCTCTGTATTTCCTGCTTTGTATGATCTCCAGTCTTTCAAACGCAGTGTGTCCAGGCATCTCGAAACGATCGGATCTTGAATTTGTCTCTCTCTTGTATTTTGTTTTTCTCTTGGAAGGAACAATAATTGCAGGTTCGCGGCCTTTGGTTTCTTCTTCCTCGTTAAAAAAAATAATAATTTTGGTCAGTCCTGGTCCGATGCTTCTTGTTCGTATTTTTAGTTAGTTTTTTTTTCCAGGGAGGGGCACTAATGCTCCACCAACCCACTTGTTGCCACGTAGGGAACACGTGTTTGTAGGTTATAAGCTTACCACCCAGCGCTGTAAAGGCTTTCCTGGTTTACAGGAAATCATTTGGTTTGCCACTCAGTGTAGAGCTACCCTAAAAACAGAGTACCACTACATTAAGTGGGTGGATGATGGGCGCCCCTACCCATATATATATATATATATATATATATATATATATATATATACAATGGTAGGTGGGGGTGCCCATCATCCACTCACTCAATGTAGAGTGATGCCATTTGATCTCTACAATGAGTGACAAGCCAAATGGTTTCCTGTACCCAGGAAACCATTTACTACGCTGAGTCGTAACCATATAACCAGGGTTTCTTGCAGGGTTA
This sequence comes from Coenobita brevimanus, assembly GCF_032717465.1. Lineage (NCBI taxonomy): Eukaryota > Metazoa > Arthropoda > Malacostraca > Decapoda > Coenobitidae > Coenobita > Coenobita brevimanus. The sequence continues at coordinate 35,277,956 of NC_137037.1, forward strand.
AGTGTCCCCCAGATTTCCCTATCCAAAATCACTTAATCATGGCAGTCATTTCAGAGAACCTCGGAGGGCCCAGTACCTGCCCAGGGCCCCAACCAAATGGGCAGACTTGTGTGGCCATGTGTGATGTGAGAGGTGTGAATGAGGAGAGCAAAAGGGTGGAAATGGTGAATGTGTTCAAGATTGCGAGATATGCTGTGATGGCACTGTGTGAAACGAAGATGAAAGGGTGTGAAGTGGAGGAGTGGGAGGGTGTGAAATGTGTAAGATCGGGAATGAATGGGAGAGAAAGATGTAAGGATTTGCTTTGTTGATGAATGAGGTGTGGCAGAGTGGAATGAGAGACTACAAATGCGTAAGCTCGAGGTGTATGTATGTCAAGTTCAAGTTTGAGAAGGTGAAAGTGGCAGTGATTGTAACGTATGCACCGTGTGAGGACAGGAGTGAGAGAGAGAAAGACAGGTTTTGGGATGAGCTAGTTGAAGTAGTGGGAGAAATGCCCAGGAGCTATAAAGTGATCATGTTGGGGGATATGAACGGAAGAGTAGGCACTGGTCCAGAGGATGACATAATGGGTTGTTATGGAGTACCAGGAGAAAATGATAATGGGAATCGACTAAACGATATGTGTCAGAAGAGGAGGCTGTGCATTTGTAATTCGTATTTCAAACACAAAGATGCACATAGATATACATGGTATAGAGGAAACGGGGATCGTGCTGAAAGAAGCCTGATTAATTACGTGCTCATAGAGAGATCGATGATGGGAACGGTTGCTGATACGAGAGCTGTGAGATGACGATGTGGAGGTCTGTCAGATCATATAATTTTGGTATGCAAGATCAAGCTGAGAGGAGTGAGGTGGATCAAGAGAGAAGAGCAGTCAGGGTGAAAGACTGAAAGTTGAGAAGCTGAGGATCAAAGAAGTGGCAGATGATTACAGGACCAAAGTAGAGGACGAGTTAGATTCAGTGAACTGGAATGAACTGGATCTGGACAGCCTGTGGAATGCATATAGGGACTGCTTAGTTAGGAATGCTAAAGAGGTGTGTGGTGTGGCAAGAGTATCAACAAAAAAGAAGGGTACTGCATGGTGGGATGAGGAGATTAAGAGAGTAGTGGAGGAAACGAGGAAGAAGTGACTAAAGTGTTTACGGGATAGGGGTTCAGCTGAAATAAGAACTGAGTATATCGAGAGCAAGAAGCACGTAAAGAGACTAGTGAAGTGGAAAAAGAAGGAGGTAAATGATGATCTGGGAAGAAAAATGAATGTGAACTACTTTGAAAATAGGAAGTTATTCTGGAAAGAGATGAGGAAAGTGTAGAAGTGAAAGCAGAAAGAAATGTGATAGTGCGAAGGATGCAGGTGGTAGGTTACTAACCCATGGAGATGAAGTATGGACCAGATGGAGAGAATATTTTTAAAGCCTGATGAATGGGAATAGAGAGAGCAGAGAGGCTGTAAACATGATTGGTTTTGTGCGTATGCAGAGAAGGAATGCAGTACCAGGAAACGTGACACTCGCACAGGTGATGAGCACTGTGAAACGGCTGAAAAATGGGAAAGCAGCTGGGGTTGATGAGGTTTATGCAGAGGTGCTTAAATGTAATGGAGAGAGTGGAATAAAGTGTTTGTTTGGAGATATGTAAGAAGCCGTGGATGAGTGCAACTGTGCTTGCAGAGTGGAAAAAGGCTGTGATTGTACCCCTGAACAAAAATAAAGGTGATGGAAGTGAGTGCAAGAATTATCGTGGCATAAGTTTACTGAGTGTGGTAGGGAAGGTAAATGGAAGAATTATTCTAGAGAATGTAAGAGAGATATCAGAAGTCCTAGTGAGTGATGAACAGGATGGCTTTAGGAGTGGCAGAGGATGTGTAGATCAGGTATCTCCAGTGAGACAGATAGCAAAGAAGGCTTGTGAGATGGACTATAAGGTGTCTATGGCATTCATGGATCTGGAAAAAGCATATAACAAAGTAGACAGAGAAGGATTGTGGAAAGTTTTGCTCATGTATGGTGTAGATGGTAAGCTGCTAGGTCCTGTCAAGAGTTTTTATGATGCTAGAAATCATGCAAAAGCTGTATTAAATCTATCTAAATCAAACTTTCTTCAAAAGCAAGCATCAAAACGACTTAACAACCCTAATGACAATAGAATATTCTGGTCAACTCTTAATTCTTTCAATAATAACTTTAACAAGTCATCTTCCATTCCCCCACCAAAATCTTCAGATGGCAACATTACAAATGACCCGCGTGGGAAAGCAGATATCTTTGCCAGTACATTTGCCAGAAACTCTACCGTAGACAATACCAGCCAAAATGTCCCAGTACTAGAACTTGACTTTCCTGAAATTGCCCCACTTAAAATACATACAAGATACGTAAAATCCATCCTAGACAATTTACCTACCAACAAAGCTCCAGGCCCAGATGGAATTCCGCCAATTGTTTTGAAAAAGTGTTCCCCTGAACTTGCCTCTGTTCTAGCTAAATTATTCAGACTATGCATACGTACTTCTTTATTCCCAAATTCATGGAAAGAAGCCAATATCCACCCAATTCCGAAGAAAGGAAGTTCCTCTGACCCCTCTGATTACAAACCAATAGCTGTCACATCTTCTCTTGGTAAGATATTTGAAACTTTAATTAATAAGCACATTGTTAAACATCTGGAATCCAACAACTTTATTAGTGATAGACAATATGGTTTTTGCCACGAAAGATCCACCATTGACATACTCAATCTCCTAACTCATACCATCCATCAATCAATTGATCTACATGGAGAAACTCATGCGGTAGCTCTTGATATTTCTAAAGCTTTCGACAGAGTATGGCACCGTTCCCTGCTGTCCAAACTCCCTTGCTATGGACTAACGTCTTTTGTTCCTTTGATTTCTTCATATCTTAGTGACAGGAAAATAAGAGTAAAAGTAGATGATGTATATTCCAATTTCCACTCAACTGACGCTGGCGTGCCGCATAGATCAGTTCTGGCGCCAACCCTATTTCTGGTTTATATTAATGATCTCTTATCTGTCACTCACAATCCCATTCACTCATATGCAGATGACTCAACACTACATAGTTCATTCACACTCAGACACCCATTTACAAAGTCTAATATCTCTACCTCTCAACTCAGTACAGCCATCTCCATAAATCAAGATATATCTACGATCAGTGAATGGGGACAAAACAACCTTGTCTCTTTTAATGCTAGTAAAACTAAATATATACAATTTACTAATAGACAGATATTGCCAGATTCGTACATTACCTTCAGTGCTACTAATATTCCCATTTCCAGAAGTATTGAAATTCTTGGCGTCTCACTTAACAGTGCCCTCAGCTGGACCTCTCATGTCAGATCACTTGCTAAAACCACCTGAAAGAAACTTGGATTATTGTACAGAGTCCGTAACTTCTTCCCTGATGAGCAGTTAGCTATAATTTATAAGAGTTATGTGTGCTCTCAGCTTGAATATTGCTCACCTTTGTGGAATGGTTGTGGAGAGGTTGCATTAAAACAACTAGACAAAATTCAGAACAAAGCTGTTAGAATCATTAACAACCCTGCCATTACAAATAAACTACCTCCCCTGCAAGTAAGAAGGAATGTTGCCTCCTTTGCATTATTTTACAGATTTTTTTTGGTAAATGCTCAGACGAAGTTGCGTCCATGGAACCACCTCTCCATGCCTTCCCTCGTGCTACACGAGCATCTGGTGGCGCTCATGACTGGAATGTCACTCAGCCATATTGCAGAACTTTACCATATCAGAATTCTTTCATTCCCCGAACTGCATCTCTCTGGAACTCGCTTCCCCAGAGTTGTTTCCCTTCAAATTTCAACCCACAGCTGTTCAAGTCTAACTGTTACGGATATTTTACGAACAGAGGACACCAGTAATCTGGTGTATGGATTATTATTTTTTAATTCATTTGTTTTTCTTTCCTCCGTTCTGTTATTGAAAAAAAAAAAATGCAAGTGAGTGGTTCACAATTGGTGTGGGTGTGCGACAATATTGTGTGATGTCCCCATGGTTGTTCAATAAATATATGGATGGGGTGATGAGAGAAGTGAAACCACAAGTAATGGAGAGAGGGATGGCGTTGGTAATGAATGGTGATGGGTGGAATATCTCAAATTTGTTGTATGCTGATGATGCAGTACTGCTTGCAAGTACCGGACATGAACTTGGTAGGCTAGTGCAGAGTTTTGTTGATGTCTGTGAGCGTCGTGCCTTGAGAGTAAATGTAGAGAAGAGTAAAGTGATGGTTATTGAGAGAGAAGGTGACTCCCAGTGTGATGTCACAGTGAATGAAGAGAGACTGGAATTGGTGAGAGAGTTCAAATACTTGGGTACAGTGATAGAAAAGAGAGGAAAATGTGCAAAAGAAGTTGAAAGTAGAGTGACACAAGGATGAAAAGTAGCTGGTGCAATGAAGGCCTTGATAAGAAACAGAGGCTTGAGTGTTGCAGCTGCACAAGGCTTACATGAGGGAGTGTTAGTACCAACTCTAACTTATGGGTGTGAGACTATGGTGTGGCATGAAAATGAAAAGTCAAGAGCAAGAGCAGTGGAGATGGGACTGTTGAGGAATGTATGTGGAGTTCAGAGGGTGGATAGGATACGAAACAGTGTGATTTGTGAAAGATGTGGAGAGAGGAAGTCGGTGGACACCAAAATTGAAGAATGTCCTGAGATGGTATGGTCATGTGGAAAGAATGGATAACAATAGAGTGGTGAAAAAGGTTTACCTGAGCGAATTTGAAGAAGGGAGGTAGGCCATGGAGAAGGTGGAGAGATATGGTGGATGAGTGTTTGAGGAGGAGAGGTTTGGAAGTCGGTGAGGCTAGGGAACTGACAAGAAATCGAGCTGGCTGGATGAATGTTGTGAGGAAAAATGCATGATCAGGGGTTTTGGCATCCCTTGTGAGCATGGCAGCGTCCGGATTGACTCAAGCGGATAGATTTGTGTGAAGCTGCAGAATGTGGTTAATGTTTTTTGGCGTATCCGGTTGAGCCAGGATTCCGGGGGCTGGAATGATGAGTGAATGGAAGTGTGGCTTATTTGGATTGGGCAAGTTTGTACTGTCTGGACATTGCTACTCCTCACCCTGCCCTTGGGTGGGAAAGGAAGTCCGGATGATTATATATATATATATATATATATATATATATATATATATATATATATATATATATATATATCATCTCTCATCTCATCAGCCTTTTGAGTGTCCAGTGCAGGACCGGCCTATCGGTAGAGACGATACAGCCAATGTATCTCTACCAAGTGGCTTAGGCTGTCTAGTAGAGATTGTATGTAGGGTGAGAAGTGCTTGTAAGTGTAATTGTAGTGTTGGAGTGGCGTTAGATGTGTGTGTAGTCTGTGAACCAAATGTAATCGGCCTGTGCAAGCCGACTGGGTGCAAGCATACTTTAAAGTATGCGACAGTGGTTTAATCACAGCACCCTTTGTGTCTGCCAATGCAGTACGTGGCTAGAAGAACGCTCCCAAAGTTTATTACCCTGGTCGGGCGTGAACCCTCGTTCTTCAGTGTACGAACACGCACACTTCACCACTGTACCACAGAGGCTCCATATATATATATATATATATATATATATATATATATATATATATATATATTATGTGTCCGACTCTGAGCAAAGGCTTCAGAGCCTATTGCTTGGGGGCACTGACCTATCCCAAGGCCCAGTAGTCCTCTTACACCTCCACATGTCACCACTTCGGCGCTAACACCCACCATCCATATTGAATACATGCTAGGGCTGTCTCATACAGGATTAGTGTATTGGTATTAGCGGGGGTATTTTTAAGACTTGTCGGCGGGTCATCTGGTAGATCAGGAAAGTCTGCTTTTAGGAAATTCAAATCCTCAAACTGTTCCCTGCCCCAGCCGGGATTCGATCCTGGGTCCATTAGGACCGCAGGCCGCCTCTCTACCGATTCAGCCACGCCTTCCCACATATACATATCTATCTATCTATCTATCTATCTATATATGTATATATATACGCGTGTGTGTGTGTGTGTGTGTGTGTGTGTGTGTGTGTGTGTGTGTGTGTGTGTGTGTGTGTGTGTGTGTGTGTGTGTGTGTGTCTGTGTGTGTGTAGATGCTGTAGGTAGATAGACAGATAAATACGGATATAGATATATGATCCATATACAACGGTTCTCTTCTGCTCCACTAAGCAATTTCTAGGGTGTTGCGGGGACGGCTTAGTGAGCGTTGTGTCTATCCGGCATTATATGTTCATTTTCTACTCCCAGTGCCACACTCACGCCCACACCAGCAGAGTGAGCCGTCCCTGTGTCGCATACGATGCCGCCAAGTGAATTTCTAGTGGAGCGCTATCTCTGTATATGTCCTTGCTCGTGGTTATATCTCCGTGTTCGTAGTTTGCTTACTGTTTTTCGAGCCCTCCACTCGCATGCACCTTCCTGGTCGATCTCACATTCTGTTTTATGAAGGGTAAAAAGTGAGATATTAGAAAGGTAGTTTGAACAAAATTATCTACTGTACAAGATAACATAATACACTTGGAGCGTCGAAAGCTGATAAGAATTGCAGAATGGTGGCAGGGAAGGCAAAAACTGATAAGGTGTTTGGATGAGCGATTAAAGGGAGAGGAATTAGAATGGGACTTTCAGATCATCATGTAGTTTCAATTAATGCCTGAGTAGTGGTTAGGTAGTAGAGTTAAAGGAACAATCAGGCAGACGGAAGAGTGATCAGAATAAAAGCTGGAGGAAAAGAACAACAAGTGGTAGGTCAGTGAAAGTCTTAGAGAGGTTAGGTAGACACAGAGCAGATTAAGTTTGTGATGTAATTTAAGTGTGGAGAATATTAACGGAGGTAGTATATGCCGTATACAATAAGGTGTGTGCCGTGCGTAGGAGATTTATACGATCTGGAGCGGCAGCCTGGTGGAATGAGGAAGTGACATGTTAAGAAAAAGAACACATGAATGGTTGGGGAGAGAAATGAAGAGTCAGAGAGTCAGAAGAGAGAGAAATATGTCTTAAAATGAAGGAAACAAAAATAATACAGTCAGAAATGAGTACATGAGGAGTTTGGCAGACAATTAACTTGCACATAGCAAGAATATAAAAAAAATGTTTTGGAATGAAGTAAGACAAATCAGAGGTGGAAGTGGTGGCAGCAGAGGAGTAAAGGAATGGATGGTAGAGTGGTAGTATGGTACTGTTGAGATCAAGAAAACATTATAACTAGTTGCTGGATGTGGTAAGCCAGAAGTATGCAGTGATATTAGATCTGGAGAAGCTTAGACCTAGAGGAAGAAGATGAAAAATGGAAGGAGAGATCAGCAAGTGTGTTCAGCAATGAAAAGCTGAGGAAAAGAAAGGCTCCTGAGGTGAATGCTGTGAGTGTGGATATGCTGTTGTGTGGAGAGAAGGTACTCACAAGCTGGGCCTGAAAGCTGTTCTGACTAGTCTAGATACAATGGAGAGTTCCGTAAAAGTGGAGGATGGACATAACTGTACCCACCTGTAAGGAATGGGCGAGAATGTGGTAACCACAGAGTTATCTGCTAGAAGAATGTAGAAAAAAAGGTGTATGGTAGAGTATGCGAGGGTGAAACCAAGTACAGAAAAGATGGTCGGTGAGTAGCAGGATTGATTCAGGGACGGCAGGGGATGAGTTGATTGGTTATTTGCATCAAAACGTCCAGCAGGGATGTTCTTGGAAGTGAACAGAAGGATGTTTGTAGGAATTTCTCGTATGTATTTGGAGCAAAATATAATCAGAATAGCTCGGCAGACATTGTGAAAGGAAATACGAATATATGTGGTTGATGGCTGTAAGACTGGATAGAACAGTGATTAAGAGTTTCAGCTTGATTGTTGGATTGAAACAGAATTATATCATGTCGCCATGGATGGTAATGCTAAAGATTAGATCTCCAAGAAGTGATGAAGGTTTTCGATTACGTAAGAAACAGGAAAAGAGAGGCAGAGACAGAAAAATACAAAGGAGTGTGCGGCAGAGAAAGACAGGAGTATTCATGACTGGTTGTCAGTAGCGAGGTGTTCTAGTCGTAGGGAACTGCATCGGAGGCTGGGTGAGGCAATGGCACGATGGGGAAGAAAGGCAGGTTAAGCCGGAGAACGACAGAACAAGAAGATGGGAAGGATGAGGTAAAGGGTGGCGAAGAGAGAGAGAGAGAGAGAGAGAGAGAGAGAGAGAGAGAGAGAGAGAGAGAGAGAGAGAGAGAGGCAGGGAAAGTGAGGCAGGATGAGGCAAAATGGGTGAGGCAGGGTGAAGCGGAGAAGGTAAGGAGGCAAGGCAAGGCAGAAAGAGACAAGTTGGAGCAGAGTAAGGCAAAATGAGGCACAGATGATGAGGCCGGGTGAGGAAGCGATATGGAGGATGAGGCAGGGTAAGGAAGCAATAGGAAGGATGAGGCAGGGTGAGGAAGCGATAGGGAGGATGAGGCTGGTTGAGGAAGAAATAGGAAGGTTGAGGCAGGGTGAAGAGGAGGTAGGGAAAATAAGGCAGGGTGAGAAAGAGATTGGGGGGGGGGGGCAGGATGACGAAGAGAGATGGAGGATGAGGCAGGGTCAGGAATAGATAGGGAGGATGAGACAAGGTGAGGATGACAGTATTAAGGCAGTTTGAGATAGACTGTGGTAGTGTGAAACAAAGGGTAAGGTATGGTAAAGTGCAGAGGGTGAAGCAGAGTGGGGGAGGGAGGGGGAGGAAGAGACGATGAGGTAACATGAGAAAGACTGGGGACGGTAGAATGAGGCTAAATGGGTGAGGCAAGATGAAAATGAGAGGGTGAGGCATGAAGACGCAGTATGAGGCAGTGAGGCAGAGGCACCAGTGACTGGAGCCATCAATGGGTTGGTGTGTTGGCATGGGTGATCAACTGAACAAAAGGTTAAATCACATCTCATAACTGGCAGTTTCGTAAGGCGGGAAGGAAACGGCGGGAAAAGGCAAAAAAGGAGGGGTTGAGGAAGAAATGGGGTGAAAAGAGGGGTTGCAAGGCCTCGGGAGGGATGAACAAGAGAGGTCTGGGAGCAGAGAGGGGGGAGGGAGATGAAAAAAGAGGAGTTAGAGGGGAGAAAGAGAGAGAGAGAGAGTGAAAAGGAAGAGGTTAGGGGGATGAGAGGGAGGAGTAACGATAAAAGATTAAGGGGTGGAAGAGGTGAAGGGAAGCGTGAGGGGAGAGGAGATGGGAGAATGGAGGAGAACTGAGTGAAAGGGGAGGGGCTGTGCAGATAGTGACAGGGACGAGTGATAAGGCGAAGAGTGACGAAGGTCAGAGTGTGGGGGACGGGAGGAGAGGACGGTTAGAAGGTGGGGAAGGTATAGGGGAAGAGAGGGAAGGAGAGGGAGTTCGGAGAAGGAAAAGAGTGTTAGGTGAGTGTGAGAGAGAATGGATTTGTTTGGTGTGTGTACAAAGGAAAGCAAACTGTCACCAATTTGTTGTCCTTTCGTGGCTGTTTGGTATATAGCTAGCAAAAACTATTCGATCAGTTAAAGACAAGGATAGAAATGTAGGTTTGGAGGAAATGGAGGTGAGAGTGAGGAGTAGGGAGGGAATGAAAATATGATAGGGGTGGGAAGGAATGGGAAATTTAGTGGTGGGAAGGAGAGTGAATTCGGCGAGGGAAGGAAAGAGGTTTAGAGAAGGGAAAGAGAGTGAGTTAGAGGAAAGAAGGAAAGGGAGTCAATGGAGGTAAGGAGAGAGGGTTAGGGAAGGAAAGGACAGGGGGTTAGGGAAGGTGAGGACAGGGGATTAAAGAAGGTAAGGACAGGGGATTAAAGGAGGTAAGGAAAGGGGGTTAGTGGAGGGATGGAGAGGGGGCTAGGAGAGGGAAAGAGAAGGGGTTATAAGAAGGAAGAAGAGGGGGCAGAGGAGGGAAGACGTGAGAGTTGGGGGGGGAAGGAAGGAGAGGAGGTTAGGAGAGGCAATGAGAGGGGGCTAGGGGAGGAAAGGAAAGGTAATTAGAGGAGGGAAGAAGAGGAGGTTAGTTAAGGGAAGGAGAGGGAGTTAAGGGACGGAAGGAGAAGGAGTTAAGGGAAGGAAGGAGAGGGGGTTAGGGGAGAGACAGAGGAGTTCAAGGGAGGGAGGGAGGGAAAGGGGGTTAGGGGAGGGAGAGAGAGGGGACTACGGGAGGGAAGGAGAGGGGAGTAGGGGGGGGGAGGAGAGTGAGTTAAGCTAGGAGAGAGGATAGGGATAGGAAAAGGTCGGGAGTGAAAAGGAGTGGGTGGTAGAGAACGGAGGGGATGAAGAGAGGAAGTGCAGGAGTTAGTGGGTGAAAATGGGAGTACGGAAAGGGAGGGGAGGGGAGTGGTAGAGGATAAGTGGCCTGCGGTTCTAATGGACTCGGGTTCGATTGCTGACTGGGACAGGGAACAGTTTAGGGATTTGAATTTCTTTACAGCAGACTTTTCTGATCTACCATAAGACCCACAGACATGTAAAAATATCCCCGCTAATACCAATACACCTGTCCTGTATGTGACTGCCATAGCATGTGTTCGATAAGGGCGATGGGTGTTAGCATGTTGAAGTGTGTAATACATGGGAGGACTGCTTGATCTCTGGGAAAGGGCTGTTAAACCTGTCCAGAGACGCACACACACACAAAAATAGAGGATGGAGAAGGGAATGCAGTAAAGGGGGGGGGGGGAGGAAAGAAAAGGAAAGGTGATAAAAGTGGACTATAGGAGGCGTACGAGGGGAGGGGTAAGGGAGGAGGTAAGTAAGAGGTAAATAAGGTGGGAATTGGAAGAGGAGGGTGGGGGGGTGTTCAGGAGAAAAAAATGAGGGTAGATGGTGGGGGACGGTGAAGGGATGAGGAAGAGGGGAGAGAGAGTCGTGGAGGAGCGAGGGAAAAGTAAGAGAGAATTAGTAGGGGAAAAAAAAAAGATTGTTGCAGGAAGAGAAAGGAAGGGAAGGATGGAGAGGAAAAAGAAAGGATGAAGACAGAAGGGAGAAGGAGAGGAGAGAGGAGAGAAGGATATGGGCTAAGTGGATGGAAGAAGTGTTAGAGGAGGAAGAGGGGGTGAAAATTTGTAGTACAAAGAGAGATGGAGGAGAGGCGAAAGAAAAGAAAGTAGGAAAGGGTTGATAGAAAACAGACGGAGGTAAAGAGAGTGTGAAGGTGTTCAAGGTCACAAAGAAAGGTTAGCAGGAGGCAGAGGAGTGGAATTACAGGTGATAAACGGGGGCTGTAGGGAAGAGAGAGAGAGAGAGAGAGAGAGAGAGAGAGAGAGAGAGAGAGAGAGAGAGAGAGAGAGAGAGAGAGAGAGAGAGAGAGAGAGAGTGAGAGAGAGAGAGGAACGAGAACAAAGAAGATATAGATAACAGGAGATCTATTGGCCTATAACGAAGCTATCTGCTGCGGTAAAACTACGACATATGAGAGGAAATGTAGAGAGAGAAGAAACAAAGATAAACGGGTAAAAAAGAAACAGAGGGGAGTAGAGAGGAGTGAGGAAAGAAAGATTAGAGAGAGGAAGAGAGAGCTAAGAATGGAAGGATAAGAGCGCCAATGAGACAGCAAGGACAGGAGAGTCGATGAGACAGCAAGGAGAGGAGAGGAGGGAAGAGAGAGAAAGAGAGAGATTCTGCGGGCTAGGTGTCAAGGGATGATGACCACTGAGTGTGGCGGTTCGGAAAACTCCAGGTGACGTCTGTGTCTGGGATTTCGGGGTGGGGGAGGTGGGGAGGGGGAACTGCATGGAGGAGGAGGGGAGGGATGAACCTGTGAGTTGGGAAGAGAGGAAGGAGAGAGGGATGGCTATAGTTTATGGGTGAGGAGAGAGACGCACTGGCGGTGTGTTAGAAGACAGGACTGGGACGAAGGTGGGGATGGAAGTGGGGGCAATGGAGGACGGGAGAGATGAATCTGGGGGTTGGATGGGATACAAAGGAGAGAAAAATATGGTAAATGGGAGGGGCGAGAGACCGGCTCGGTTGGGACTATTGTAAGAAAGGGGAACTTTGAGGCTGAAGGAGAAGAATGGAGGACATGTTGAGAAGAAAAGGGAATAGAAGAGCGCGATGAGAATTGTGATATGGGAGGGGTGAAGGACGGACCGGAGGTGAATTGAAAGTATGGGATTTGGGAGTGAGAGGAAAGGGTGATGGCTGCTTGTGTGAGGAGGGAAGGATGAAGGTAGGAGTGGATATGAAAAGTGGAAGGGGGAAGACAAGAAGTGGATGATAGCGTAAGATCGAAAAAACGAGAGATGGACTATGCTGGGAGTTTGGTAGGAGAGGGCTGTGTGTTAGATTAAAGAAAAGGTGGAGTCAATATCAAAGAGAAAATGAGAGTGTGGTAGTGGGAATGGAGTGATAGTTTGGAGTAAAGGATAAGGGTGTGATATGGGAGGGGCGAGAAACGGAAAGAGTTTAAGCATTTGGTGAGACGAACAATGCTGTGGGGCCGAAGGAGGAGTATGCGTGGGATATGTAGAAAAAACGTTGGATGGAAATGGAAAGCAGGAATCACGAATGAAAAAGTAAGAGTACTAACCAAGAGCCTTTAACCACGGAACACGAAACAACGTTCAAGTGGTTAAGGGAGAATAGAACCAACAAGAACCACAGACTGAAGACCCTGGTGTAACATCACAGAATCATAGACCAAATACTTAAGTGCAACCTAGGAGACCGAAAACCAATGATCAGTAGATAATGGAGAACCAGAGAACGAGATCCAGAGAACGAGATCCAGGAATCGCAGCGAGAATCAGAGCCATAAAATGTAGGCCAAGAGTCAGAGAGTGAAAACCAACGGCCATGGAGCGAAATATAAGAGCCAGGGTGAAAACCAAGAACCAAGAAATGAAATTAAAAAATCAGCCAGTGAAGCCAAGAACAGAAGAATGAATTTCAAGACCCAAAGAAAGAAAACCAAGAACATGAAGGAGAACTCAGAGAGTGCAATACCTTTCATAACTAACTGTTCCAAGGACCGAATATTTGACCTTGTCTGGTGAACTTGATCAGTGACAGATTATTGTCAAAACAGAGTTACTTTAATGCTGCCCAGCCATTAACTTTTTTAACAACTTTCGTTTAAATAAGCTCAAATCTGTATGAGTTGAATTTGTCCATTGACTCTGATCTTGACCACTGACTGATTATCCTCAAAGTAAAATCCGTTTATTCTTGCCATCTCTCCACCCATCATACGAAGTTTGCTCTAAACAGGACCTTGTCCTGCGATATTAAACATTGACTTATTGTTCTCAGAAACCGTGAATCCATCCACTAGATTTAAACTGTGTGAAGTACTTTGTTCACCAACACACACAGGGCGAACTCTGACCTTGCCCTGCGACCTTGACTTTTGACTGATTGTTCTCAAAATGGAATATTTTCCTTTTTGCCTTACGGTCAGCCTTCCTCCAAGTTCGGTCTAAATAGGATAAAAACAGTTTAAGCTGATTTTCTAAGCCAAACTCTGACTTAGCCCAGCGACCCTGGCGTTTGACCTAGTGCCCTTAAAAGTATTGGTTCACTCCTTGGCTAACCCTCAAGCCTTTCATCAAGTTTAGCTAAAATCAGATAAAAACTGCTTGAATTGTATTATTCACACACACACACACACACACACACACACACACACACACACACACACACACACACACACACACACACACACACAACGCTGATCAATGCAAAACACCCGCTCTCGCATCTCGAGTCGCAGGTGAAACCAAAGAGAAAGTCAGAACCAATTTGAAAAGTAATGGGCGAGAACCAAAAAGCAAACAGAGTGGAAGCCAAACACAAGAGTCAAGTCCAAGGGCCAAATGAAGAAAATCAACATCCAGAGTAAATACAAAGAGCCAGACGTGAAACCCAAAAGTCACACTACTGTACTACAACTAGTAGTAGTAGTAGTAGTAGTAGCAGCAGCAGCAGCAGTAGTAGTAGTAGTAGTAGTAGTAGTAGTAGTAAATTAGCCCCAATTTGTCTGGGAGCTCAGACCTATTTTCCACCAGCAAACAATAGCTCCTGCAAGGCCGTGCCATGTAATGAACCGATGGTTCCTTGCGATGGACAGCACCTCGCCACAGTGAGGCGAAGGGAAGAGTGTACAATTGTGATTCCTGGATGGACACTGCCTTTGTGACTCTCCACCCAGTTAACAGGGGCACCATAGTTGGCTCCACATCACCTCGTTATTTGGTTATACGAGTATGGTTACCATCCAGAGTTGTAAATGACTTTCTGGGTTCAACTACTCAAGTAGTAGGGTGAATTAGAAACTCAGATTAACAAATAGCCCATACATTATTTTACTTTTATTTTTCCCTCTATCTAATCACTTATACATAGAAACATAGTTGTCCACGAAAGCGAGATCAGGAAACAATCAAATCTGTCCTCTTCTTGGACAGTTTTCTCTGACGTAGAAAGCGAAGATTACAGATCATTCCTACATACTTATGAAAACTTATTCAATAGGATACATAGGTCTGGAAATATGTACACAGCAATTCCTTCTCATAACGACAAGGCATTTCAAGTGAATTTGACCAAACAAACGAACACAATGGCCAGCGCACCCAGCATCACAGCTTCAACTTCCTCATATCAAGTATTTGTGTACCATCAAGATAAAAATCTCACGAAAATCTCAGGAACGGACAAAGTTCACATCGATGTACTGTAACTTCTAAATGAGTGTGAACAACTTTTTGTTAAAAGGCATATAACAAATGAGAATGAAGAGGCAGCTGTTTTTTCATCAAGGATTAACCAAGAAAGATGCCCAGCTGACAATCTGCTTAGATCAAATAAGCTCTTGTTAGCTCAGAAATATGATGAGTTTAAAACAGAATTCCTGAAGAAATTTTCTGGAGGTATAAAATTTTTGCCTGGTTTAACTCCAGAATTACCTAAGGTCGTGGATCTTAGGTGAAATAACGGCAGATGTGTTCGCAATTAAGAGAACACTGTTGGCCATTATATATAACTCAAACTGGGTAACACCTGATGGGAAGAGGTCATTAATGCATGTCGCTGACATCCTTGGTTATGTAGATGCTTTGTGTAAATTACCTGATACAGTACTCATGATAGTTAAAACAGTTGCTCATACCCCAGGAATTTGTTTATTAGATTTTATGAACGAGGTAGAGATGAATTGCAGCAAGGCAGGAGTGAGTGAAATATCACAGTCCAATACAACAAGGATGATAATTACAGGCCCAGTGGCAGCTATGAATATACTGTATCTAGCACAAGTCTATCTATCTATATACCTAGGCTGCTTCCCCTAAGGAAAGGGAGGTAGCCGAGACAGGACGACACACTCCCCATTTACTCATTCATTCAAACACATTCATTCGCATCTTAGCCCCAAAGGGGAGAACGGACAGATCCTCACTGCACCACACCGCACAAGGGTCAACTGCGCAATGCAATCAGTGACATCCGCAGCAGGGCCCGACAGCAGAACTGGTTTACCCCTGCCACATCATAATAGACCCATCCCCTTACCCGCACCTGACCTGACTAGCTGATCAGACCAAATGCGGGAGAATATCCCCTCAGGGCTGCGTCATCACTTATTCATTCACAATTTCTCTCCATTTATTTCTGTCACGCACAGCCACTCTTCCTTGCTCAACAGACATCCCTCTCGCATCCAGCGCTCTCTTCACACTGTCCATCTAGCACAAGTACAGAACAAAAAAGAGTGCGACCTGATAACAGACAAATAAAACAACATCTGACATCAAGGCAGCATTCGCAAACTCCAGGCCACAGGCAGCCTTAAAAATTTGCACGTAGTTCAAGCAGAAACCGTGCCACAGAAAAAACAAAATATGGAAACTCATCTCGTGGGTCACATTCGGGTGGCAGGCCTACTCTATGTTATTACTGTTCTAGTCCTGGTCACATGAAAGCTGAGTGTTCTATCAAAAACAAGGAAAACAGAGATAAAGAGAAAGGGGTGCAGCCATACTGCAGAAAGCATAGAAACATAGGACATTGGACGTCAAACTGGAAGACAGTTGAAAGATTATTATCTGTTTTTAAATCGGGGGAGGGGGATGTCACTACAAAAAAAGACCATAAAAAAAAAAAAATCCTAGAGTGCATATAGGAAGCATACACGCAAATGAGTGTATTTTGGTGTCTGCTTCCTGTGAAGATCAAAAGATTTCATTATTCTTGGATACAGGCTCACCAGTGAATTTAATAACACAAGAGGAATTAAAGAGGATTTTAGAAATATGAAGAAAGTAACCTTCTTGGAGGAATCTAATTTAGACTTACATGCTGTAAATAAGTGTAAAGGGCATGATACAGTTAGACATCAATTTTACAGAGACCACGAAAACATTCACCACTAATTTCTATCTAGCAGAGAACTTAGGAATAAGAGCTAACATGTTATTGAGTTTGAGAGCCATGAGGAAAGAGAATATTATATTACTCCCACACATGGACGGGACAGAATATGACAACGAATTCATAGAGGAAATTTCACCAGAAATGCCATCCAACAATTTTAGAAAATCGAAGGGAGTTGGAATGATCAAACACCTTAGCAGAACGATTCAGTCGACCTCAAAGAAAACGAGAATACGCATGCACTCAAAAAGACCGCTCAACTTTCCCTCCCATCCCTACCATCCCCTTTACCAGGGACCGAGGTGACAGTAAACTTTCATTAATTCCCGAACATCTCACCAATGATGTAGTTATTCCACCTAAATCATATAAGAAAATCACCATAAAGAGTAAATTGAAGAATGATATTGTTATTGTCTTAGAAGAATCGTGTAAAGTAAAAGGACTCACGGTGGAAAATGCCTTACGTCCGGTGAATAACGATGGGGAAACTCATATGTTCCTAATTAATCAGATGGAGAAGTGCAGTTCTAAAAAGGAACTTCTATAAACAATTTAGAGACTTGTCCAGCTCTTATATGTGAAGTAACAATAGGTGGAACATCAAGTAAGATAAAATTGATGGACAGAGAGTGCATAAAGGAGAATTTGATTCACTCAGGAAATTATGGTGTGGAAAATGATCTACTGGATTTATTACAAAAACACCGACAAACAGTCGCATTACCTGGGGAAAAATTAGGTTGTACTAACCTGATTAAACACAAGGTTAACGTACAGCAGGACACACAACCAATAAATGTACCAGCCAGTAGAGTAGCACACTCACAACACACCCTTGCAAATCAGTATGTTGATGAAATGTTAAGAATGAATCTTTTGAGCCATCAGTCTCCCTGTGGAATGCCCCATTATTGTTTGTGCTCAAACGCAAAGGTGAAATGAGTGCAGTCGTTGATTATCGCAACTTAAACCAACAGACAATCCCAGACCAGTTCTCTCTGCCATTGCTGGGTGACGTGTTGCACAATATTGGACCAAAATAATAGTGTATTTTCTACAATCGATTTGCATAACGGATAGTGTCAAATCTAGTTAGATGACGGATCACGCAAATACACTGCTTTCTCTACAAATACAGGGCATTATCAGTATTGAATGCCGATGGGGTTAAGGACAGCTCCAGACACATTCCAACGATTCAGAGGCACACCAAGAAACTGAGTAGGGGAGGTTTCCAAATTACTGACAAGTCCTTGTGAGCAAAGCAAACCCATACAGCTATGGGGCCCCGGGGGAGGGTTACTGTAGGCCCCTCAGGAATTTTGTTTTGAAATCTAACCAATAATTGATGAACAGATCACTGCACTAAAATAATTCAGTCAGTATATTAATTGTTTTGCTTTAACGCTCTTGCAGTTTTATTAAACGCACATCATAACAATGCACATCGTATCATAACTTATTAAACAGACATCATCAATATTTGACATTGTATGGCAGTGCTGAATTGTATTCAGATGATTCAGGTGTATAAAGTTATCATGGCGTGGGGTGAAGTCTGACTGTTGGAGTAGGCCTGGTCAGACCGCAAGGAATCAGTCTGAGGGGGGGTTTCCGGGCAACCAGGAAACCCCCCATGAGTGCACCTCTGGATTAATGAATAGTGTACTATCGGGAATGTCAGGAAATGGTATCTTTGTTTACTTGGACATAATAATTGTAACACACACAATAGATGAATTTTTAGAGAAATTAGACCAGCTCCTACACAAAGTCCCCAATGCTGATTTGAAAATTAAGCTGTCTACGAGTAAATGTAAATTTTGCTTTAAGGAAATAAAATTCTTAGGCCACAGGCTTGATGCAGAAGGCATATACACCTCAAACGAGAAAATACAAACAATAAGGGATTTCCCTGTACCCACAAATGTGGATGAAGTAAGACAATTTTTAGGATTAGCAGGATCATACAGATCATTCATACAACAGTTTTCACACATAACAGAACCATTATTCCACCTACTGAAAAAACAAGCTGTATTTCAGTTGGGAGAGGAACAAAAACTAGCATTTAATGAATTAAAAGATAAACTTACATGTGCACCTTGCTTGGCCTATCCTAATTTCAGAAAACCATTTATATATAATTTGCACAGATGCATTTCTTAAAGGAATAACGGCCATATTGATGCAAGAAGATAAGCGTGGAAAAATCAATCAACTGCATTCGCTAGCAGACAAATAAAAGGTGCAAAGAAAAATTTATGCACTACAGACCTAGAGATGTTTGCAGTGGTCTTCAAATTACAATAGTTTCGAGGTCAACCAACTGCATTCGCTAGCAGACAAATAAATGGCGCAGCGAAAAATTATTGCACTACCTAGAGACACTTGAAGTGGTCTCCTCATTACAAAAGTTTCGAGATTTGGTATATGGTTACGAAATTTCCTAGCTATAATCTCCATTGCTGTATCATTTAAGTCACTCGACTTTAGGCATGACTTTCCTCAAACCTCCATATTACATATTAACAGCATATATGTCACCATCTATTGTGTAGTGTGTTATGATATTTTATTGTCCTGACAAAAGGAGATATTCACGTGTTTGCATTGACATTTTCCGCTAAATACGTAAATAAAAAGAAACACTCAAAGCTTTCTGTTTTATGTTTATTTATTTTCATTCTTCTGTATCAGTCAAAGGGCCAGACAAAAACGACTCAAGGGCCAGATTTGGCCCACAGGCCTCCAGTTGAATAGCCCTACATTAGACTGTCACAAGTGTAGAGCTCTTAGTGAGGTCGGAAGACAAGGTGAGGCATTCACTGAATTATATAATGGTTTTTCTATTTTGTTGCTAAGGCAAATGATTACGAAGTAACGTAAAATTTCTGGTCAACGAAAACCTACGTGTCAGTATTAAAGAACATTCTAACATAAATGAAAGAGTAGCTGGTCTACTACTAAAACCAAATAAATGATACATAATAAAGGTAATCCAAGTATTACGTCCCGACATCATTTTATGAAGATGAAGAATGTGAAAAACACGGTATTTTGATGATGTATGGGAAGAATGAAAATGTATAAAACTCAGTAGACTTTTGTGATGGCAGACTTTAATGCAATATTAGGCAAAGAAAAACACAAGAGGGGGTATAGACTACAACAGGACATTTTGGACTGGGTATCCGGGATGGGAAATATGCAGATAGAATTGTCTTAAGGTAAAGAATAATTTCTTCCAGTAGACATAAAGTAGGAAATGAACTTGGAAGGGACCAAGCTGTAAATCAAAGAATGGAATAGATTTCATGTTCACTGGCTAAAGACTCTAAAGAAGAAACGGTCAACAGAAAAGAGATGTCAACGTGAAAAAAAAAAAAAAATGCAAAATTAAATAACACTATCATCAAAGAATCCAATTAGGACAAAAAACTAGGTGACACATTCATGCCCAGCATTACTTGAGAAAAACAAGAAGGAGCACTCAACGAGTGCAACATCCACGTCCATCATCTGGTCAAAGGGTTGAATACATTTTGCCCTGTGAAACTGACACATGACAGATTACATTCAAAATTGTGTTACATCGTTCTTGCCTAATCCTCAGTACTTCCACCATCTTTGGCTAAAATAACATGAAAACTGATTAAGTTGTCCTTGACCAGTGATCTTGGCTTTTAACCCGCCGCATGCCAGTGCCGTTTTAAAACGGTCTGACAATTCTGCTGCCAGTGTCAGTGCCGTTTTAAAGAGGTTTATAAAAACTTCACTGTGACCGCATTTTTCAAGATTCGCGGGTAAAAATTGGCGGGGATGTAAGGTAACTGTTCCTCTACCATCCCCCAGGCTGTCAAGGCCATGCACTCACTCACTCCCCCCCCCCTCACGCTCAGTAGCGTATCCAGGATTTTTGCTAGGGGGGGCAAACACTTGGAATATTTCCCCCAAATATCTCTCACCCCAAGTTTTCCTTGATTTGATGCTTTATGTCATCAGAAATAAAAATACATCGTTACTGTTGCATTTGTTGCAATGTCTTAAAGAAAAACTATCTTTTCCCCACATATTCAGTTTTCTTGGAGTAACTTTAAGTAAATAGGTAATAATCCTTTCAGAGGAGATAATGTAAAAACACTCACTACATAATGTTACCAGAGGTCTCTTTCATTAGAGAGCAAAAGGAAACACCAGCAATAATTTAGAAGGCACTGGAGTTTCCACAGCAAAGACATCTCCCTGTCACTAGTATCACTGGTCATCATGGTCAGTCTCATAGATGTTATTATTATCGATATATGCATGCTAACTCCCGTCCATTCTACCTCAAAACATTTTTTTTGTCCTCGGTACAACAAATTTCTTGTGCACTTTTAGTACTGAAAAAAGCGCTGTCACATTATACTCTTAGCACATCACTTACCTGCTATCTTTATCTCTCTGTACATATAAGGAAGTACAGATATTTTGCGTAATAACCTGTGAAATTATGATGAAATATAGATCGGCATAGCACCTACCGTACGAGAGGCAATGGCGTCCATTCTATTTGTTTATATTAGGAAATAAACCTTGTATTTTGATTGGCTGCTGGAAGAAAAATGGCAGAATGGATAGGCCAATGAGGAATGGATAGGCCAATGAAAACTCGAGATCTGGCGTGAGTGTCCCGAACACACACTTTCCCACATTTGTGATAATATTGCTATTTCTCTATTTTCCTTTGCAGTTCTCTGTCTCTGTCTCTGTCTGTCTGTCTGTCTCTGTCTCTCTCTCTGGGAGCGCGGTAGCTCAGTGGTAGGGTGTCGCGTTCATAATGGTGAGGTTGCGAGTTTGCCCCGCGCCAGGTGGCTTCTGTGCTGGGAGGGGTATCGCTCTCCTGTGACCCTAGCAGGGCTATATGATCTGATGAGGTCTAGCTCGGGGATTATTCCACCTTCCCTCTCTCTCTCTCTCTCTCTCTCCACTTAGTACATATGTGTAAATTAATATTCGCTGCAGCACCCACCCCTAGTCTGGTATTCTGTTTTGTACTACTGCTGTGGTGGTAGCCAATAGAAATTCTGTTTCCCACGACTTATTCTTTTAGTTTGATTCTCATCGGCTCAAGCATCAGGGGTGGTGCATACGTCAAGACTGACCTAAGTAAACAGATCTGGTGGGATTAACCTCTCTTGATCCTTGACTCCTCTCTTAATCCTTGACTCAATGACCACTCGACCTTCCCCGCTCAGCAGGGAATGATTTTCACATCACCTGTACTGTTCTGTATAGAAAGGAATTTTCCATTAAGGAAAAAAAGAAAAACGGCGTAAAGCTATTGTTACATAGCCTATGATTTCATCATCCTTTGTGTAATTTTAACGCACAGTATGCTGCATGTTTGATCACGAGCGTGTTCTGCCTCAGTCCCCCCCTTCTACCGTTATAGTAGAGTAAGTCGTCATTTCTGGAGTTCAGTACGGGATTTTCAGCTCTTTGTCCCCATGGCTTCATTTGCGCGTCCTTCTTACAAGTTGTATCAAGCTCTGCTGGCCCCTATATAATGAGCTCAGTCTCTGCATCATTGCCACTTAGATCTGCTCCTCATTTTGTTCACATCTCTGTCCTCCCCTGTACAGATATTATTATTGTGAGTGCTCAAGAAATCTCCAAACATCTAGCAGCTGTGTGTAATTTGAGTATAACTGTTGTTGCATTTTTTTCTTGTACTGTGTAGCATAAGTTTAATTTGTAGGCCTAGTGAAGTTTTTGTAATTCACGTAGGGATCTTTATGTCCATCAGTTTTAATATTATTTTGTATCTGTAATTATTTATCTGGCATTCACTGAGTATTATCTGGTATCTCATTTTATCAGGGCTGACTTAGATAAATTTACTCTTGCTAATTTCGTGTTAATAGAGGCTATTGCAGTTAACCATATATTTAACCTGTTTATTTGCCATTACATTATCCTAATGAGTCCTGAATGTTTTGTTGTTAGTTTGTGCATTAAACTTTAACTTGTAATTTTATCTAACTCTTTTGTTTTGAACCTGGAACTTTACGGGACAGTAGTGATTTTTTAGTATTCTCACTTAAAGTGTACATTATCTTTCTCTGTTCCGTAACATAAATTTGGCGACCTCATATCAGGATATTCAGGATATTATCATAAGGATATTGCTTGATGTTTTGTGACTGTTACTTATTAATTATGTCTACTATTACTACACTTGATGAAGCCAAAGATTTTTTGTCAAATGTGCAAACAGTGTGTGATGTAGAAAACAGAACAAAGAATGAACTTAAGCTTGTTGCTCAACAATTGGGAATTGTTGTTCGCTCTCATCATTCTAAAGATCAGATTGTTGACATGATTAATGAAAGCTTGTTTAATGTAACTCCTCCAAATGAGCAAACGCAGATTGAATTAGCTAAGTTACAGCTAGCCCTGCAGGAGGCCAGTGCTAGGGAGGCTGAGGCACAAGTTGAAATTGCTAGGATTCTGGCAGACCATGAGTATCGCATGAAACAAGGTGGAACTGGATCATCTAGCTCTGATGATTTTGATGTGGCTAAAAATGTTAAACTTGTCCCTCCTTTTAATGAATCTGATTTAACAAAGTATTTTCAGTTGTTTGAGAGGGTAGCTACAGGTTTTAATTGGCCCAAAAAGTATTGGCCGGTACTCCTTCAAACTGTTCTCACTGGTAAAGCTCAAGTAACTTATGCATCTTTGCCTCAGGATCAATCTGATAATTATGATGTAGTTAAGAGCTTGATTCTTAAGGCCTATGAGCTTGTTCCTGAAGCCTATAGAGTAAAATTTAGGACAATTTATAAGCAAGATAAGCAATCTCATGTTGTGTATGCAAAAATCAAAGAAGATCTGTTAGAGCAGTGGTTAAATTCTAAGAATGTGGATTCTGATTTTGATAAATTTAAGCAGATGATTTTGCTGGAGGACTTCAAAAGGTGTATTTATAAAGATGTAAGCCTATATCTTGATGAGAAAAGAATAGATAATTTGTCTGATGCTGCTGTTTTAGCTGATGAATATGTTCTCACTCACAAGAGATATTCTAAAGAAAAAGGGAAAGCTGAGAGTAAGTACGTTGCCTCTACTCAGAGTACAGGTAACAGAAAAGAGAATAAAGATGATGTTTCTCAGGAAGTAAATACCAGCTTCACCTCTAGATTTCAGAAAAGTAAATGTACTTATTGTAGTAAGCTTGGTCATACTACGGAGAAATGTTTCAGGAGACAGCGTGATGTGAACAAAAAGGAGTCTTTAAATATTCAGTCAATTGGTCTAGTGTCCACTCTTGAGAGTTCCCAGAATTCTTTAACTGAGTTAACTGAACCTGCTTTGAGGGGTAACTTAAATTCTCATGATGGAGCTCCTCTTTTGAGCAGTAACGTGGGTGACACTCTCAAGAGTTCATGTACTAATTTCCTGTCTGATGGTTTTGTCAGTCCTCTGGACAGTAATGACAGGAAATCAGTTAAAATATATCGTGATACAGGTGCTTGCCAATCCCTTATGCTGACCAGTGTTCTAGGCTCTAATGTTAATTCCTCTGATGAAACTGTAATCTTACAAGGTGTAGGGAATAATTACTTCTCTGTCCCTCTGTGCAGAGTGAATTTAGAGTCTGGTTTTGTTAATGGTTCAGTTATGGTTGGGTTGGTTGAGACACTCCCAATGTCAGGTGTAACTTTCTTACTTGGAAATGATACTGGTGGAAGTCAAGTGTGTCCAGCTCCTCAGTCGTCTAGTGAGCCAGTGACTGCGTCCCAGGATTGTGATGTCCCTGATGTGTTCCCTGCATGTGCTGTCACTAGGGCTAAGTCTAAAGTTACTGGTGACTTAGAGGATAATGATGATGATGATGTTATCCTAGCTGACACTTTTCTTGCTAATTTGGACCACTCACCAGATGAGGCAGTACCCCGTAGTGTTGATAATTTGTCTCGTCAAGAGTTGGTTGAGTTGCAGGTTGCTGACCCTGAGTTGAAAGGTCTAGCTAACTCTGCTTGTAGTGAGGAAGAATCAGCCGGTGCTTCAACTTGTTATTATGTAAAGTCAGGAGTACTTATGAGGAAGTGGAGACCCCCAACAGCATCAGCCAACTGTGAATGGGAGGTTGTACATCAAGTTGTCATCCCTCGTGTTTGTAGGCAGGATATCATTAGAGTGGCTCATGATTCCAGTTTGGCGGGACACCTTGGAGTGAGGAAGACTGTGGCACGCATTTTGAAACACTTCTACTGGCCAGGTATCTTCAGGGATGTTTCCTGGTATTGTAAGTCTTGTCACACCTGTCAAGTTGTGGGGAAGTGTAATTAGACCAAAAAGGTTGCACCTCTAGTTCCCATTCCTCCTTTTGAGGCGCCTTTCACCCGCGTGTTGGTGGATATTGTGGGCCCTCTTCCTAAGACTTCTTCAGGATTTTCTTATGTGTTGACCCTGATTGATATGGCTACTCGTTATCCTGAAGCCATTCCACTTAGAAACATCTCAGCAAAGAACGTGGTTAAGGAAATGTTAGGGTTCTTCACAAAGTTTGGTCTGCCCAAGGAGGTACAGTCAGACCGGGGAAGTAATTTCATGTCAAACGTTTTCAAGCAGTCTCTGAAAGAGTTGGACATCACCCAGATCACGTCTTCAGCTTACCATCCCCAGACCCAAGGAGCGTTGGAGAGATATCATCAAACACTCAAATCGATGCTCAAGAAATACTGTTTGGAACATCAGAAAGACTGGGATAAAGGTCTTCCATTCGTTATGTTTGCTGCAAGAGAATCTCCAAGTGAATCACTGGGCTTCTCACCTTTTGAACTACTGTTTGGCCATGAAGTAAGAGGACCCCATAAGTTACTCAAGGAATGCTGGCTGTCGGAGGAAGATAACGTCAACCTGCTGGAGTATGTGATGAAGTTCAAAGAACGGCTGTCCACTGCTTTACAGCTGGCGAGAGAGAATTTAGGAGCTGCTCAGGAGAAGATGAAGACTTGGTATGTTAAGAAGTCCAGATTACGCCACTTTCAGCCAGGAGATCAGGTTTTGATTCTGCTACCAGTACATGGGCAACCTCTTCAAGCCAAGTTTAGTGGTCCTTATTTCGTGGAGAAGAAACTCAGTGATGTCAACTATGTCATCGCCACACCAGATCGTAGAAAGAGCAAGCAACTATGTCACATCAACATGCTAAAGTTATATCACAGGCGGGACGAAAATAATCCAGTCTTTACTGTAGCTGTTCCACCCGAGTCTACAAGTGAAGCTCTCCCATCCAGTATGAGCCTGAGTGATAGTTTGGGGAAGAATCCTGATATCATGAATGATCTCCAGACTAAGCTTTCTCATCTACCTCCCGAGGAAAGGCAAGAGTTTTCGGCATTACTGCAGGAGTACCCGCAAGCATTCCATGCCACTCCAGGAAGAACCACTGTGTTGATGCATGATGTCGATGTTGGAGACGCAAAGCCAATTAAATTGCCTTCTTACCGTGTGAACCCAGTGAAAGTTCCTCTCATCCAGAAGGAGCTTGGCTACCTGTTGGACCACAAAATGATTGAGCCCTGTCAGAGCGAGTGGAGTTCTCCTGTCACTCTAGTCCCTAAGCCAGGTGGGTCACAGCGGCTTTGCATTGACTACAGACGTGTTAATCAGATAACCAAAACAGACACTTACCCTCTCCCTCGTGTGGAAGATTGCATAGACAAGATCGGAAAGGCTAGGTACATAAGTAAGTTTGATTTGTTAAAGGGATACTGGCAAGTACCTATGACTGAACGTGCTAGGGAGATCTCATGTTTTGTAACACTAGGAAAGGCTTTTGCATGTTCGGTAATGCCATATGGTATGAAGAATGCACCAGCCATATTTCAGAAGCTCATGAATGTTGTAACAGAGGGTTTGGCAGGGTGTGTTGTTTATATTGATGATGTATTAATCTTCAGTGACAACTGGAAAGATCACCTATGCCATGTCAGTAAATTTCTTGACCGTTTAGTTCAGGCTAATCTTGTAGCTAATTTATCAAAGTGTGAGTTTGGTCAAGCTAAAGTTCAGTACCTTGGGTATGTAATTGGTGATGGACATGTTGCACCACCAGGAGCTAAGGTTCAGGTTATAAGTGATCTTCCCAGTCCTAAAAGTAGAAAAGAGCTACAAAGATTTTTGGGAATGGTAGGTTATTACAGGAGATTTGTTCTTAACTTTTCTATTCTTGTATCACCACTTACAGACCTACTGAAAAAGGGAGTTAAATTTGTCTGGACTGATAACTGTGAATCCTCTTTCAACAGACTTAAAGCTATTCTATTAAGTCAGCCAGTGCTCGCTACTCCAAATTTTGCTAAGCCTTTTAAGATGGCTGTTGATGCAAGTGATACAGGAGCTGGGGCTGTTTTGCTGCAAGAGGATGATCAGGGTATTGAACACCCTGTATCTTATTACAGTAAGAAGTTCACTCCACCTCAAAAGAACTACTCAACTATTGAGAAAGAGCTTTTGGCCTTGATTTTGGGTTTACAGCATTTTTCATTTTATTTGTGTTCTGGTTTTGACCCCATAGTCATTTATACCGATCATAACCCACTGAAATTCTTTAGTAAGTTTAAAGATAAAAATCAGAGATTGACAAGATGGAGTCTACTTCTTCAGGAGTATTCATTAGACATACAACATGTCAAGGGGAAAGAAAATGTTATTGCAGATTGCTTATCTAGACTTTAGACAGATTGTTTTAGAGGAATAAGAAATTTCCTTTGTAAATTTCTTTTTCTTTGTGGGGAGGTGTTACATAGCCTATGATTTCATCATCCTTTGTGTAATTTTAACGTACAGTATGCTGCATGTTTGATCACGAGCGTGTTCTGCCTCAATCCCCCCCTTCTACCGTTATAGTAGAGTAAGCCGTCATTTCTGGAGTTCAGTACGGGATTTTCAGCTCTTTGTCCCCATGGCTTCATTTGCGCGTCCTTCTTACAAGTTGTATCAAGCTCTGCTGGCCCCTATATAATGAGCTAAGTCTCTGCATCATTGCCACTTAAATCTGCTCCTCATTTTGTTCACATCTCTGTCCTCCCCTGTACAGATATTATTATTGTGAGTGCTCAAGAAATCTCCAAACATCTAGCAGCTGTGTGTAATTTGAGTATAACTGTTGTTGCATTTTTTCTTGTACTGTGTAGCATAAGTTTAATTTGTAGGCCTAGTGAAGTTTTTGTAATTCACGTAGGGATCTTTATGTCCCTCGGTTTTAATATTATTTTGTATCTGGAATTATTTATCTGGCATTCACTGAGTATTATCTGGTATCTCATTTTATCAGGGCTGACTTAGATAAATTTACTCTTGCTAATTTCGTGTTAATAGAGGCTATTGCAGTTAACCATATATTTAACCTGTTTATTTGCCATTACATTATCCTAATGAGTCCTGCATGTTTTGTTGTTAGTTTGTGCATTAAACTTTAACTTGTAATTTTATCTAACTCTTTTGTTTTGAACCTGGAACTTTACCCGACAGTAGTGATTTTTTAGTATTCTCACTTAAAGTGTACATTATCTTTCTCTGTTCCGTAACACTATTCATCCTGAAAATTATCACCTAGAAATGTGGAGGAGGAGGGACAAAAGATACTCTGTCCCCCATACTCCAGAAAGTGGGGGTGGACACGTCCCCCTGTCCCCCACTCAAACGAGGTTCCTGGCACAAATATTTTTATCTCCTTACCTTTTAAAATGTAGTCTGAGGTGATCAAAATGGCTTCATGCAATCTTCAAAAATTCTACTTGTTTCAGCTGTTTGTAACAATAATTGTGCAGTGTTTGTTTGCAACTGGCTACTGGGTGAGATATGACTGCAGGGTGAGAGGATATGGCTGAGGGGACAACAAGGCCATTTTTTCACCTCATCGGGATTCAAGTGCAAAACATCAATAGAGCTCTGATATTAACCACATAATCTAGGGTGATAGGAGAAATCGTTAAGTTATAACTGGTCATTTCTTCTCAAGGGTTTTATAATATTTGGTCTAGTTTTCAGTTTCAAAGGAAATTATTGTTCCCACATAAATATTTTTGGAAATAGATAATGTTGTTTAATATACTAGTGGTAAAATTAGGAAAACTGTATTGTCATACAAGAACTATGCCAAAAATCCCTTTCAGCATTTCCCCCAAATTTTCTCAGGGGGGGCAAACTGCCCCCCCTGCCCCCCCCAGTGGCTACGTGTATGCTCACGCTCGCTCTGCCTCACTTTGCCTGTGTGCCTCACCCAGTGCTGTACATAGTGAAGGCATTTTGAAAATATTTTCATGTAAGTGTAAGTTGTAAATATTTTTTTGTAAGTGTAATGACTATCTAGTGAAGTCAAGTTGTAAATACCTTCTTGTAAGTGCTAGGACTGTACGTAATGAAGGCAAGTTGTACCTATCTTCAAGTAAGTGTAAGATAATGCATTCACAGTGAGAAAGACGCAAATTGTGATAGATGCTGAAGTAATAAGTAATCAGATAAGTGTGCTAAACATTGCTATACCTTCCCAGCATAAATACCTGATTATACCTTACACAGAGAATGGCTTTCTCTCACGTACTTGGTGAGCGTGAGGGAGCGGCTATACTTGTACACGAGTATGCAGGACTCAATAAAATCCATTTCCGAGCCTCGGTGAGCATTTTAATGGCAAAATTCGATGTTTCAACATCAAAATCTATCATTTTAGCCAAAAAAATAAAAAGTCTATAAATGGTCGGCACTGGGGTGACCCATAAGGCTAAAAATAGCCGGCACGTGGTGGGTTAATATTTCTGTTACATTGATTATTGACTGATTGTTTTCAAAATAGAATCTCTTTATCTTTGTCTGAGCCTGAACCCTTCCACAAAGTTTAGTGTACATTGAAGGAAAATGTTTGAAACTGACCTTGTAATGTGGTCTTGGCTTTTCGTCTACAGTTTTATATTTATCTATATACCTAGGCTGCTTCCCCCAAGGAAAGGGAGGTAGCCGAGACAGCACAACACACTCCCAATTTACTCATCCACTCAAACACATTCATTCGCATCTTAGCCCCAAAGGGGAGAAGGGACAGATCCTCACTGCACCACACCACACAAGGGTCAACTGCACAGTGCAATCAGTGACATCCGCAGCAGGGTCCGACAGCAGGGTTGGTTTACCCCTGCCACATCATAATATACACATTCCCTTACCCACACCTGACCTGATCAGCTGATCAGACAAATGTGGGAGAATATCCCCTCAGGGCTGCATCATTCACATTTTCTCTCCATTCATTTCTATCACTCACAGCCACTCTTCCTTGCTCAACAGACATCCCTCTCACATCCAAGGCTCTCTTTACACTGTCCATCCATCCTATTCATGGTCTTCCTCTCAGCTTTACACCTCTCACATCAGTCCTAGTTATCTTTTTCACCAATCGCTCATTATCCATTCTCTCGATATGTCCAAACCATCGCAACACCCTCTGCTCAACTCGATCAGCCATCTCCCGCACAACTCCAGTTCTCCTTCGCACTTCATCATTTCTCACTCAATGCATACACGTCACTCCACACATACTCCTCAGACACCTCATTCCATTACATTCAAACTTTTCCTCTCTGTTACACCCATATTCCATATTTCAGCCCCATATAATGCAGTCGGTACCACAACACCCTGATACAGCCTTCATTTTACATCCAGTCAAAGCGAACGACATCTAAACACTTTTTTCATTCCTCCCAGCACCTTTCCTACTTCATTCATTCTGAACTTCACTTCTGCATCTATTCTTCCATTCACAGCAACATGTGACCCAAAATACTTAACCCGCCCCATCCCGACATTTTCTGGGCAGTGGTATGCCCCAGTCCCGACTTTTTTGGACCTTTTTTTTTTTTTTTTTACTCAAACATCCGCTTTTGGTGAGAAACATCGAAAATTCATAGGGAAATCGCTCACCTGAGGTTTAAAATACTCGATCCAGGTAGGAGTATGTCCTTACCTTACAGGGTTTTCTATCAGGCTGGCTGCAAAGAAAACGAGTTCAGTGGGAGGATAACTATTCTACACCACTCATAAACGGTATTTATCTATTTATTTGGTACGAATTTATATGTAATACGAGAGTATATTGGTTTTCAAACGGTAATATAGGCATTATAAGCATTGTTTCACTCACTAAATCATCACCATTCCTGACCTTTTTTTGCCACATTACCTGATCATCATTTCTGACTGTAATGTTTGTCCTCCACATTGTCATCGATTGGGGAATCACTCTGGCCCTGAATTTCGTACCGTGGCATGACATGGCTTTTCTTGCCAGGTCACTGATAACAGGTGAATTGCTGAGAAAAGATCATGCAGGGGGGGGGGAGAAGGTCATGCTGGGTAAGGCATTGTCCCTACCTGGCATCTTGTAGAGGAAGGTGTCCCGTGTATACGTGCCAAAAATCACTCGCGAAAATTGAAAATTGTGCAAATTAGGGACCTTGCAATGTCCTTGTAATGTTGCCGCATTAATTTACGTCTCCAGGATATGAGTGCACATCATGTGAGGACGTGAATTCACGTCTCTGGGACGCGGCGGGTTAAAACACTCTACCTCCTCAAGCAACTCACCGTTCAAAACTATATTCATCCTCCTACCATCTCCAACCACATATACTTCATCTCATTTACTTTCTATTTCCTCCTTTCACACACCCTTCCAAACTCATCTACCAACTGTCTCAATCTCTCCTCTGAATCAGCCACCAGTGTAGTATCATCTGCAAACGGCAACTGATTCAGATTCCACTCTCTACCATCAACATTCACCAGACTCGGACCTGCACCTAACACTCCTGCATTCACCTCCCTTACAACACCATCCATATAAATATTAAACAACGAAGGCTACATCACACATTCCAGCCACAGTCCCACTCTCACGGGAAACCAATCACTCACAGTATTTCCCATTCTTACACACGCTATACTATTTACTTAAAAACTTTTCACTCCTTTTAGTAACCTACCATCAAGTCCATACAATCTAAAAATAGTCCACAAAGCCTCCCTATCAATTCTATCATACGCTTTCTCTAAATCCATGAACGCCCAAAACACAGCCTTACCTTTTGCTAAATACTTTTCACACACCTGTCTCATAGCAAATACCTGATCCACGCATCCCCTCCCTCTCCTAAAGCCACACTGCTCATCACCAATCACTCCCTCTGTACCCTCTCTCTCTTACTCAACACTTTACCATACACCTTACCTAAAACACACGACAGACTTATACCCCTAAAGCTAGTACATTCATATTTATTACCCTTACCTTTATACAACGGGACCACACAAGCCCTTGCCCAGTCAATTGGCATCATACCTTTCACAAAGCACACATTCGACAATCTTACGAACCAGTCAGTAATAGTCGCTCCACCACCTTTCAGGCATTCCACAGCACACCCATCCATACCTGCAGCTTTCCCTGTTTTCATCTCCTTTACTGCCTCCTGCACTTCCTCCTTCGTGATCAAAGGATCATTCAACTCTCCCGACACATTTATTCTTTGCACCCTTCCATCCGCCAAAATCTCAGCCTCCCTTTCCTCTTCTACATTTAACAATCTTTCAAAATACTCCGCCCATCTCTTCCTTACTGCATCCATCTCAATTAACATCCTTACGTCCTCTGCTTTTACTTGCTCTTCCTTCCCAGACTCTTTCTCACGCATTTCACCTCCTTCCTAAACATTTTCTTATTCTGTTGAAAATTCTCAGTCAACCGCCTACCCCACCTCTCATCTGCTGCCACTTTAACATCACGCACAGCTCTTCTCGCCCTATTCCTCTTTTCCATATACCTCTCATATGACACCTCATCCTTCCTCTGCAGCCACACTTCGCATGCACGTCTCTTCTCAGCCACAGCCATACTTACTCCTCGCACCACCATTCGCTTCCTCTCCTTACACCATCACCCACTCGTCACATACCACACATCTCTTCTGCATGCCACACCACAGCGCTCTTAAACAACTACCATTCCTCCTCCACACTGCCATTTTCCTGATCTTTCACTGCATTCCACTCATCATTCAGTTTCTCCTGATACTCTATCATTCTCTTTTATCCAACTCACTTTCAAAACCTCCCCGCCACACCTAACTCTCCTAGCTCTCATCCACCTCTTACCTACTCTTAACTTTCCCTCCACCAGGTAGTGGTCAGACATACCTCCACCCTCCCCTCTCTAAACTCTCACATCCAACAATCTTCCTCTTACATTCCTGGACACAGCCACATAGTCCATCAATGCTCTATCAACATCCCTTCCACACTCCTGTCTCACGTATGTACTGTATACTCATAAATATCTTTCTTCTCAAACAAGGTATTTCCAATCACCATCTCTCGCTCAATGCACATCCCTAGCATTCGTTCCCCATTTTCATTTCTTCCAGACACACCATGCATACCAACTACAAATTCAATTGCTACATTTCCCACTCTAGGATTCAGATTTCCCATGATTACCACATTCACATTCGCTCCAAAACTCTGCAGACACTCATCAACATCATTCCAGAAAGACTCCCTCTCTTCTTCATCCCTTTCACTACCAGGCCCATATGAAATCACAAACACCCACAACTCACGTTCAAATTTCGCTTTCACCCACATCAGTCACGATGACACTTCCTTCCATTCAATCACACACTGCTGTACTTCTGGACCCTCTAACAAGGCCACACCTTCTCTTACCCTTCCTCTATCAACACCTGACAATCTTCCATTCACACTTCCAAACTTAGACTCATCTTTCCCTTTCATCTTCGTTTCACTCAAAGCTAACACATCCAACTTTCTTCTCACAAATATTCTCCCAATCTCCTCCCTTTTAGCTTCAATCGTACTACATTCACGCACTTTTACAGACCCAGTCTTCAGGGTACGGGGATAACTCCATCCCCCATCCCTGTATCTGGCCTGTTCCTTTTTAGGACCTAAAAAACAGAGGAGGAGGTCCCTGAGTCAGCTCCTTGGATGGTCCTCACTTGCTCTACCTACCTTCTTCCAAATCAATTTAAAATTGGTTTAGTTATTTTGTTCACACATAGATACATAGGTCGAAATTTGGCCTTGCCTTATGACCATGACCATTGACTGATTGTTCTCAAAAGGCAATCCCTTCTTTCTTGCCTGACCCTCAGTCCTCACACAAAGTTTAGTTCAATTCAGATCAAAACCGAGTTAACTCTGCACTGTGACTTTATCTTTAGATCTTTTCTTGTGACTTTGACCTTTGACTGATAGCTGTCAAAATGGAATCCTTTCATTCTTGCCTCATCCTCAACCTTTCGACGAAGTTGGATCAAAATCAAGTAAAAATAATAATTTAAGTTGACTTTGCCCTGTGACCTTGACCTCTGACCTCTGACTGACCTTCAACCATTCCATCAGTTTCAGTATCAGAGAAGGATCGTTTGACCTATTTTGTTCACACATATCGACCGAACCTCGACCTTCCCCTGTGGCCTTGAACTTCTGATTGTTCAAAAAATTTGATCACATTCTTGACTTACTCTCAAGATTTCCCCCAAGTCTGGTCAAAGTTTTATCTAAACTGCTTAAGATCAAATGTGTTTAATTTTTTGTTAACACACAAACAGGCGGGAAGAATTTTGACTTTGCAGTGACCTTGACTTTTGACTGACTGCTTTCAAAATTTGATCTCTTCGTTTTTGCCATACCATAAACTCTGCCACCCTGTTTGATCTAAATTGGATAAGAATTGTTTTAAATTGACCTTGCTAGGTGAAACTTTGATTTAGCTCCGTGACAATGACTTCTGACGTGTTATTCTAAATAAAAAAATCAACACACACACACACACACACACACACACACACACACACACACACACACACACACACACACACACACACACACGCACAGTCACGCTTGCGCCTGGCATAGCACATAATACCTGCCCTCCTTCCGCGAGTGAGTAAAATGAAGATGTAAATGAATAAGCGGTGGATCTTAACCCCCTGATCATGTGCTGGAGGAGTAGGGGTATGTTGGTCTGTGGTGGTGTTAGCCATAAATATAGTTCCTTGTTTCCAGAAGTGTTGGTCATACGAGAACTCCTGGGATATTGTTGTTTCTGCGATTCAGAGTAAAAGTAGGTCCGAGGCATCTCTGGTCTATCATTGATTTCCTGTTCATTCCAGGAGTTTCTTTTCGTTCATCACATGAATAAAATGAAAACAATGAAAAGCATGATCAACCAATAAAAAACAGAAATAAATAAGTAGGAACAAGTTATTGCAAACCAAGGCGTGAGAACCAAAAAGTAATGTCAATGAAGAAAAAAGTACCACGAACATGTAGTTAAATGTCAGAGTGTGCGATGAGAGGAAAAAGAGCCAATGATCTTGAACCAAAAAAATAAAGAACCTAATCTAATACCCAAGGAGTAAGAACCAAAAACCAACGAGCCCTGAGTAAGCGTCAGTTAAGTGACGACGAAGGGAACTGCAAGGCTTGGTAAATAAATCTGGGAGAGTGTGTAAGAAACGGAATCTAAAGATGAGTGTAGGGAAGAGTAAAGCTATAGTCTTCGAGAGAAATGAACTCACTGACTGTACAGTGAGGTTGGATGATGAGGAAATGGAAAATGTGAATGCATGTAAGTACTAGGGTAGAGTGGTGAGTAAGGATGGAAGTTTGGAGGATGAAGTGCTTGAAAGGAAGAAAGGTTGGTGGTTCTCTGAAAACAATGATAAAAAATAGGAAAGTGAACATGGAGGTAAAAAAAATGTTGCATGATACTATTGTGATACCAACTCTAACATACAGAAGTGAAGCTTGGACCTTGTTGGAAGGACACAAGTCAAGAGTGAGGGCAGTGGAAATGAGTTATTTGAGAGGAGCATGGAGAGACAGACAAATGAGGAAGTTATGGAGCGTTGTGGTGTGGATGTGGACGTGAGAGCAAACGTTAGGAGAAATACATTAAGATGGTTTGGCCAAGTGGAAAGGAAGGAGATTGAGCGACTAACGAGGAGAGTGCATGTGAGTGAGATGGACGAGGGGAGAGGGAGGGGAAGGCCGAGAATAAGATGGACTGATGGAGCGGAGAGGTATATGAGAGAGGAGGGTGTGAGGTAGGGGGAGGGCAGTGAACTGGCTGGGGACAGAGCGACCTAGAGGCGATTTGTTTGTAGTCAACCCCTTACGGGATGAAGACGTCTGGCAATAGATAGGTAGAAGAATCAAGGAGTGAAGATGCAAGAACCAGTGAATAAAAATTTGAGCCGAAAAAGGAACTGAAAGAACCAACGAGTATATAAAAAAAATACAGAAAACCATAAACCAGAGAGTGAGAATAACCAACCAATTAGTGCAAATCAAGAGCCAAAGAAAGCCAAGAACCTAAAAGTAAGCACCAACACCTAGAGAGAACCAGTAACTATTAAAGGGATATAAAAACTATAGCCTACGAATAAAATACAGTGACTGTGGAGAGAGAACCATGAAGCTGGCCACATGAGAGAGAGAGAGAGAGAGAGAGAGAGAGAGAGAGAGAGAGAGAGAGAGAGAGAGAGAGAGAGACGATAAGTGAGTGAGGACCACAATGAAAACAGCGTGCCCCGAAGACGACCCTCTGGCCCCCGGTATAAAAACACGGGGCAGAGAGGCGGCCTTATCTCTCACCCACCATGTTTGTCAAAAAGGTCCACGTCCCTGATACTGACCCTCGTCCGCTCCCGCCCTCCCCGCCCAACCCCATTCTGACCTCCTCCTGTCCTTGCCGCTTTTCCATACTACTCTTGTCCCATTCTCAACACATCCCATTCTTATTTCCATCTATCCTTGTTCAACTCCATATTAAAGTCCTTATACGCTTTCCCACCACATAGTACAGTACAGTAACCTCATTCCATTCTTGCCCCACAATAAATTAACCTCATTCCAACCCACCCCACTCCGTACTAGCCCCTTCATCCCACCGTATTACCCCTTCTAACCCATATTATTAACCCCTTTAGCCCATCTCATACTAACCCCTCTACCCTATCTCATACTAGCCCATTCACTCCACCCAACTCCACGCAGTACTAACCCATCCACCCAGTCCCACACCATTCCGTACTAACCTATTCACCCCGTCCCATAATGACCTCTCCATCTCAGCCCATACTCACACTTCAATCCCATTTCATAAAAACTTCTCCACTCTATCCCATACTGCCTCTTTCACCTCACCCCATGCTGAAGGGTAGGAGGGGAGATAAAGAGGAAGGGAGGGCAAAGGTGACGACTTACTATAGTGGCTCTGTCGGTTTAGTGCTGACCCCACATTTGAGGGAAACTCTGAGTGGTGATTTCGAGTCCCATCGATTGCCGCTGAGTTTGTGGGGTGGATGCTCACAAGAGAGCTCCTGTCAGTAACAATAAATAACCAAACCTACTGCATACCGCTGTGTACCTCAGCTGTCTTCTGCTTCACCGTCTGTGCCAAGTATCTGTCCCACCATCCTCCTAAACCCCTGTGACTTTACCTTAGGACAAGGGACAAGGATGGTAAGGGAATGGGAGAGGGAGGGAGGGAGGGTATGAGTGCTGAGGGGAGGAGGGAAGGAAGGGAGGGAGGACTAGTCTATTGGAGGGAGTAGGCAGGGAAGAAAGAGAAGAGTGGTGAGGGGAAGGAAGGAGAGATAGGAAGGGAGATCGAGAGGGAGGACAAGGATATACGAGTTGGAAGGGCAAAGGGTGGGGAACAAGGTTGGTGTGGGTAGAGGGAGGGAGAGTTGGGAAAGGAGAAAGGAAGAGTAAGCATGGTCTAGAGGGGAGGTAGGAAGGATGGAGGGCTGAAGGGGTAAGGTAATAGAGGATGGAGGGAGACTAAGTTGGTGAGGGATGGGAGGATGGTGAGAATACAAGGGTGTAAAGATAATGAAGGAGGGAGGAAGTGTACAACGGTTAAGGGTTATGGGGAGGAAAGGATAGCTAGGGTGGTAAGAGGAGAGGGAGGGAGAGAAGGAAGGGTTGGTGAAAAAGGTGGGATGGGGAGGAAAGGGCAAGGCTCGTGAGGGGATAGTAAGGGTGGTGAGAGGAAAGGAGGGAGGGAGGGAGAGGAATGATGCCGGAGGGATAGGAGATGAGATAAGATAATGGGAAAGGAAGTGTAGGGAACGGTGGCCAGGGAGTGGACGAGCGGAGAATAGGACGGAAGTGCGGGGCGTGGCGAAAGGGTGCAGTTAGATAACAGGCTATGCTCAGCACAATAGCATATGCACGTGCGCTCAATAATCCTTTTTCACGTAAGAGATTTCCAAGTAATTTTAAACGATTCCATCCATTCCATTTTTTTCTTTTTTCATATAATATTAGAGGCTTGCTTACTAAGATCTCATTTGGTTTTTATAGCGCATAAAGACTGTAAAAGAACTATTGATCACAAAT
Source organism: Coenobita brevimanus (assembly GCF_032717465.1). NCBI lineage: Eukaryota > Metazoa > Arthropoda > Malacostraca > Decapoda > Coenobitidae > Coenobita > Coenobita brevimanus. The sequence continues at coordinate 35,315,844 of NC_137037.1, forward strand.
AAACAGCTTTTTCTATCGTTATGTACTAAATTATTCACTCTTGACTCATACTTTAACGGTCGTACATTAGAGGCAGGACTATAGTATTCGGCGATCCACTTACACACTACACACCTCACACTGCCACACTGAACACCACCACACAATACACTTTCTTCCCACACACCTCCACAAAGTACACTGCCCACCACGTTAGTTATTTAATATATTACCACACCACACTCTGACGCACAGCACAGCATCACGCCTCACATTCCCAAACCACACACTGCCACGCTATGCACTTCAACACCATACACACTCCTGCAAGCCACAGTGCCACACCAAGTTCTGCCACATCACACATTGCCACTCTATTATACCACACACGACAACACCTCACATTATCATGCCTGACACTGACGCACGACATGTTGCCACACAACACATTGCCACACAGCACACTGCTACACAACACACTGCAGCACCACACCGCAATATCACACATTGTTACACAGCACTCTGCCACACTGCTACATCAAGCACTGCCACACCAAATACTGCCACTCTACCAAACTCTCACACTAATAGTGCAACACAACACACCGCTACAGCACTCACTGCCCCCCCCCCCCTGTACCATATCACACACTGAGACATCACATACTGTAACACACATCACACTCACGACCACACACTGCCAAGCCATTATTGCCGCAACAAACTCTGCCACACACCACATTGCCGAAGCACATAATGTAACACCTCACATTGCCAGAACACAAACTGCCACATAAAACACTGCCCAAACACACATAGCCTCACCACGTATTGCCACACCATAAACTTTCACATATCACACTGCCTCACAACATACCGCTATACCAAGCACTGCCACAAAGCCCACTAATGAATTATGCAACACCACACCATATACCGTAACACCTGACACTACCACATCAAACACGGCCAAACCTGTCACATCAAATACTACCACACCACACACTACCAAACCTCAACGACAACAAACATTGCCAAACCACAAGCCGATAAAATACAAGCTCCATGCACGCTGGCACACCACACAATGCCACACCATAGACAACATTACCACACACTGTTACACCTTAGTCACACCACACATTACCATCCCTTATACTGTCACAACACAATCCAACATATTTCGCACTGCCAAATCACAGTACATACTGTCATACTACACACTGTCATACCTCGCATTGCCGGACCAACCACCGTCATACATCAGACTGCCACACCACACACTGCCATGCTTCACAATGCCATAAAATAGTTATACCTTATACTGCTTCATAACGAAAGATCACAACAGACACGGTCATATTATGCACTGCCACCCATACAATACCCTGTATTTTAGAAACTCACACTCATTCACCACACATTACTGCTCTACACATCACCATGCTACACCAAATTGTAAATTCACACACCGTCACACAATACACTGCCACACCACACACTGCTTCCCACGTTTGTCACGCTGGATATTGATATATCATACCACACATTGCCACACTGCTACACATCACTGCCACGCCAAACATCGCCAAAGCACATGTTGTCACTCCACCAAACTGCGTCACCAAACACTGTAACACCAGACACTGCCACAGCGCATACTGTCACACCTTACAGCTCCATACCACATGCTCTGACATCGCACACTGTAATACATCACAATATCATAGCCTCATGGCCACATCAAAAGCAGGAAAACCACACACTAGCATCCCTTATACTGTCAAACCTCACAATGGCACTAATGTATATGCATTGCCACAAGGCACATTACCACACCGCACACCGCCACACCTCACGCTGTCATACTACACATTGACACATCAATACTGCCACAACATATTTTGCCAGGTCACACACTGCCACAATATAACACTGCCAAATCACACATTGATACATCACACAGTCACACCACACACAACGAAAACCATCACACATCACGCTGCCGAACCACAAAATGCAACACCTGACACAACCAGAACACGAACTACTACATCACACAATGCCCAACTGCACACCGCCTAACAATATATTGCTACAACATAAACTGCCACATATCACATGATCACAGCATATAACGCCACATCACACAATGCCACACCACACAAAACTGAAAGTGTAATATACATCACAGTGCCAAATATTGCTACATCTCACACTGTCACACCAAACATTCCCACACCTAAGTTACATCCCACACTACCATAACACACACGCCAACCGTCAGTGAGAAAGCATATTGTCACAGAACACATTGCCCCAATAAAAACTACTACTCTGCACACTGGCATACCACACACTAACACACCATACACCTCCACACCATAAAATGTCACACCTTAGTCACATCATACATTGTCAAGCCACAAGCTGCCACATCGCTAGTTTCCACAAAATAAATTCCCTCACCATATTCTGTCAAACCACACAATGCCAGAACACATTGCAAATTCTTCTCTGTATCCTCCTACTTTCTCTATTCTCGTTTCAAAGCCAAAGGTGACTGTTTTGTATATGTACGCAACAACATATTATCTTGCTCTCGTGTTCATGATAAATCTTCTGAATTCTCTACCATCTGGCTTCGGCTATACTGTCAGTGTCTGACTAAATATATCTGTGCTGTTTACATATCCCCATATTCTACTGTCTATGAAAAATTCATTGACTATTTTACTTCAAAAATGGAACATCCTATCAATAATCTCATTTCTCTGAAATCTCCATTCTAGGTGATTTCAATGTTCACCACCACCATTGGCTCTCATCTCCTTTCACTGATCCACATGGTGAACAAGCCTACATCTTTTCTATCCTTAATGATCTTGAGCACCTTGTACAGAACCCTACCCATGCCCCTGACTGCCTTGGAGAGAGTTTCAACATAGCTGACCTCTTCCCCACAACTAATGCTTCTGTTTATGCTGTTAATCTTTTCTTTCCGTTGGGCTCCTCTAAGCACAACCTTACCTTAACCTGTGCTGTCGCTCCAGTAAGGCATGTGGACTCTTTCAAGAAGAGCCTGGATTCCATTTTCTCTCCTAGGCCTTGGTAGCTGGTTACACATCTTTCTGCCTCACACACCAGAGGGGATCAGGCTGCCCTCTTTACACAACACACACATCCACATTATATCACATTGCCTTAAACCAGCTATCCTTTCTCCAAAAAACACCGATCTTGTCATTACATATCATACCCATTCCACAACACATCCCGTGTTCTCCCCCCGTAAAAAGAACCATGGCTGCTGCTATACCGGGAATCAGTGGTTTCTCGGATGACCACTACTGGCAGGGCTGGGTCGTTTGCACAGCACCCTCCCGGTCATCATCAAGCGACTGTGCCACCTCCAGTGTTGCGGCGCCCTAAATCTGCTCGTCAGTGCAGTAAAATTTTCTTTTGCATTATTAGGGGATTTCACTCCAACATCAACTCTGTTCAAAATTTCCTCCAGTTTGAATCCCCTGATCTATTTCTGACAGAGACACAAGTAAGCTCCACCTCTGATTTAGCTAGATTTAATTTTCCTGGTTATACCTTGATTCAAAATTTCAGACCCAAAGGAGATGTAAGTTGCCTTGCTAAATCAGAAATTGCCCTGGAGGAGACTACTAAATTGAATTGTCTTTTTTTCGACTATTCCATGTTGTGTTTATCGTTCCCCTAATGCCCCTTCAGAGCAGGGTTTATTTGACTCTCTGTCTTCACAACTAAGTGTCCTCAACATTAATACTGCATTAGAAATGACTATTCTGGGTGATTTTAATGTCCATAATGTCGAATGGCTCACTTATTCACCCAGAATTGATGACTTTTGTCTTGAATGTGAGCTATTTGCAGACTCATTTAATCTCATCCAGTTAGTCAGTCAACCTACCCGTGTACCAGACAACCATGATCATAATCCCCACCTATTGGACTTGTTTCTAACAACCTATCTATCTATCTATTGCCAGACACCTCAATCCCATTTGGGGTGGCCACAAACAAATCGCCTCCAAGTCGCCCTGTCCTCCGCCATTTCACTGCTCTGCTCCCAACTCACACCCCCCTCTCTCATATACCTCTCCAACCCATCCCTCCATCTCATCCTCAGCCTCCCCCTCCCTCTTCCCCCCCTCCACCTCACTCACATACATTCTCTTCGTCAGTCTTTCACCCTCCATCCTCTCCACATGGCCAAACCACCTCAGTGTGTTCCTCATAACGCTTCCTGTTACATCCACATCCACACCACAACTCTCCTTTATATCTTCATTCGTCAGCCTGTCTCTCCATGTGACTCCACAGGCTCCTCTTAAAGAACTCATTTCCACTGCTCTCACTCTTGACTTGTGTCCTTCCAACAACGTCCAAGCTTCATTTCCATACGTTAGAGTTGGTATCATAATACTGTCATGTAGTAACTTTTTCACTTCCATGCTCAATTCCCTGTTTCTTATCACTGCTTTCAAGGAACCAGCAACCTTTCTTCCCTGCTGCACCCTTTCAAGCACTTCACCCTCCAAACCTCCATCCTTACTCATCACACTACCCAAGTACTTAAACGTACTCACATTTTCCACTTCCTCACCATCCAGCCTCGCTGTACATTCACTGACTTCACCTCTCTCAAAGACCATCACTTTACTCTTCCCTACATTCACCTTTAGATTCCGTTTCTTACACACTCTCCCAAACTCATCCACCAAGCCTTGCAGCTCCCCTTCGTCTTCACTCAACAACACAGTATCATCTGCAAACAACAGTACAGGGAGTTTCCAAACACTATCCTCTCTCACCAGGGCCACTCCAACATCCACTACCCTACCTTGTACCCCTTTTATTACCCCATCCATGTACAGATTGAACAACCATGGAGACATGACACATCCCTGTTTCAACCCAACTTTCAAAGAGAAAAATTCATTCAGTTGACCATCCACACGCACTGCAGCCTTTGCACCATTGTACATACTCTTCACAGCATTCAACAACTTCCCATCTACTCCATACATTCTTAACACTTTCCACAATCCTTGTCTATCCACCCTGTCATATGCTTTCTCCAAACAACCAATTCAGATAATTATAATGTTGAAGTGAAGTCCCCCCTTGGATCCTCGGATCTTTGTGTGATTCAAGCCACCAGTTTCACACCTGCCACACCCTCCTGCTCTGAACCTGTCGTGATGACTAAATGGCACTAGGACAGGGCAGACTGGGAGGGACTTCAAAATTTTCTCATGGATGTTCCTTGGACCTCCTTTTTCTCCCCTGATGCAAATTCCACATTGGGCCACATACAGGATTTCATTAAAGTCGGCATGGAAGCATTCATTCCCCATCATAGTTACAGAAAAAGATGTAATTCTTCTAAATGGTTTGATCACAATTGTGCTAGAGTGACAGAACATAAAACAATAGCGTATAACACTTATACAAGGACCAAAACCAAAGAAGCCTTTAATTATTATAAGAATATCAGAAACCATGCCAAAACTATTATCAATCTTTCTAAATCAAACTTTCTACATAGACAAGCTAACAAACTACTAAACAATCCAAATGATAACAAAATATTCTGGTCAACCTTTAATTCATTCAAAACTAACTTCACTACCACCTCTTCCATTCCACCGTTACAGTCCCTCAATGGAAATCTAGAAAGTGACCCAAGCAGAAAAGCCAACCTTCTTGTTGAAATTTTTTCAGCAAACTATACCCTAAATTCAGAAAATCATAATATTCCTGTACTTGATTTTGATTCCCCTCAAATACCTCCTTTCATGATTCACACCAGACACGTACAAGCCGTATTACAGAATCTATCAGTAGACAAAGCCACTGATCCAGATGAAATTCCTTCAATAGTACTTAAAAATTGCTCCTCAGTGTTGGCTCCTGTATCAGCAAAATTTTTCCGCTTATGCATCCGTACCTCAATTTTTCCAGCCCCTTGGAAAGAAGCAAATATCCATCCTGTTCCTAAAAAGGGTGCAACTTCTGATCCATCAAACTATAGACCAATTGCAATAACTTCCATTCTCGGTAAAGTTTTTGAGTCACTAATTAACAAACACATAGTCAAGCGTCTAGAAATCAATAAACTGATCAATGATCGGCAGTATGGATTTAGACAGGAACGTTCAACTGTAGATATTCTTTGCCTTCTAACCCATCAGATTAACAAAACAATAGACCAACATGGTGAAACACACACAGTGGCACTTGATATTTTAAAAGCATTTGACAGAGTATGGCACCAAGCCTTATTGTCTAAGATGTTACACTATGGTCTTGCATCACTGGTTCCTCTAATTTCTACCTACCTTCATAGTAGAAAAATACGGGTCATGGTAGATGGAATTTATTCTCAGTTTCATTCCATAAATGCTGGCGTACCTCAGGGATCAGTTTTGGTGCCAACCCTCTTTCTCATACATATAAATGACCTCCTATCTTTCACGCACAACCCAATACACTCTTATGCTGATGACTCGACCCTTCATAGTTCTTTCACATTTAGTACCTCCTTTACACAATTTGATATTATAAATTTCCAAATAAACACAGCAATTTCTCTGAACCAGGACCTTTCTAAAATTAATCAATGGGGACAAAAAAATCTGGTCTCATTTAATGCTCAGAAAACTAAATACATTAATTTCTCCAATAGAAAGAATCCCTCAGACTTTCACATAATTTTAAATGATGTCAGTATTCCCATATCCACTGCAATTGATATCCTAGGTGTTACGCTAAACCCCAACCTAAGCTTTTTTGGCTAAAACCTTCGCTTTTGGTGAGAAACATCGAAAATTCATAGAGAAATTGCTCACCTGAGGTTTAAAATACTCAATCCAGGTAGGAGTTCCTCCTTACCTGACTGGGTTTTCTAACATGCTAGCACCAAAGAAAACGAGTTCTATGGGAGGGTAACTATTTTATCCACTCATAAACGGTATTTGTTTATTTACTTGGTACGAATTTATATGTAGTATGAGAGTATATTGGTTTTCAAGCAGTAATAAAGGCATTATAAGCATTGTTTCACTCACTAACTAATCACCATACCTGACCTTTTTTTGCCACATTACATGATCATTATTTCTGACTGTTTCTTCTTCTAATGCTATGTAAACATTGTCCTCCACATTGTCATCAATTGGGGAATCACTCTGGCCCTGAATATCTTTACTGGCCAGGTCACTGATAACAGGTGAATTGCCAAGACAATGGCGTGAGGGGGGGAGGGGGGAGGTTATGCAGTGTAAGGCATTGTCCCTGCTTGGCATCTTGTAGAGGAATAGAGGAAGGTGTCCCGTGTATACATATGAAAAATCATGCGCGAAAATTGAAAATTGTGCAAATTAGGGACCTTGCAATTGCACGATGTACCGGTACGTTGCCGGGACTGGCAAATGCAAATCGTTGCAACGTACCCATACGTCGACGGGATGGGGCGGGTTAAATCCCTTGCTAGAAATGCTTCTAAAAAACTGGGACTTATGTACAGAGTTCGTGAGTTCTTCACTGACGAGCAGATGGCCACAATATAGAAAAGTCATGTGCGTTCTCAGATCGAATACTGTTCACCACCGTGGAGTGGATGTGGAGCAGTTGCATTGAGGCAGTTGGACAAAATTCAAAGTAAAGCCATTAGATTAATCAATAATCCTGCCATAATGCAAGACCTCCCTACATTATCAGTACATCGAGATGTTGCTTCTTTAGCACTATTTTATTGATATTTTTACCGTAAGTGCTCTAACTAACTGGCTTCAATTGTGCCTCCCCTTCACATTTTCTCCCAAAATACTCGGGTAGCTGGGAGCACCCATGAACTCACACTCTCTCCCCCACAATGCAGAACCTCTGCTTATCAAAATTCATTTATCCCCAGAACTACTACTCTCTGGAATTCACTTCCTGGGAGTTGCTTCCCACATACATTTAATCCTCTCAATTTTAAATCCAATTGTTATAATTATTTTATGAATGGAGGATGCCTTTAGGCACATAGACTTATTTTTTTCCCTTTGTTTTTCCTTCCTCCATTCATTATCAAAAAAAAAAAAAAAGCAACGGCTGAGGCATTTGGGGGCTGCTGATTGGGAGGCCATCAGTCAGTACTTCTTTGATTTTCTTTGGAATTATGATTGTTTCCAAAGCCGAGAGCCAACTGAGTGTGCGTTGTGCGTTATGGAGGTTATTCTCGCGGGAATGGAAGCATACATTCCTTTTTCTTATCCTGTGACTAATGCCCCCCCCCCAAAAAAAAAAATGGTTTAATCACTGTTGTCCTAATGCTGTCCACAACAAGGAGAGGGCTTTAACCCCTAGGAGCAGGGGATGGATCAACCTTTCCACGTCCCAGAACTGGGATATTATTTGGAATTTCGATTTTCCTGAAAATATTTTTTTCCATTATAAATCAATCACAAATGACAAAAAACACATCAAAAGTGTATACTTACTCTCTGTTGCCGGCTTTCAAGGCCACACTCTCCCTATGCGGGCCTCCTGCCAAAACTCCAACACGCTTCTCTCCTCATTGCAGGGCCACGTTCCCTTCCCTCCCCCACACCCACCCTTGCCCCATACCACCACCAGCCAGCATCAACCTGTGCACCAGACAGGCCATGACAATACTTTGAGTCAATTTGGCATGCTAAGAAGTTCAAACATGCCCACGAAAAATGAAAATGTCATATGACGTGAACCGTCGTCTGTCAACCGCATATCATGTGACGTGAACTGGCGTCTAGGGGCTAAAAGGTAGCAGAGCCAACCCTCCCCTGAATCTCATCTCTGTTATGTTTCTTCCCAGAATAAATCTCTGTTCTTCGCTCTGCTAAAAATAATTTCATTCGTACTAAATGCTCTGAACTCTCCAATTCAATGCCTTCCAACTCCCTCTGGCACCTTGCCAAAAACCTTTTTAACAACTTTATCTTAGTTATTTCTTCTACTGACAGAGCAGAACTCTTCACTCAGTCTTTCTCCTCTATATCCACCTTCGACAGTTACATCACTGCTCCCCTCTGACTTCCTCATGGCTGACATTAATACATCTTCAATTGATGTATTTTCTGCCATCATTGGCCTCAGTACTAAAAAGGCATATGGGCCTGATGGTGTCAATGCTTTTGTCCTCAAGAAGTCTATTCCTGTACTTACATCATGCCTAGGTAAAGATTTTTGCCTTTGTCAACTTGTACCTCTCCTTCTTGCTTGAAGTTTACCCTCATTCAGCCTCTCCCAAAGAACGGTGACCATTCCCAGCTCTCTCTCACCCAGTTGCTTTAATATCCTGTATTTAAAATGTTTTTGAGTCTCTTCTCAACGGAAAAAAAAAAAAATGCACCTTTCCTATCACAACTTTCTTTCCGTTCGTCAGTATGGGCTCCACCCAAGACACTCCATTGGCCATCTTCTCACCTACCTTTCAGACTCCTGGTCATCCTCCTTTCTGAACTTTGGCAAAAGCTTTGCCATTGCATTTGACATCTGAAAGGCTTTCAATGGAGTCTGGCATAACTCTTTAATTTTCCAAACTGCCTTCTTACGGATCCTATTCTTCTATCTGTGTCATCATCTTTAGTTTCCTTCCAGGTCGTTCTATAGCTACTATTGTAGATGGACACCGTTCTTCTTCTAGAGCTATCATTAATGGTGTTCCTCAGGGCTCTGTCCTGTCACTAACTCTCTTCCTTCTATTCATCAGTGGCCTTCCAAGCCGTTCATCTAACCCTATCCACTCATATGCTGATGACTCCACCCTTCACCTGTCCATTTGCTTCCTGCAGCGTCCATCTTAGCAGTTACTTCAGCAAACAAGGGTTGAGGCTATGGCGTACCAAATGTCTGACTTGGCTCATAGCTCTGACTGGTGTAAAAGTAATCTTGTATTTATTGATTCAAAAGCTCAGTTCATCATCTTTCAACCTTTAAAATCTCTCAGGAGTATCCTCTAATTTTTAACAATGTCCGTCTCATTTCTGCATCATCTCTAAACATACGTAGGGTTTCATTCTCGCGGGATTATTCTTGGAAAGATCATATTAACTCTCCGTAAAATCTGCTTCCAAGAGATTAGATGTGCTAAGCAGACTCCATGTCGTCTTTACCCCTGCACAAATGTTGACTTTATAAACGGGTTTTATTCGCCCCTGTGTAGAACACAACTCTCATGTTTGGAGAGGCCCCACGTACAGCTCTTCTCAACCAGGTGGAGTCAAAGTCTTTTCCTCTCATTACATCTTCTTCTCTTACCGGCTCCCTTCAACCTCTATCTCTTTGACGTACTGTTACATCTTTATCACTTTTATATCGCTACTTCAATGTTCGCTGCTCCTCTCAATTGTCTGCTTGCATCTTTCCACCACTACGGCGGGCACGAAGTACCCTTCTAGCAACAAACTCTCATCCCTTTTTTGTCCAACTCTCTAATACAAGAGTTAACCGTTACTCCCAGTCTTTCATGAACGCAACAGGTCAGCTCTGGAACTGTTTTCCTCTGTCTGTATTTACAACTGCCTGTAACCTCCAGCCTTTCAAACGCAGTGTGTCGGGGCATCTCGCAATGAACAGATCTTGAAGTTGGCTCTCTGTTATCTTGTTTTTGTTTTTTCTTAGACGGAACAATCTTGCTGGCTTTTCTGGCCTTTCGTCCTTCTTCGTTGCATAAAAAGAAACTTGCTACCATAACACAAACTGCCACACCACACAGTGTCACACCTTAGGCACACCTCCAACCGCTACCTCCCAGTCTGCCACATCATACACTGTTACATCACAAACCACTACCTTTCATATCACGTATACCAAACATTGCAACTCAGCACAGTGCCACTCCTCACAAAGCCACAATACACACTGCAGTATTAAATACTGTGACACTTCACGTTATATTCCACTTACTGAGACACCACACGCTACCACAACAAAAACATCAACACCAAACACTGCCACGTTTTCCACTGTCATACCTCTTGCCGACACGCCACACACTGCCATGTCATACACTGCCATGGCATATTTTGTCACACTACCACGTTGCCACAAGACAGATTGACATTGCCACACCAAACACTTGCAGTTCACACACTGCCACAGCACACATTGCAACACTACACAGTGAATTCGACACACCAGTGCCGCCAACATAATTTGTCATGCCACACGCTGCCACACCTAAAACCCATTAAACTACAAACTATATACTGTAACACCTCACACTGTCATAGCACAAACTACTACAACATACACTGCCACAACACACACTGCTACACCACATACTTCCCAACCAACTGCCGCATGTAACACTGTTACACCACTTAAAGCCATACCTTACACAAGTCACACCACTTACCGTCGATCACACACTGCCACACCATTCACTTCTGCGCTATACACCACCACACTGGCACTAAAGAGGAGCCTACACGTGGTGGTGCCATTACCATGGGTGGGGAAAGGCAGATAGAGTTCCTGTCTGGAATTTTCCACAGTGGGAAAGGAGTCACTTTGTGTAAATCTGGTCACAAACAAGAAATCAACATTTTTTTTAACATTTAAATACTTGACACCTCTCATGCCGTACCAGAGCAATGCAACTCTGAGCTCTCCCCCTAACACAGACACCTAGCTATGTAATTGCTTTACATAGCTAGGTGCATTCCCAGCACTTAAAAATATGGATTCCCAGCACTGAAAAATATGGAAGAAACAACAGCACTTAAAAATATGGAAGAAACAACACTATACTCAAACTAAACAAGGACCCAATACACCCGTCTTCATACAGACCCATGCACGCCATCCACGATAACTGAACGCCTGTTCCATATCGAAGTCACACCTCATGTCCCCATTGCTCCCTCACAACATTGCTTTAGAGCATTCCACTCCACTAGCACATAAATACTAACTTCTTACAACAAAAACATAATAACGCCTTTGATGCCATCTCCCCCTGGCAAACTGCGAACCAAAATCTACAACACAAGCATGGAGAACAATAACAAACATTGACTTACCGAATACTTATCCCGTAGACAAGCACATGTTACACTCCAAAAGCAAGTCTTTACCAACACGAAACTTCCCTAACGGACCTCCACAGGGTTCCATTCTTTCACTCACACTTTTCAACCTTTACATGCATGGCGTTGCTACACTCGAACCGCCATCAAATATTGCTTCATATGCAGGTGACATTGCCACACACCACATCGCAGACACTTGCACGTTGTAACAAAACTATCTGAGCACACTTAAGGCATAGGTGGAGGACAGCAGGTTGACGATTCGTCCAGTAAAATGCACCACCACACTCATTACCAGCAGCAAATAACAGATCAGGTACACCCCTAACAGCACAAGTTATAATGCACCAGTGCTACACTCACACCATCAACATCCTTGGAGTGACAAATTATACTGGATTGACCTTCAAGGACCACACACAAAACAACAGGTGGTGGTGCACCCCGAGACTTATCGCACTCAGGACAATCACACAGACTTTGGGCAACAAAATGAAATACTCTGCCTACTCTACACACAGCACATCAGATCATTAATGACCTATGCCTCCCCAGCATGGGTACATAATCTAACATCCACTACAATACCTTACAGACCGTACGGAGCAATCCTCTACGCATCATCAATAGGTGCGCCTATACCAAACCACTTCCACCGCTCAATTAAACTTTACAACGAAAGTCCTCTATGTTACAAAATATCTTGGCATAAGATGTGTGGCAGCCTACGCTAATACAGCACACCCTTGTCATTATATGACAGAGTCACACAACTCAACTTGGTACATAAAACAATCACCACACACGTGCTGCCAAACCCTATTCAGCAACATCTCATCTCCAGACACTCCAACGTTAGCAACAAAAAAATTACCTGCATACTCATTTCACGCACAGAACAATACAACACCTCGATTAAAACACTATATTGCAAATCCTCTCTCCCAATATCCATCCACCAAAAGTGTCCTTAAAGACAGTTGATCGAGTTAATCTAGTTAGGCGTACGTCAGGACATCACCCAGACCTCCTCAGTTAGCTTATATATGGGTTGGGTGTAACTACAGATAACACGTGCCCCGTCTTTAGAACAGGCCCACACGACATAACACACAGATAAAGAACCACGGCACAACACATGCCACACCATGATGCAGACACAACATCGACGGGGTAGGGAACCAATGGAGCGACTCCATTGGGTCAGCTGCTTACCTGAAGTTGAAGGGCATGCTGGGCCAGGCATGATCGAGTTTAAATAGTAAAAATAGTAACTAGAGGGGCACTCGGTAGGGCTCATCTTTCCGACAAAGGCAACGTAATTTCCAAACCACTGTTCATAATGGGGTAAGGGGTTTTTCGTCATTAATTAGGGTTTCATAAAAAGAAGTGAAGCTTGGACATTGTTGGAAGGACACAAGTCAAGAGTGAGAGCAGTGGAAATGAGTTATTTAAGAGGAGCCTGTGGAGTCACGTGAAGAGACAGGCTGACGAATGAGGATATAAAGGAGCGTTGTGGTGTGGATGTGGATGTGATAGGAAGCGTTATGAGGAACACACTGAGGTGGTTTGGCCATGTGGAGAGGATGGAGGGTGAAAGACTGACGAAGAGAGTGTATGTGAGTGAGGTGGAGGGGGGAAGAGGGAGGGGGAGGCCGAGGATGAGATGGAGGGATGGGGTGGAGAGTTATATGAGAGAGGGGGGTGTGAGTTGGGAGCAGGGCAGTGAAATGGCGGGGGACAGGGCGACTTGGAGGCGATTTGTTTGTGGCCACCCCAAACGGGATTGAGGCGTCTGGCAATAGATAGATAGATAGATAAAAAGAATCTGTATTATGATCAAGATTGGTCCCAAAAGTTAATCGATTGTTCCCAGGGACATGGGCTATCTACCCACCAAGTTTGTTGGTTAGCAATCGAGCTAACAAACAAACCAACAAACAAACAGGGGTGAAAACATACTCTCCTTGTCGGAAAGAACAACAAGGCTACAACTTTACACCATAATGTGCAACACCACATATGCCACACTAAACGTTGTTATACCCAAGCCAGACTACACATTACCACACCACATACTGGTAAGTCTTAATGATCAAAGAAACTGCCAGACAATACACTAACACAACTCAAATTCCCAAGCTTCATGCTGGCACACCACACACTAACACTCCATACACTATACACTCACAGTACAACCACCACACATCATACCCCCACACCACACATTGCCATATCAATAAATACCAGTGCACATGTCGCCACACCATACACTGCCAAACCACACTTTTCCACAACACATTGTTACACCACTTACCGACAAAACACAAACTGCATCACCAAAAAAAAAACACTAAACACTATCACTGCAAACTTGCACATCACATATTGCCACACTTTCGTCACACCACATAATGCCATACCACAAACTGTCAGCGCTCAATAAATCACAGTATACCCTACTAGATCACACACTACTACATCCCACATTGCCACAGTACAAATTGCCACATCACACATTCTCACATCGAAAACTGCCATAGAACACACCACCACACAGCACACTACTACACTAAACCCTGCCAGTTCCTAGCCACAAAACATACTCTGCTACACCACGCACTGGCATATCATGCACTGCCACACCACGGAGTGGCATAATACGCAGTGCCGCACCATACACTGCCCTGCATTTTAGGAACCCCCACACACTTTCTTACACCGTGCACTACCACTATGCACACCATCACATCATACATTGACACTCCATACACTTCAGTACCACACGCAGCAACACTACTCACATTGCCACACCACACACTGCCACACCGTACAGTGTCGCATCAACCACCACGACACTTCATACTGACACGCCATACATTGCCGCATCACACACGACCATCGTACAAACTGCCACTCGGCACACTGATGCACCACACACTATTCCATCACACTGCTACGTCACATCTTGCCACGCCATAGTCACACCACACACTACCACAGGACGCACTGTCACATCACTGTGTCACACCACATACTATCATAGCACAAACTGTAACGCCACACTTCCATGCAGCACAATACCATCCCACACGTTGCCACATCACATGCAATGCTTCTATGCAACACAGTAACATACTACACTGTCACATCACATATTTTCAAGTAACACAACACCATCTCACACACTTTTACATCACATACAGTATTTCTATGCATCATAATGACATATCACACACTGCCACACCACATGTTGCCACATCAAGCATTGCCGCACTGCACACTGCCACACTACATACTGCCACACCGCACATTGCCACACGAAACACTGCCGTACATAAAACAGCCACATCACGCACTGCAGTACCTCACCCTGTCAAAAATAAACTGCCACATGACACTGTCACACCTTCGTCACACCACACACTGCCACACATACTTCCACATCATACACTGCCACGCAACACACTGCCACACATACTTCCACATCATACACTGCCACGCAACACACTGCCACACCTCACATTTCCTCACATCTTAGTGAGTCCACGCTACTATACTACAGGTCACCACTTCACATTTTGGCACACCACACACTGCAACACCATATTCTGTACTATTACGCCACACACTCTCTCATAGACACTAGTACACCTCAGTCACACCTCACGTTACAGCCAAACACTCCCACATTTCAGTGATAATACACATACAGCCACAACACACACTGACACCCACACATTGCCAGTACCACTGCCACATCGCACACTGCCACACCATTCTATACAACACATCACACGACACCATTCTCCACGCAGTGCAAAAACACACACTGTCACACCACTCTCTGTCGCACTCCGCACCATCTCACAGACTACCTCACTGCAAACCGTCACGCCTCACATTTTCATTCTACGCACCAACACATCACATACTGCCACACCATACATTGCCACATCTCACTGCCTTGCCACAGAAGGCTACATCACTCATCACCATACCACATAACGTCGCTCCACACAAGGCCAAACAACACACTACGACACCACCTACTGCCACACTGTTCACATACACTCCACATACTCTCACACTATTGGGTGTCACACTATACACTGGTATACTTCAGTGTCACCCACCTTGCCATGTAGCGCACTACTACACCATATTTTATCACATTACATACTAGAACACCACACACTGCCACGCCTCACAGCGCCAGATCACACAGTATCATACCACACATTGTCATATCTTGCACTACAACACCAGACACTGCTGCGCCGAATACTGCCGATCCACGCATTGCCAAATCACACTTGACGAGTACTTCACACACTGCCACACAAGACAGTAAAACACCACAAACTACTTTATCACACAGTGTTAAAGCTCAAACTGCGACAGTATTCACTGCCACATTTTTATAACATCAAACTACCGCCCCACACGCTAATAAACCTTACATTGACACTACCCACTACCACATCTTCATCACACCAAATAGTGTCACACCTCACGATGCCACACCTTACAATGCCACACCGTAACACCGCACCCTGCCACACTTCATCCTGCCACACTACACCCTCCCACGCCATCTCCTGTTACACCACACTCTCACAACGCACATTTCCACAGCAATCACTACCGCATCACATCCTGCCAGACAAAACGCTCTCTCTTTTTTTTTTTTTTTTTTTTTTTTTTTGCCTATCGACCATTGAGGCCGGAGCCCCTGGTCATTAAGGCAAAATTATATATATGTATATACATTGACATATATATATATATATATATATATATATATATATATATATATATATATATATATATATATATATATACATACATGCATACATACAGACATCCATGCATATGAACATACACACTTTCATGCACACGTACACATATATATAATAATTTTTATTTTATTATTTTTTTTGTATTTTTATTTTTATCATTTTTTTGTAATTTTTTATATTTTTAACCTTATATTACTTATAAACAAAATCCCTAATATAAAGACCCTAAAACTAATCACCTAACAGACAAATCGCTAACCTATACTAAGTCCTAAGAGACAAACAACTAGACATACACTAATGGTAAAAAAGCCTCGACCAAAAGAACACCATCGACTGCAAACACTCTCACACCACACGTTACATTATACACCACCACACTGCACACTGTCTTACCATACACTGCCACACCAACAACCTCTTGTTACGCCCGCACATATCTGACCTGTATAACAGCAGTGTTGCTACTGCGTTGTTATCTACATCATGTCAGTACTTTTCTGTGTCGCTGAGTTGGTGCCTTTCCTAGAAAGTGGTGCCAGCAGAAAATTTTGTATGTATTGTGCGGCAAGAGCTGGTGGTCTCGTGATGCAGCTCTCAGATCGGAAAGGAATATGGCTTACGCTCTACGGTTGATGTCCTGGAGATGGCTGAAGGTTTTCCTATCAAGGGAAACGGTCCTCAGGGAGTAGGTCTCTCCCCTACCCTTGAGTGTTCAGGACTATGGTAACCTAATTTTAATCGACGAGGGTAATATGAGTTAGGCTGTTTACTGATGTGGGACCCGAAAAGTGGTTTTTCTTACTGAGAGTTGAACGCGCTTACCAGCGTACCATTTGTTTCTCCTACTGATGAGAAGATTAGAGGAATAGGCCTATAGTCTAGTCCGGTTTTCAGGTATTTGGACAACTCTAGGCATTTTGGAGTCAAAGTTGGAAAATAAGCTTTTCTAGGGTGTTTTTTTGTGCAGAATCCATTTTTGCTGTTTGCCAAGCTGTATCTCTCAAGCTGACACCGTCAGACGGGTAAATCCAAGATGACCGCCTTAAACTCAAAAGCATCATTTTTACAAGTGGTGCCTCGTCCGTATATCATTATGACGACCGTAAAACCTTATTAAAACCCACTATAAAGTCATTGTACATTAATTATTTTATTGATATTACTTTTCTCTTAATTAAGTAATAAACCTAAACATAAATCCAGGATGGCTGACAACACATTTATATTACAACAAGTTGCAGATTGCAAATTGATGAACAGGCATAGTGGCAGTGTGTTTTACACAGTGTCATTGTTGGGCTTCGACATTGCTACAATCGTCATCGGGTGTTCTACATTTGCATGCTGCTGTACAACGCAAGTGGGACTTTTTGCATTTGCAACGTGCACTCATACATCGGTTGGCGCAGTTGCAGGTGATCAGTTCCACACATGAGTCTGGGACTGGGGGTAGGGACATCAGCGTTGGCACCAGTGATGCAATAACAGTTCTTCAATGTCTTCGCTGTTTGCTTTTGCCTCCATTTCAGCCCTCAGCCCTTGTGCTTCGTTTTGGATGAAGGTCAGGAGTTTTGGCATCAGGATTCTCCACATGGCCTGGATGGTTAGCTTATGTGCTCGCACTGCTTTGGAGTATGACTTGCCTTTGCCCGTGAGGACTTGTTCTGCTGTACCAGGACCAAGGATTTTGCTTAAGCCTCCAGTAGACCAGATGATTGAACATGTTTCCCAATGACCTTCAGAAAGTTCAGCGATATGTGCAACCCGCCCATTCTGACGATCAGGAAGTCCTGGTATTCGTCCTTTGCCCACTTGAGCTCCATCAGCTTACAATAAAGGGCTTCATCAACTGTAAGTACGACATGGTGTTGTCCAAGTTGTGTTGCAATGTGTTTGCATCTCTGAACCCGTATGGAGAGTGTCAAGTTCATGGGCTGGGGCCTGAACAATTGGTATGTAACCAACATTCGTCATTTCAGGATTGGCGCTACAGTTGCTTTGGTTAAAATGTGTCCAGCCTGTCTTGATGTCCACATCTTGTCATTTCAGGAAAAAGGCCATGTCCTTTGCAATGGCTTGAGCTGCTGATGGATTGTCATCATTTGATTCATTGTACCATTCTTTGTTGATGCCCTCAGTTGCTCTAGGTTCTAGTTTTCCTGTCATCACTGCAGCAGGTGAAAGTTGATCCATGACTTCGGGAACTTTCAGACTCGTGTTTGGGGAAGGTCGAAGGTTCTTCAGTCCTATGTCCGCTTCGGGACCTCTTTGCCATCCAGCGATCTGTGCGGCATGGAAGCTGTTTTTACCATCAAAACTGTTGTCGTTGATGTCAATGTTGTCATACGTGAAGTGAACGAATCTGTTTGGTACAAAGTTTGGTGGAATCACTGCTCCTGTTTCTGCATCCATTGTTTTCAGTGTACTCTCAGCCAGGGATGTGTCAACCTGCAGTAGTTTCGGGTAACTTATGATGTGAAATAGTTCAACAAGTTCTTTAGACCCTGTAGCCTGGTGCAAAGTGCTGGCAAGCCCAAGATGTTTAGGAGTCCAGTGCTTACCTCCAGTGAGTTGTAAACCAAGTCTTGTGCAATACTAAGAACTGTTGCTTAACTGTCATCCTGTTATGTATCGTCTGCTACGTCGTCTGGGTCTGCTTCCAAAAGACTCTGTCCACCAAACATCAACCGAAGGAACATAAAAAGGCTATTTGGGACGCAGGATATCATTTCATCTTCATTGACAACAAATCCCTTGTACATGGGATGTGCCAGTATATCACCTCTCAGTCTCAAAGCCACATGAATCATCTCAATAAATCCTTCTTGAGCCTGATATTTTGGTATCAGTGTTGGTTCCTCCTTTTCAGAGAGTAATGTTGAGAAAGGGACAAGAATAAAACAAAAACATATCATATACATCGTTTCCGGAAGCAAAGATATCAACAATCAAATAAAACTGCGGCCATCTTGGATTTTCACTGTTTATGATGCTTTATTTACACACAAAGACACACATTTTACATATTTTATTATCAATATGTACATTAGGAGCTTGTGCAATGCATTATATCCATTAATATATTTTATATTTGAAGCAATTCTTCAAAATATTTATTTTCTAGAAAAATGGCTGCCATCTTGGATTTTGTCCGCTAGGAGCAAAACCGCACGAGATACAGCTTGGCAAACAGCAAAAATGGATTCAGCACAAAAAAACACCCTAGGAAGGGCTATTTGCCAACTTTGACTCTAAAATGCCTGAGGATTTTTATACAGCCACATTTTCCAGATATTCCACTAGTCTACTATTTGTCACGGTCACCGTGGATAAATTCTAGGAATTGGGGTCTGGTAAGGATAGATATACAAATGGTCCCTTTCCTTTAAGCATAAAACAATAACTTCAGTGATATTACCTATTTTAATATGATGGCGTATTAATTTAACTTATTCTTGCTACCGATAGAAGATATTTTTCTGCTTAAGAATGACCTCTTGCACTGAATGGATTAATAATGCTTGTACTCAACTCCAAATGAAAATGATTTCATATATAAAATAAAGTCGTCTGGAGAGGGCAAGAATAAACAAGAAGGGGCACTCAGACATTGCAACGGAATTGGTGTAAGAACCAAACATTTGAATTTGCTCTGTGATGGCCTCCGACCGATTGCCCTAAAAATCGATATACAGTACTTCATACTCACCATACCCTTAACATTTCAAGTTTGGTCCAAATCAGACCAAAACTGTTTGAGCTGACCTTGTCCTGTGACTCTGACCTTCGATCTTTCATCTTGTCCTTGACATTTAAACGTTCCCTTTGACCTTGACCTATGCCAGATTTTTCTCTAAACTGAATTGATATGTAGGCATTGTAGGCACTAGTATATATCTCATATCACAATGTGTAGTATGTAGTGTCTGCTGGAGACATAAACAGCTTCTCAATAGGAATGTCAATCCATATGATGTATATCCACAATCCTGTTGTCCCAGACCGTCAAGAATGTCTTAACGCATGATGTATCTTAAACAATCTTTTTGTACTCTAGACGATACAAGAAATTCATGATACAAGCAGGTTAACCAGACTGAGCCAGTTACCTGACGTAATGGAAACTAACCACGGAAATCAATCAGACACTACATCCCCACCGAGCCGTATATATTTTCAGATTTCGGAGGACATAAAGACAGAGAGCCCGATAGTACGATCGAGAGCAGAAGACAGGAGACAGGTTTGCCGTCACACTACGTTACACTGTCAATCACATTTCGATATAACTGTGTACAGTAAACTCTGTAATCCAAGAAGTGACCATAACTCACCTCATTCACGATAAAATGATACACAGAGAGGGAAGGTGAGAAAGAGAGAGACCTACCTATTCACCCTACTCGACGACGCACCATTTTATTAGCAGCAGCCCACGTTACACTGCACTGGTGATAGAGGGGAATCCTAATTTATGACACACCCACAGTCTCCCCATCAAATCAAATCCCTCAGCTACCTTCATTGATATTGGAGACAGTGGCAAGTTTGAGCCATGCGATGCCTCACGACTTTATACTGGCGGTGCTTTGACGATCTACAAAAACAACCAGCCTCCCTATGTCTCTACGTCAATCTACGGCGACGTCATCGACACTAGTGACAGCGGTAAAACGAACTACAATCAAACTAAGCCTAACGAATTTATATGCAGCAGACGACTCTCCTGAACCGCTACTGTGGTGAAAAACAGCAGTAAACGAAGCCGATTAAAGTCTCAGTCAGCAATCAACGAACAAATTAAGAATCAACTTCACAGTCAAAACAGTCTATGACTGCTCTACAAGCAACAATCGTCAATCAGACTATAAGCGAATACAGTGAGAACAAAACTACAAACCAAGTGAGAAACGACAAGCAACAACAAGTAAAGTGAGGAAGGAGGAAGTGCATCTGTACTGTGCTAATAGTGTTGACCCAGCATGGTGATGAAGCATCAACACATTCCTCCTTCCTCCAACCTCCACCATTCCTCCCTCCACATTCTTTGACACTACCACCACCACCATAAGCGAGTAAGTGTTGACCCCGCAGTGGTGACACCGACTACTGATGCAGCCATACCAAGACCCTGACCTACCTCACCCAAACCCTACCAACACCCTTCAGCCAACGTCATTATCATCACTACTACAATTATTATCAGTGAGTTGAACATTTACTCTATTAGTTTTATAGTGCTACTTCACTTATAAGAAACTTTACCTATATACGCAGTGATAGACAATATACTCGTATATCCTTACATCAACATATTATAAGACATACGAAAAGTCAAGTAAAACCAGAGAATTAAGATATAAATACACACATATCCTTTATATTACAGTTACAAAGTAAATCAAGTGAAAATGCCTAACACAAATGGAGCTAGCAACAATATGCTATACTCAAGCACACACATGAGTATTTACAACGTATACCAAAAGATGAATTTAAAAATGAGCAAACATATCATGCTGACGTCAAAACATTTGAAGGACTATAGTATCAAGTGATGCGTGGTTCAGAGGAAACTAAGTGAATACCGTACATATTGTAAATATTGTATATAAAAAGTAACAAAATGTGGGTTACATATAATCTAAATATACACTGTGCAACAAAACTAGCCAATATACATGTTGTGTAATAATATTACTACAAGGACTACAGTTACTATTCCTACAATTATGTAATTGAACTTACGTTATAATTGAAACAATTATGTAACTAAATTATATAACTACAAACACTAGCATCACTGCAATTATATTACAATTGCTACAATTCTGTAACTACAGTTTGTTACAACCACAGTTTGTGACAGTTTCATAAACACGATGTAACTACAGTTTTATTACAACCACAATAGTGTAACAGTTGCAGTAACACAATGTTATGTAACAGCCACACTTGCATAACAGTTGCATTTACATAATTTTTTTTTTTTTTTTTTTTTTTTTTTTTTTTTTTTTTTTGCCTATCGACCATTGAGGCCGAAGCCTCTGGTCATTAAGGCAAATATATATATATGTATATATATTGACACATATATACATATATATACAAACATATATATATACATACATACATACATACACACATCCATGCATATGAACATACACACTTTCATGCACACGTACATATATATATAATAATTTTTATTTTATTATTTTTTTGTAGTTTTATTTTTATTATTTTTATTTATTTTTTATATTTTTAACCTTATATTACTTATAAACTAAATACCTAATTTAAAGACCCTAAAACTAACCACCTAACAGACAAATCGCTAACCTATACTAAATCCTAAGAGACAAATAACTAGGCCTACACTAATATTCAAAAAGCCTCGACCAAGAGAACACCATCGACTGCAGATATGTAATGCTTTTCTACATTACATACCTGCACCCATCACCTGATGACTGTCAGTCGAGGCACAACCTAATGTAACTACAATTGCATTTACACGATGAAACTGCAGTTAAGATACAATATTCGTACAGTTATGTTATTTTGACATTATTATGTATTTCACTTAATTAGCATAAAGATTGATTGTAATGTGAATATAAAATGCATTAATATATTATGACAATATGCGCTGTCGTTGGTAAGACAGCTTTGCATGATCGAGTGATAAGTAGGCATTATAGGAAGCAGTATATATCTCGTATCATAATGTGCGTACGTAGTGTATGCTGGAGACTAAACAGTTTCTCACTAGGAATGTCAATACACACGATGTATATCCACAATCCTATTGTCCCAGACCATCAAGAATGTCTTAACACATGATGTATCTCAAACAATCTCTTTGTAGTCCAGACGATACAATAATTTCATGATACGAGCAGGTTAACCAGACTGAGCCAGTACCTGACGTCATGGATACTAACTATGGAAATCTATGTCGAGTCATATATATTTTCAGATTTCGGAGGACATAGAGACAAAGAGCCCGAGAGTACGATCAAGGGCAGAAGGCAGGAGAGAGGGTCAGCTAGGAGGTTTGCCGTCAAGCTACGTTATGCTGTCAATCACATTTCGATTTAAATGTGTGCAAAAAATTCCATAATCCAAGAAGTGACCATAACTCACCTCACTCACGATAAAATGATACACAGACAGGGAAGGTGAGAAAGAGAGACCTACCTATTCATTCTACTTGACGATGCAGATGCAGCAATTATTAGCAGCAGCCCACGTTACACTCTTGTGATAGAGGGGAAGCCTAATCTACGATACACCTATATTCTTCCCATCTAATCAAACCCTTCAGCTACGTTCACTGATACCTTTATCCTCAGCTTATCGTAAAGGCTTCCACAAAATTTGATCTAAATCGATTAAAGACTTTAAGTTAACCTTGCCCTGTGACCATGGTCTTTGACCAATTGTTTACAAACAGACACAGGGTCAGACTTTGACCTTGTCCTACTGATTGTTTGACTTTTGAAATATAACTCTTTCTTTTCTTGCTTTATCCTTAGCCCTTCCCGAAGGTCTGGTCTTAATTTGATAAGAACTGTTTAAGTTGACCTTGCACTGGATCAAATCTTGACCTATCCCTGTGGACTTGACATTTGGCTTTTTGTTCCCCAAGAAAATAAGTCAACCTCCTGATTGACCTAAAGCGTTCTACCTAGTTTGATTAAAGCGGGTAAAAATTGATTTTTTTGTTTCAACATGACAAACAGACAGAAAAACATAGACACAGCACACAAACATAACACACACACTGGCTTCGTGAGCGCTGTTGTGAATATGAAAAGGCGTCCCCAGACCAAGGGGATTAAGTACCAATACAACAGCCACACTCCGGAGCAGTGATTCCCTCAAATTGCATGTGGCACGAAAGGTGTTACATTACTACCATTCTCAAGAATTATCGTTTTATGAAACCCCACTTGCACTGGGTTTTATGTTCCCGGAGGTGACAATTATTTAATGCTACTTCAGGGATGCCCAGAGCTCCTGTGCAAGCGATTTTGCTGGAGGGGTGCTAGGCGTACCTCCCTCCACCTGTCGCCTCATAGTCGCGAAGCTCATAGGTCTCTACCCTGGGTTTCCGTTCTAATTAAATTTTAAAAATGCCTAGTCCCGTCCCATATTGGGGACGAGGGGTGCAAAGAGGTTAAAGAAACTGGTTGATTTGTCAGTGTTTAACCCCTTAGCGCCCAGAGCTCCTGTGCAAGGGATTTTGCAGGAAGGGTGCTAGGCGTACCGCCCTCCGCCTGTCGGCTCATAGTCGCTGAGCTCAAAGATCCCTACAACAGGATTCCCTTTTTTTTTAAATTGAAAATGCCCAGTTCCCTCCCATATCAGGGACGCGGAGCGCAAAGAGATTAATGTTGCGGACCTTTGCACCTCGAAGTAGTTAATACGCGCCTGGCTGTTATATTTTACGAAATGAATTACATATATCGGTATGTCTTTACAGTACCATAAAAAAGGGAATTACTTCACGAATTACTTCTCTGTCTCACGAAAGGAAAACACTTCATTTCTGGGACACAAAGACGCGTCCATGTGTAGCAGAGATAATGAGATTTGGGCAGGTCCCGCAATGCTTTGTTTATAAGGTTCGAATAGACACACTTAGACTGAACTGTCTGATCTTGTTGTCCAACACGAATCTGGTATGAATGTGCGGATGCTCGATGTGCCCGCATACAGTAATTCATGGTGGGATAAAGTCTATTCAGTAGTATATTCCAGGCAACACTGGATAATTTTATTTACCAGGGGAAACTGACAGGAGCCTGAGTGTTAAAATAAGTAAAACATATCCATCTTGCATACGTGGACTGATAGCTGAAAATGAGTGTCTGTTCAAATCTTAATGTATCGGCTAGGTGTTTTTAACAACTGCTTAGTTGTCATTTGATAAGGCTTAAGGCCGTATTCAAATGCATATGAGAGCTTGGCACTTCCTCCTAAACGAATTATATTGCATATTAAACTTTGACATTTTTTTCTTCTTATATCTGTCATTTTAATATAGACGTAGTTTAGGTAGCAACATAAATGAGGATGTTGACGTAATGTGTGAAGAAGTAATCGCGACAGAAGGGATGTTACTAAATCTCCAAAATCACCTAAAATAAACGATCAGATAGGAACAGTGGTAATGCAACGCCAGTGTCAGGTGACTGAGCCGAATTTTAGCTGGCGGAATACCCCGTTTGGGCAAAAATAATTATTTAGTTTGCCTCTCTACGCGATTAGTTTTCGATCTACCAATATCCCTTACCAACCAGCGTTAGTTACTTCAGCCTGATGATTGCATATCATATATATTCCTACTACTGCAGGCGGTTTACAAAGCTTAGAAAAGACTTCCTGAACTGGATCGGTTGGATATAACTCTCATGAATTCTGTCATTACGAGTGGTTCTTATAGAGGAAAAATTGCCCAGCGATTGCTAGAACATACTTTATATTTTAAAATGAGCCTTCGTAGTAAAGAGGTTGACACAAGGCCTCGAAATAATCACATAAACCAGCATCTAGAAATTCGTGCTGGATTGCTGACGTAAGTACCCGATATCTCGTCATAGCGAATTCACCGGTGGGGTGGGGGACTAGACAAGTAGACGCCTCCACGCATTCATTTTCCGAAATATTGAGAGCCGAATCCTCCAGTCTTTTGTTTACTATTTCCCCAGAATGGCGCCCAACCCCGTTATGGCCGAAATCGAAACTGATTCTACCGAACAGAATTGCAGTTGGGCTTTTCTTCGTTCTAGACTTATAAATATAGATGAAACTGATGAGTATATGAGTGAAAATGGATTCTGGTGGAGGTGTGAATGTTAGTGCAGGGGTTTAGAAGCGGGGTATGGAAGGAGGGACGATACACAGGGCGACGAACAGCTAAATTGGCCGACAATGAAAAGATGGGGGAGAGGAGCAGGGGAGGAGAGATTAGTAATGGCAGTGAGGGGCGGGGAGGGTGAAGGGAGGGAAGAAAAGGAGAGAGAGAGAGAGAGAGAGAGAGAGTTTTATATATATATATATATATATATATATATATATAATATGTCTGGGCTCCGCCAAAGAAAGGCCTTCAGCCTCTCTTAGGCTTTCCATTGGTCAACAGTATTAAGAGAGTTAGATTTCCTTTCTTCTGTCTTTGACCCATTTGCTCCCTGGGTTCCTGTATGAGGGACTGTGCTGAAAGGGTACTCCTCCGCCTATCGGCTCATTGTCGCGAAGCTCGTAGGTTCCTACCCTAGGGTTCCATTTTTTATTAACTTTTGAAAAAGCCCAGTTCCGTTCTGTACCGAGGACACGGGGAGCAAATGGGTTTAAGAAACTGATAAATTTACCAGTGTTTAACCCATTAACTCCCAGGGTTCCAGTGTGAGGGATTGTGCTGTAAGGGTACTGATCTTACTGCCCTCCGCCTATAGGTTCATAGTCACGAAGCTCATAAGTGCCTACCCCGGGGTTCCCTTCTTTATTAACTTTTGAAAATGCCCAGTTCCTCCTATATTGACGACACTGGGCGCAGGTGGGTGAAGAGACTCGCTTTTTTTTGGGGGGGAGGGGGTAACAGCTAGGTGCAAAACTGGGAGACTTTCAGCTTTTTATTTATGTATTTCTTTTATAATTAAAGCATACACAATAATTTTCCTTAAAACTATTAGGTGTTGGAGTCTATTGATATCTCTTACCCTTTGTGCTTGATGCTCAGCGTAACGGCTATTTTAGCACGACGCGGGAACGCGGTCGACTTTTTCGGATAATTTTTCAACCTACTGTACAGCAAAGGCCCCTAAACAGCCTTTCCTTTTGGATGTGGTCAGTATCTCTTTGATGTTTTTGTGTGATTCTTTGCACAAAGTTGGCACTGCGGACAGACAGACGGAAAACGAGAGAAACAAAAATGCATATTATATTATGTGAAAGTATTTCCATTCAGTGTTTTGTCCCGAACCTTTGTATCATATTCATGGCTATTTTGACATAACGCAGGTACTCAGTCGCCTTTTTTCCCCTATACCACACTCCCCTGGGCCCTTAGCAACTTTTGCATTTAGAGTATGGTGATATCTCTTACCATTTGTGCGTGAAGCCCCTGACGGCAGCTATTATGGCACGACTCAGATACGCGGTCAACATTTACGGATTTTGAGAGAAACCTAGAGAACATTTCACAGGGTACCTTAATAACTTTTCCTTCTGGAGATTTCTGATATTTTTTCTCGTATATCTATGATGTTCTGCAAAAATTTCGCATTACAGAGAGAGGGAAGGACAGACTGACGCAATCTATATACAGTATATATATATATATATATATATATATATATATATATATATATATATATATATATATATATATATATATCCCATTGGATCCCAGGGGTGCTGGGCGAGGCATGGCGCTGGGTGGGTACTAAGCGTACCGCCCTCCGCCTATCGGCTCATAGCCGCGAAACTAATAGGTCCCTACCCGGGGGTTCCCTACTTTATACAGACTTGAAAAATCCCAGTTCTGTCCAATATTCCGGACACTGGGCTCCAATGGGTTAAATTTTGGAGCCGCGGACTGGGAGGCCCTCAGGCAGTACTTCTTTGATTTTCCCTGGAATGATTATTGCTTCCATGGCCGTGAGCCATCTGAGTGTGCCTTGCGCATTACGGAGGTTATTCTCTCGGGCATGGAAGTATACATTCCTTTCTCATATCCTTTGACTAACGCAAGAAAGCCTTAGTTTAATCACGCTTGTTCTAATGTTGTCCGCAACAAGGAGAATGCCTACAAAAGGTACCGGAGTCAACCCACCCCTGAATCACATAATCTTTACGTTTCTGCCCGGAATCGTGCTAAGTCTGTTCTTCGCTCTACTAAAAATAATTTCATCCATACTAAATGCTCTCAACTCTCCAACTCGAATTCTTCCCGCTCCTTCTGGCACCTTGCCAAAAATCTTTCTAACAACTTTACCTCATCATCCTTCCCTCCTCTTTTCTACTCTGATGGTTCTGTAGCTATTTCTTCTACTGATAAAGCAGATCTCTTCGCACAGACTTTCTCCTCCAATTCCACCTTAGACGATTCCGGTGCTGTTCCTCCATCACTTCCCCCCTCTGACTTCCTTATGGCTGACATTAAAATTTCTTCAGTTGATGTATTTTCTGCCATCACTGGCCTCAGTACTAACAAGGCATATGGGCCTGATGGGGTTCCTCCTGTTGTTCTCAAGAACTGTGCTTCTGTGCTTACACCCTGCCTAGGCAAACTATTTCGCCTTTGTCTGTCAACTTGTACCTTTCCTTCTTGCTGGAAGTTTGCTCTCATTCAGCCAGTCCCAAAGAAGGGTGACCACTCCCAACCCTCCAACTATCGTCCAATTGCTTTAACGTCCTGTATTTCAAAAGTTTTCGAGTCAATTCTTAATAGAAAAATTTTAAGGCATCTTTCCTATCACAACCTTCTTTCCGATCGTCAGTATGGGTTCCGTCAGGGACGCTCCACTGGCGATCTTCTCACCTACCTTTCAGACTCCTGGTCATCCTCCTTTCGGGACTTTGGCGAAAGCTTTGCCATTGCACTTGACATCTCAAAGGCTTTCGATCGAGTCTGGCATAAATCTTTAATTTCCAAACTGCCCTCCTACGGTTTCTATCCTTCTATCTGTGCCTTCATCGCTAGCTTCCTTTCTGGTCGTTCTATTGCCGCTGTTGTAGACGGCCATCGTTCTTCTCCTAGATCTATCAACAGTGGTGTTCCTCAGGGCTCTGTCCTATCACCTACTCTCTTCCTTTTATTCATCAATGATCTTCTAAGCTGTACATCTAACCCTGTCCACTCATACGCTGATGACTCCACCCTTCACCTTTCCATTCGGTTCCCGCAACGCCCATCTCAACAGTTACTTCAAGAAACAAGGGATGAAGCTATGGCACACCTAATGTCTGACTTGGCTCATATCTCTGACTGGGGTAAAAATAATATGGTTGTCTTTAATGCATCTAAGACTCAGTTCTTACACCTATCAACCCGACAAAGTCTTCCACAGGTATACCCACTAATGTTTAATAATATTCAGCTTAATCCTGCATCATCATTGAACATGCTTGGGGTTTCGTTTACTCGGGACTTATCTTGGAAAGATCATATTGCATCTCTTGTAAAATCTGCTTCCAAGAGATTGGGTGTGCTAAGCCGACTCCGCTCTTTCTTTACCCCTGCACAATTGTTGACTCTATACAGGGGTTTTATCCATCCCTGTGTGGAGTACAACTCTCATGTGTGGGGAGGCTCCCCACATACAGCTCTTCTCAATAGGGTGGAGTCAAAGGCTTTTCGTCTCATTGACTCTCCTCCTCTTACTGACTCCCTTCAACCTCTGTCTCTTCGCCGCACTGTTGCATCTTTATCTCTTTTCTATCGCTACTTTAATGGCCACTGCTCCTCTGAACTGTCTGCTTGCATTCCTCCACCTCTACGACGGGCGCGTAGCACCCGTCTGGCAGCAAACTCTCATCCCTTTTCTGTCCAACTCTCTAATGCAAGAGTTAACCGTTACTCCCAGTCTTTCATTTATGCAACAGGTCAGCTCTGGAACTGTCTCCCTCTGTCTGTATTTCCTGCTGCCTATGATCTCCAGTCTTTCAAACGTAGTGTGTCCAGGCATCTCAAAATGATCGGATCTTGAATTTGGCTCTCTATTGTATTTTGTTTTTCTCTTGGAGGGAACTATTACTGCGGGCTCATGGCCTTTGGTTCCTTCTTCCTCGCATAAAAAAAAATATATATATATAAAGAGAGAGAGAGAGAGAGAGAGAGAGAGAGAGAGAGAGAGAGAGAGAGAGGAGAAATGATAAAAAGTAGGAGAAAGGGAGGCAGAAAAAAACGAAAGAAAAGGGAAAGAAAAGAAAGAAAGTAGAGAACAAAAGCTGGAAGGAAAGGAAGGTGGAGTAAAATAATGAAAAAAAGAAGTAAAGAGGTAAAAATGCAAAAAAATGAAGCAGAAAAAGGTGGAGAGAAGACCAGAGGAGGGGGTTAGAAAAGGGGATAGAATAAGGAAGAGGAGATAAGAAAGGAGGAAAAGAAAAGAGAAAAAGGAAAAGAGAAATGAAACGGAGGAAAGTGAATGTGATATGGAGTGACACTGAAACAGAAGAAAACGAGAGAGATGGAGCCGTCGAAAAAGAAAGGAAAATACAAGAAAAGGCATGACAGGAGAGAGAGACAACAGTGTGGACAGAGTTTGGAAAAAGAAGTTACAAGAGGACGTGAGAGGAAAAAGTCAGAATGGAAAGACGGATAACAAGAGGAAGGACTAGGAAGAGAGGAAAGGGAAAGGTGGAGAAAGGCAAAATGAAGAAAGGATAGTGATGGATAGGAGGGGAGAGACAATACACTGATAGGACTGAGAAGGAAGACAGGATGAGGAAGCGGAGAAAAGGCAGCTAGAGACAATTAAAGGAAAAAGGTGAGATATGGACGAGAACAGGCAGACAGGCTGAAAGACACAAAGAGAAAAGGAGGGTGAATGTAAGAAGGGTTAGAGAGGAGATGAAGGGAGAGGAGGGAGAGACAGGGGGAGAAAGCAACCAAGAAAGGAGAACAGAATGATGAGAGGAAGAAAAGAAAATAAGAGGATGAGGAAAGGAAGATGGGGAAGAAAGGAGAGAGATAGGCGAAGGAAAAGTAAGAGAACATCAGAGAGCTAGGACGGAAGAAAAAAAATAGAATCGTAAGTCGATGATTATCTTAAATATTGGAGAGAGAGAGAGAGAGAGAGAGAGAGAGAGAGAGAGAGAGAGAGAGAGAGAGAGAGAGAGAGAGAGAGAGAGAGAGAGTTCGCACACTTTGCCCATTACTGGATACCTAACCTTACACTATCCTTCAAAAGAATACCATTTACTTATGTTTGTACCACATTCTTTGTTGCTCCTTCTCTGACTGACCTTAATTCCCACTCTTTCCGTCTTTGCCTACTCCTTAACGCTTTCCCTTTCTCTGTCTTGTTCTGGCGGTATGTTTGGTTTGATCTTCTCTTATAGATTTTTTCTGATTTCCTGTTTTTGTTTCGCTCTGTTGTTTCTCTCTCTTTTTCTTATTGCGTGAGCGTCTCTCTCTCTCTCTCTCTCTCTCTCTCTCTCTCTCTCTCTCTCTCATTTATTCCTATTTTATCAGAAAATCTTTCTCTCCTGTTCTCCTCTTTCTTCTTTCACGTTGTCTTCTTCCCCCACCCCCCTTCAGATCACCCTCTTTCCGAGATGCCAAGCTGTCCAACTAATCTTAACTAGGACAACATGTTAAGCCTGCACACACACACACACACACACACACACACACACACACACACACACACACAAACGCGCAGGTGCGAGCACAGGGTTCAAGTGTATATATATATATATATATATATATATATATATATATATATATATATAGATATATATACAGTATATCTATCTATATACTGTATAGATAGATAGATACACTGTTTATATATATATATATATCTATATATATATATATATATATATATATATATATATATATATATATATTGTTACATAGCCTATGATTTCATCATCCTTTGTGTAATTTTAACGCACAGTTGCTGCATGTTTGATCACGAGCGTGTTCTGCCTCAGTCCCCCCCTTCTACCGTTATAGTAGAGTAAGTCGTTCTCTCTGTTATACTTTGCGGGATTTTCAGCTCTCTGTCCCCATGGCTTCATTTGCGCGTCCCTCTTACAAGTTGTATCAAGCTCTGCCAGCCCCTATATAATGAGCTCAGTCTCTGCATCATTGCCACTTAGATCTGCTCCTCATTTTGTTCACATATCTGTCCTCCCCTGTACAGTTATTATTATTGTGAGTGCTCCAGAAATCTCCAAACATCTAGCAGCTGTGTGTAATTTGAGTATAACCGTTGTTGCACTTTTTCTTGTACTGTATAGCATAAGTTTAATTTGTAGGCCTAGTGAAGATATTGTAATTCGTCTGGGGTTCTTTATGTCAGTCATTTTTGATAATAGTTTGTATCTGTCATTATTTATCTGGCATTCACTGAGTATTAT
The DNA here is from genome assembly GCF_032717465.1 of Coenobita brevimanus. Lineage (NCBI taxonomy): Eukaryota > Metazoa > Arthropoda > Malacostraca > Decapoda > Coenobitidae > Coenobita > Coenobita brevimanus. Next base: position 35,348,824 of record NC_137037.1, read on the forward strand.
CTGGTATCTCATTTTATCAGGGCTGACTTAGATAAATTTACTCTTGCTAATTTCGTGTTAATAGAGGCTATTGCAGTTAACCATATATTTAACCTGTTTATTTGCCATTACATTATCCTTATGAGTCCTGAATGTTTTGTTGTTAATTTAAGCATTTAACTTTAACTTGTAATTTTACCTAACTCTTTTGTTTTGAACCTGGAACTTTACGGGACAGTAGTGATTTTTAGCATTCTCACTTAAAGTGTACGTTATCTTTCTCTGTTCCGTAACATAAATTTGGCGACCTCATATCAGGATATTCAGGATATCATCATAAGGATATTGTTTGATATTTTGTGACTGTGATATATTCATGATGGCTACTATTTCTACACTTGATGAAGCCAAAGATTTTTTGTCAAATGTGCAAACAGTGTGTGATATAGAAAACAGAACAAAGAATGAACTTAAGCTTGTTGCTCAACAATTGGGAATTGCTGTTCGCTCTCATCATTCTAAAGATCAAATTGTTAGCATGATTAATAAAAGCTTGTTTAATGTAACTCCTCCAAATGAGCAAACGCAGATTGAATTAGCTAAGTTACAGCTAGCCCTGCAGGAGGCTAAGGCTAAGGAGGCGGAGTCTCGTGTGAAGGAAGCTGAATTTCAGGCAAAAGCTAAGGAGGCTGAGGCACAAGTTGAAATTGCTAGGATTCAGGCAGACCATGAGTATCGCATGAAACAAGGTGGAACTGGATCATCTAGCTCTGATGGTTTTGATGTGGCTAAAAATGTTAAACTTGTCCCTCCTTTTAATGAATCTGATTTAACAAAGTATTTTCAGTTGTTTGAGAGGGTAGCTACAGGTTTTAATTGGCCTAAGGAGTATTGGCCAGTACTCCTTCAAACTGTTCTCACCGGTAAAGCTCAAGTAACTTATGCATCTTTGCCTCAGGATCAGTCTGATAATTATGATGTAGTTAAGAGCTTGATTCTTAAGGCCTATGAGCTTGTTCCTGAAGCCTATAGAGTAAAATTTAGGACAACTTATAAGCAAGATAAGCAATCCCATGTTGAGTATGCAAAAATCAAAGAAGATCTGTTAGAGCAGTGGTTAAATTCTAAGAATGTGGATTCTGATTTTGGTAAATTTAAGCAGATGATTTTGCTGGAGGATTTCAAAAGGTGTATTAGTAAAGATGTAAGCCTATATCTTGATGAGAAAAGAATAGATAATTTGTCTGATGCTGCAGTTTTAGCTGATGAGTATGTTCTCACTCACAAGAGATATTCTAGAGAAAAAGGGAAAGCTGAGAGTAAGTACGTTGCCTCTACTCAGAGTACAGGTAACAGGAAAGAGAATAAAGATGATGTTTCTCAGGAAGTAAATACCAGCTTCACCTCTAGATTTCAGAAAAGTAAATGTACTTATTGTAGTAAGCTTGGTCATACTACGGAGAGATGTTTCAGGAGACAGCGTGATGTGAACAAAAGGAGTCTTTAAATATTCAGTCAATTGGTCTAGTGTCCACTCTTGAGAGTTCCCAGAATTCTTTAACTGAGTTAAGTGAACCTGCTTTGAGGGGTAACTTAAATTCTCATGATGGAGCTCCTCTTTTGAGCAGTAACGTGGGTGACACTCTCAAGAGTTCATGTGCTAATTTCCTGTCTGATGGTTTTGTCAGTCCTCTGGACAGTAATGACAGGAAATCAGTTAAAATATATCGTGATACAGGTGCTTGCCAATCCCTTATGCTGACCAGTGTTCTAGGCTCTAATTTTAATTCCTCTGATGAAACTGTAATCTTACAAGGTGTTGGGAATAATTACTTCTCTGTTCCTCTGTGCAGAGTGAATTTAGAGTCCGGTTTTGTTAATGGTTCTGTTATGGTTGGGTTGGTTGAGACACTCCCAATGTCAGGTGTAACTTTCTTACTTGGAAATGATATTGGTGGAAGTCAAGTGTGTCCAGCTCCTCAGTTGTCTAGTGAGCCAGTGGCTGCGACCCAGGATTGTGATGTCCCTGATGTGTTCCCTGCATGTGCTGTCACTAGGGCTAAGTCTAAAGTTACTGGTGATTTAGAGGATAATGATGATGATGATGTTATCCTAGCTGACACTTTTCTTGCTAATTTGGACCACTCACCAGATGAGGCAGTACCCCGTAGTGTTGATAATTTGTCTCGTCAAGAGTTGGTTGAGTTGCAGGTTGCTGACCCTGAGTTGAAAGGTCTAGCTAACTCTGCTTACAGTGAAGAAGAGTCAGCCGGTGCTTCTACTTGTTATTATGTAAAGTCAGGAGTACTTATGAGGAAGTGGAGACCCCCAACAGCATCAGCCGACTGTGAATGGGAGGTTGTACATCAAGTTGTCATCCCTCGTGTTTGTAGGCAGGATATCATTAGAGTGGCTCATGATTCCAGTTTGGCAGGACACCTTGGAGTGAGGAAGACTGTGGCACGCATTTTGAAACACTTCTACTGGCCACGTATCTTCAGGGATGTTTCCTGGTATTGTAAGTCTTGTCACACCTGTCAAGTTGTGGGGAAGTGTAATCAGACCGAAAAGGTTGCACCTCTAGTTCCCATTCCTCCTTTTGAGGCGCCTTTCACCCGTGTGTTGGTGGATATTGTGGGCCCTCTTCCTAAGACTTCTTCAGGATTTTCTTATGTGTTGACCATGATTGACATGGCTACTCGTTATCCTGAAGCCATTCCACTTAGAAACATCTCTGCAAAGAACGTGGTTAAGGAAATGCTAGGGTTCTTCACAAAGTTTGGTCTGCCCAAGGAGGTACAGTCAGACCGGGGAAGTAATTTCATGTCAAATGTTTTCAAGCAGTCTCTGAAAGAGTTGGGCATCACCCAGATCACGTCTTCAGCTTACCATCCCCAGACCCAAGGAGCGTTGGAGAGATATCATCAAACACTCAAATCGATGCTCAAGAAATACTGTTTGGAACATCAGAAAGACTGGGATAAAGGTCTTCCATTCGTTGTGTTTCCTGCAAGAGAATCTCCAAATGAATCACTGGGCTTCTCACCTTTTGAACTACTGTTTGGCCATGAAGTAAGAGGACCCCTTAAGCTACTCAAGGAATGCTGGCTGTCGGAGGAAGATGACGTCAACCTGCTGGAGTATGTGATGAATTTCAAAGAACGGCTGTCCACTGCTTTACAGCTGGCGAGAGAGAATTTAGGAGCTGCTCAGGAGAAGATGAAGACTTGGTATGACAAGAAGTCCAGGTTACGCCACTTTCAGCCAGATCAGGTTTTGATTCTGCTACCAGTTCATGGGCAACCTCTTCAAGCCAAGTTTAGTGGCCCTTATTTCGTGGAGAAGAAACTCAGTGATGTCAGCTATGTCATCGCCACGCCAGATCGTAGAAAGAGCAAGCAACTATGTCACATCAACATGCTAAAGTTATATCACAGGCGGGACGAAAATAATCCAGTCTGCACTGTAGCTGTTCCACCCGAGTCTGCAAGTGAAGCTCTCCCATGCAGTATGAGCCTGAGTGATAGTTTGGGGAAGAATCCTGATATCATGAATGATCTCCAGACTAAGCTTTCTCATCTACCTCCCAAGGAAAGGCAGGAGTTTTCGGCATTACCGCAGGAGTACCCGCAAGTGTTCCGTGCTACTCCAGGAAGAACCACTGTGTTGATGCATGAGGTCGATGTTGGAGACGCAAAGCCAATTAAATTGCCTCCTTACCGTGTGAACCCAGTGAAAGTTCCTCTCATCCAGAAGGAGCTTGGCTACCTGTTGGACCACAAGATGATTGAGCCCTGTCAGAGCGAGTGGAGTTCTCCTGTCACTCTAGTCCCTAAGCCAGGTGGGTCACAGTGGCTTTGCATCGACTACAGACGTGTTAATCAGATAACTAAAACAGACACTTACCCTCTCCCTCGTGTGGAAGATTGCATAGACAAGATCGGAAAGGCTAGGCACATAAGTAAGTTTGATTTGTTAAAGGGATACTGGCAAGTACCTATGACTGAACGTGCTAGGGAGATCTCATGTTTTGTAACACTAGGAAAGGCTTTTGCATGTTCTGTAATGCCGTATGGTATGAAGAATGCACCAGCCACATTTCAGAAGCTCATGAATGTTGTAACAGAGGGTTTGGCAGGGTGTGTTGTTTATATTGATGATGTATTAATCTTCAGTGACAACTGGAAAGATCACCTATGCCATGTCAGTAAATTTCTTGACCGTTTAGTTCATGCTAATCTTGTAGCTAATTTATCAAAGTGTGAGTTTGGTCAAGCTAAAGTTCAGTACCTTGGGTATGTAATTGGTGATGGACATGTTGCACCACCAGGAGCTAAGGTTCAGGTTATAAGTGATCTTCCCAGACCTAAAAGTAGGAAAGAGCTACAAAGATTTTTGGGAATGGTAGGTTATTACAGGAGATTTGTTCTTAACTTTTCTATTCTTGTATCACCACTTACAGACCTACTGAAAAAGGGAGTTGAATTTGTCTGGACCGATAACTGTGAATCCTCTTTCAACAAACTTAAAGCTATTCTATTAAGTCAGCCAGTGCTCGCTACTCCAAATTTTGCTAAGCCTTTTAAGATGGCTGTTGATGCAAGTGATACAGGAGCTGGGGCTGTTTTGCTGCAAGAGGATGATCAGGGTATTGAACATCCTGTATCTTATTACAGTAAGAAGTTCACTCCACCTCAAAAGAACTACTCAACTATTGAGAAAGAGCTTTTGGCCTTGATTTTGGGTTTACAGCATTTTTCATTTTATTTGTGTTCTGGTTTTGACCCCATAGTCATTTATACCGATCATAACCCACTGAAATTCCTTAGTAAGTTTAAAGATAAAAATCAGAGATTGACAAGATGGAGTCTACTTCTTCAGGAGTATTCATTAGACATACAACATGTCAAGGGGAAAGAAAATGTTATTGCAGATTGCTTATCTAGACTTTAGACAGATTGTTTTAGAGTAATAAGAAATTTCCTTTGTAAATTTCTTTTTCTTTGTGGGGAGGTGTTACATAGCCTATGATTTCATCATCCTTTGTGTAATTTTAACGCACAGTTGCTGCATGTTTGATCACGAGCGTGTTCTGCCTCAGTCCCCCCCTTCTACCGTTATAGTAGAGTAAGTCGTTCTCTCTGTTATACTTTGCGGGATTTTCAGCTCTCTGTCCCCATGGCTTCATTTGCGCGTCCCTCTTACAAGTTGTATCAAGCTCTGCCAGCCCCTATATAATGAGCTCAGTCTCTGCATCATTGCCACTTAGATCTGCTCCTCATTTTGTTCACATCTCTGTCCTCCCCTGTACAGTTATTATTATTGTGAGTGCTCCAGAAATCTCCAAACATCTAGCAGCTGTGTGTAATTTGAGTATAACTGTTGTTGCATTTTTTCTTGTACTGTATAGCATAAGTTTAATTTGTAGGCCTAGTGAAGTTTTTGTAATTCGTGTGGGGTTCTTTATGTCAGTCATTTTTGATAATAGTTTGTATCTGTAATTATTTATCTGGCATTCACTGAGTATTATCTGGTATCTCATTTTATCAGGGCTGACTTAGATAAATTTACTCTTGCTAATTTCGTGTTAATAGAGGCTATTGCAGTTAACCATATATTTAACCTGTTTATTTGCCATTACATTATCCTTATGAGTCCTGAATGTTTTGTTGTTAATTTAAGCATTAAACTTTAACTTGTAATTTTACCTAACTCTTTTGTTTTGAACCTGGAACTTTACGGGACAGTAGTGATTTTTAGCATTCTCACTTAAAGTGTACGTTATCTTTCTCTGTTCCGTAACAATATATATATATATATATATATATATATATATATATATATATATATATATATATATATACATACTGTATATATAAACAGTATATCTATCTATCTACCTATAGATACGTAGATAGACAGATAGATAGATATACTGTTTATATATATATATATATATATATATATATATATATATATATATATATATATATATATATATATATATATATATATATAATCAGCCGTTGAGGTCCACTGCAGGACCGGCCTATCCCTATCGAAGCAGGGACGATACAGCCAATGTTTCTCTACCCAGAGGCTTAGGCTGTCTGGTAGAGACTATACTGTATGTAGGGTGAGAAGTGCTTCTGAGTGTGACTGTAGTGTTGTAGTGGCTTTGGATGTGTGTGTAGTCTGTGAACCAAGTGTATCAGCCCGCCATACGCCGACTGCGTGCAAGCATACTAGTATGCGACACTGGATCAACCACAGCACCCCTTGTGTCCGCCAAAGTGATCAGTGGCTCGGTGAACACTTCCCAAAGTTTTTACAACTCTGGCGGGAGGAGAACCCGCGCCCACCAGCATGCGAGACACACACTCTACCAATGTACCACAGAGGCTCCATATATACATACATATATATATTGCCAGACGCCACAATCCCGCAAGGGATGGCCATTTGACTTTGAGTTATTTGTTTTACGGGGAGAGGCACTAACCCTCCACGAACCCACTTGTTGACACGTAGGTAGCACGTATGGTTTGGTTATATGGTTACCACCAATGGTTTCCTGGCTTACTGGAAACCATTTGGCTTGTCACTCAATGTAAAGCCACCTGAAAAGGAAAGAAAAACAATAAGAATTGACAGGAAAGATGGGAGAAATAGGAAGAGAGGAGGGCAGGCACAGAAAAAGAATGATAAAGGCTATGAAAGATGTAAGCAGCAATACATCAAGTGAGTGGATGATGGTCGCCACCACTAACATATATATATATATATATATATATATATATATATATATATATATATATATATATATATATTCCCTGACTGCCTTGGAGAGAGAGCTCCAACATACTTGACCTCTTTCTTACAACTAACTCTTCTGCTTACACTGTTATTCTTTCCTCTCCGTTGGGTTCCTCCAATCACAACCTAATTACCTTGACATGTCCTATTGCTCCGGTACAGTCTGCGGACCCTAAAAAAAAAAAAATGTCGATTGTGGCACTTTGGAGCTGCGGATTGGGAGGCCCTCAGGCAGTAGGTCTTTGCTATTCCCTGGAATGATTATTGCTTCCATGGACGTGTGCCATCTGAATGTCCATTGCGCATTACCAAGGTTATTCTCTTGGGCATGGAAGCACACATTCCCTTTTCATATCCTTTGACTAATGCAAGAAAGCCTTGATTTAATCACTCTTTTCTAATGCTGTCCGCAATAATGAGAGGGCCTATAAAAGGTACCAGAACCAACCCACCCCTGAATCACACCTTGCTTATGATTCTGCCTGGAATTGTGCAATGTCTGTTCTTCGCTCAGCTGAAAATAATTTCGTCCGTACTAAATGCTCTCAACTCTCCAACTCGAATTCTTCCCTCTCCTTCTGGCACCTTGCCAAAACCCTTTCTAACAACTTTACTTCATCATCCTTCCCTCCTCTTTTCTATTCTGATGGCTCAGTAGCTATTTCTTCTACTGATAAAGCAGATCTCTTCTCCTCCAATTCCACCTTAGACAATTCCGGTGCTGTTTCTCCATCACTTCCCCCCTCTGATTTCTTCATGGCTGACATTAAAATTTCTTCAGCTGATGTATTTGCTGCTATTACTGACCTTAATACTAACAAGGAATATGGGCCTGATGGAGTCCCTCCTGTTGTCCTCAAGAACTGTGCTTCTGTGCATACACCCTGCCTAGGTAAACTCTTTCGCCTCTGTCTGTCAACTTGTACCTTTCCTTCTTGCTGGAAGTTTGCTCTCATTCAGCCAGTCCCAAAGACCCAAAGAAGGGTGACCACTCCCAACCCTCTAACTATCGTCCAATTGCATTAGCATCCTGTGTCTCAAAAGTTTTCGAGTCAGTTCTTAACAGAAAAATTTTAAAGCATCTTTCCCATCACAACCTTCTTTCTGATCGTCAGTGTGGGTTCCGTCATGGATGTTCCACTGGCGATCTTCTCACCCACCTTTCAGATTCCTGGTCATCCTCCTTTCGGGACTTTGGTAAAAACTTTGCCATCGCACTTGACATCTCAAAGGCTTTCGATCGAGTCTGGCATAAATCTTTAATTTCCAAACTGCCCTCTTACGGTTTCTATCCTTCTATCTGTGCCTTCATCCATAGCTACCTTTCTGGTCTTTCTATACCCACTGTTCTAAACGACCATCTTTCTTCTCCTAGATCTATCAACAGTGGTGTTCCTCAAGGCTCAGTCCTATCACCGACTCCCTTCCTTATATTCATCAATGACCTTCTAAGCTGTACATTTAACCCTATCCACTCTTACACTGATGATTCCACCCTTCATGTTTCCATTCGGTTCCCGCAACGTCCATCTCAGCAGTTACTTAAACAAACAAGGGATGAGGCTATGGCAAACCTAATGTCTGACTTGCCTCGTATCTCTGACTGGGGTAAAAATAATTTTGTTGTTTTTAATGCATCAAAAACTCAGATTTTACACCTATCAACCCGACAAAATCTTCCACAGGAGTACCCATTAACGTTTAATAATGTCCAGCTCAACCCTGCATCATCCTTGAACATGCTTGGGGTTTCATTCACTAGGGACTAATCTTGGAAAGATCATATTGCATCTCTTGTAAAATCTGCTTCCATGAGATTCGGTGTGCTAAGCCGACTCAGTATCTTCTTTACCCCTGCACAATTGTTGATTTAATACGCGGGTCTTATTAGCCCCTGTGTGGAGTACAGCTCTCATGTGTGGGAAGGCTTCCCACATACAGCTCCTCTCAATAGGGTGGAGTCAAAGACTTTTCGTCTCATCAGTTCTCCTTCTCTTACTGGCTCCTTTCAACCTCTGTCTCTTCACTGCACTGTTGCATCTTTATCTCTTCTCTATCGCAATTTCAATGGTTGCTGCTCCTCTGAACTGTATGCTTGCATCCTTCCACCTCTATGACGGGCACGTAGCACCCGTTTAGCAACGAACTCTCATCCCTTTTCTGTCCAACTCACTAATGCAAGAGTTAACCGTTACTCCAAGTCCTTCATTTATGCAACAAGTAAACTCTGGAACTGTCTCCCTCTGCCTGTATTTCCTACAGGCATCTCGAAATGAACGGTTCTTGAATTTGGCTCTCTCTTGTATTGTGTTTGTTTTTTTCTTGGAAGGAACGGTTCGCAGGCCCCTGACCTTTGATTCCTTCTTTCTTGCATATGCAGTATATATATATATATATATATATATATATATATATATATATATATATATATATATATATATATACTGTATATGGTACCCCCTCATACCTGGACATTTTTTGGCCCTTAGAGACATAATAAAGGTCAAGGTCATATTTTTCATACATTATACTACAGATATAGCTACAATAACAAAAATACGGGTCGTCACCCTTAACAACAGTGTACAACAGGCCTGATGACCTTAAATAACAGGGGTTCCGAGACGCGGCAGCACTTACAGCGCCGCACTCCCCACTGCACCTCCCACCGCACCAACACTTCCCTCCAGAGACTCCTCTTGAGCACCTTCCCCAGGAACATCAAAGTCACTCACTTCGGCCATAAACCCTTCAAAGTCCAATGCTGACACTTCTGACATTGCATCCTCTTCATCCTCAACAGAAACAGGAGCAGACGATGTCGCTGGTTCTGCAATTTCACCAACTTGAGCCCGCTGTGTGTAGCTTGTTATGAGCATCTGTCTTCTCATGTTTATTTCTTTCCTGTGCCTGTCTGTGTAGAAACGGAAGAGTTTGTCAATACCAACCAGAAGTTCCTACGTTCTTAGGTTGCTCTCTTCCTGTTCCTTCACATCTTCCTTGAGCTTATCCACGGCAGCAAGGATCTTGCTAATGTTTGATATACACAGCTCAGTCCAGTCTTCCATCACGCTAGGCTGCTCAGCTTGACTCTGCCTGGCGTTGGGCTCTACATCAGCCTCATCTATCCGTTGCAACACTTCCTGGGGATCCTGTTCCTCAGTAGCAGTGTGCACTTCTTGTATGTCTGCCAATGTAACGTCCCTGAAACCTGGTACAGCTTGTGCTGCTGTCAGTGTTGCTGCCTCAGCCTCGGCCAGTGGTTGAATGACCGTCTCCTGGGTCATGCATAAGTGAGGCACGAGCATTCGCCACGCAAGGTTCACCGTTGCAGGTGTAATCTGGTGCCAGGCTTGTAGGAGAAATTCAACTGCGTCCTTGACCGTAAAATTACGCCAAAATGCCTCAACAGTCATGGCATCTGTGGCCGGGCGGGATACAGGTGCTGGTGGAGATGGAATGGGAGCAGATGCCTCATCAAGGTCTTCGTCATGATCTTCTTGTAGGGCATGAAGCTCCTCTTGTGTGTCGGTCTTCCTGCATAGGTAGTCGTATACTTGCTTATGGAAGAAGTGCTTCACAGTGGCGATTAGTTCTTGATCCAGTGGCTGCACTAGTGACGTCGTGCGGGGCGGCAGAAACACAACACGAAAATCCTTATGCAGATCTTCAAGGTATGGAGGGTGACTTGGTGAATTATCAGGGGGGGGGACCATAAAAGCCCACCATCCGCCCCTCTACCGGTGACGACTCGAGGTGCCTGGAACCACTGTCTGACTCACTTCTTCTTCATTTCTGCAACATTCGCAGCCTTTCCTCTAACTTTCGCTCTGTTGAGCACCACCTCTCCTCCTCTAAACCTTACCTTCTTTTTCTAACTGAGACTAAGCTGTCTGAGGCAACTGACAGCAAACCCTTTTCTGTATCCTCCTACTTTCTCTATACTCATTTCAAAGCCAAAGGTGGCTGTTGTGTATATATATGCAACGACTTATCTTGCTCTCGTGTTCCTGAACTCGATTCTTCTGAATTCTCTACACTCTGGCTTCGGCTTTCCTGTCATTCTCTGACTAAATATATCTGTGCTGTTTACTTATCCCCTAATTCTACTGACTATCAAAAATTCTTTGACTATCTTACTTCTGCGATGGAACACATTCTATCCATTTCTCCTTTCTCAGAAATCTCCATTCTAGGAGATTTCAATGTTAACTACCACCTTTGGCTCTCCTCTCCTTTCACTGATCCACCTGGTGAACAAGCCTACATCTTTTCTATCCTTAATGACCTAGAGCAGCTTATACAGCACCCTACCCATATCCCTGACCGCCTTGGAGAGAGCTTCAACATACTTGACCTCTTCCTCACAACTAATCCTTCTGTTTACTCTGTTAATCTTTTCTCTCCGTTGGGCTCCTCTGATCTCAATCTTATCACCTTAACCTGTCCTATCACTCCGGTACGGCCTGTGGACCCTGCAGGGAAACGTCTGTGGCATTTTGGAGCCGCGGACTGGGAGGCCCTCAGGCAGTACTTCTTTGATTTTCCCTGGAATGATTATTGCTTTCATGGCCAGGAGCCATCTGAGTGTGCCTTGCGCATTACGGAGATTATTCTCCCAGGCATGGAAGCATACATTCCTTTCTCATATCCTTTGACTAATGCAAGAAAGCCTTGGTTTAATCACGCTTGTTCTAATGCTGTCCGCAACAAGGAGAGGGCCTACAAAAGGTACCGGAGCCAATCCACCCCTGAATCACATCATCTTTACATTTCTGCCCGGAATCGTGCTAAGTCTGTTCTTCGCTCTGCTAAAAATAATTTCACCCGTACTAAATGCTCTCAACTCTCCAACTCGAATTCTTCCCGCTCCTTCTGGCACCTTGCCAAAAACCTTTCTAACAACTTTACCTCATCATCCTTCCCTCCTCTCTACTACTCTGATGGTTCTGTAGCTATTTCTTCTACTGATAAAGCAGATATCTTCGCACAGACTTTCTCCTCCAATTCCACCTTAGACGATTCCGGTGCTGTTCCTCCATCACTTCCCCCCTCTGACTTCCTCATGGCTGACATTAAAATTTCTTCAGTTGATGTATTTTCTGCCATCACTGGCCTCAGTACTAACAAGGCATATGGGCCTGATGGGGTCCCTCCTCTTGTTCTCAAGAACTGTGCTTCTGTGCTTACACCCTGCGTAGGTAAACTCTTTCGCCTTTGTCTGTCAACTTGTACCTTTCCTTCTTGCTGGAAGTTTGCTCTCATTCAGCCAGTCCCAAAGAAGGATGACCACTCCTAACCCTCCAGCTATCGTCCAATTGCTTTAACGTCCTGTATTTCAAAAGTTTTTGAGTCAATTCTCAATAGAAAAATTTTAAGGCATCGTTCCTATCACAACCTTCTTTCCGATCGTCAGTACGGGTTCCGTCAGGGACGCTCCACTGGCGATCTTTTCACCTACCTTTCAGACACCTGGTCATCCTCCTTTTGGGACTTTGGCGAAAGCTTTGCCATTGCACTTGACATCTCAAAGGCTTTCTATTGAGTCTGGCATAAATCTTTAATTTCCATACTGCCCTCCTGCGGTTTCTATCCTTCTATCTGTGCCTTCATCGCTAGCTTCCTTTCTGGTCGTTCTATAGCCACTGTTGTAGATGGCCATCGTTCTTCTCCTAGACCTATCAACAGTGGTGTTCCTCAGGGCTCTGTCCTGTCACCAACTCTCTTCCTTTTATTCATCAATGATCTAAGCTGTACATCTAACCCTATCCACTCATATGCTGATGACTCCACCCTTCACCTTTCCATTCGGTTCCCGCAACGCCCATCTCAACAGTTACTTCAACAAACAAGGGATGAGGCTATGGCACACCTAATATCTGACTTGGCTCGTATCTCTGACTGGGGTAAAAATAATATGGTTGTTTTTAATGCACCTAAGACTCAGTTCTTACACCTATCAACCCGACAAAATCTTCCACAGGTATACCCACTAATGTTTAATAATATTCAGCTTAATCCTGCATCATCCTTGAACGTGCTTGGGGTTTCATTTACTCGGGACTTATCTTGGAAAGATCATATTACATCTCTTGTAAAATCTGCTTCCAAGAGATTTGGTGTGCTTGGCCGACTCCGCTCTTTCTTTACCCCTGCACAATTGTTGACTCTATACAGGGGTTTTATCTGCCCCTGTGTGGAGTACAACTCTCATGTGTGGGAAGGCTCCCCACATACAGCTCTTCTCAATAGGGTGGAGTCAAAGGCTTTTCGTCTCATTAACTCTCCACCTCTTACTGACTCCCTTCAACCTCTGTCCCTTCGCCACACTGTTGCATCTTTATCTCTTTTCTATCGCTACTTTAATGGTCACTGCTCCTCTGAACTGTCTCCTTGCTTTCCTCCACCTCTACGATGGGCGCATAGCACCCGTCTGGCAGCAAACTCTCATTCCTTTTCTGTCCAACTCTCTAATGCAAGAGTTAACCGTTACTCCCAGTCTTTCATTTATGCTACATGTCAACTCTGGAACTGTCTCCCTCTGTCTGTATTTCCTGCTGCCTATGATCACCAGTCTTTGAAACGCAATGTGTCCAGGCATCTCAAAATGATCGGATCTTGAATTTGGCTCTCTATTGTATTTGTTTTGCTCTTGGAGGGAACTGTTACTGTGGGGTCATGGCCTTTGGTTCTTTCTTCCTTGCATTAAAAAAATTAAAATATCAAGCACAAGGAGCATCATAAATGCAATACCCAGTTCCCGACACTTGGCCCTGGCATCAGGGACACACCGCCTCGTTAACCAGTCTGTCATAATGTTCCCGGTCATCCGACCATTTGCAGACTTGTACCAATACACGCCACTTGCATCCATGTCCATGAGGTCTTTGTAGCAACTTGGGTGTGAAGCTGTGTGTACAACAACTGGCCTCATCTTGTGGCTCCCAGACAGGTTTACAGCGACCATTACCATCATCTTACACTTCTGGAGCTTGCGACCAGGGGCTTGTTTCTGTCTTTTAGCGATGTAAGATGATTTGGGCATGGCCTTGTAATATAACGACGTTTCATCGATGTTGTAGATCTGGTCCTTGGTGTACTGTCCCTCTTCAATAATCGCTCTAAATATCGAAGGATAGTCTCTCGCGGCCAGCTCGTCGGCAGAGGCACGTTCACCAGACACATTCACGTAACGGAGTTCCTTGCACTTTAGAAAATTGTCCAGCCATCCAACTGATGCCCTGAAAGGTTTTTCCACTTTTAACCTGCAAGATGCTGCCTTGTAAAAGAGCTGGGCTTGGTTCCGAATAAATCTTCCATTCAATGGAACACCTTCCTTTTCCTTCCTCATTATGAAAGTGGCAAGATAGCACTCCATTAGTATCATAGCACGATTTCCCACCCACGAATGGCTATCTAGGTCAGAGGCACTGTACGTCTTCACTACAGCCTTTATGGCTTCACAGTTCTTCCACACAGTTCTCACAGTAGATTCAGCCAGTCCCAAGGCTCTCCCGATGGCAGTGTTTCCTTGACCCTCCTCCTTCATCTTAATGATCTTTAACTTGGTGGCGTGCATCAGAAGATTCTTAACTCTTGGGGTTGGACCCATGGTGGGGTGAAGTACAGGCAAGGATGGAGCAGCACAAAAAACACCACACTTTGTACACGACAGGTTAGTTGTAGAGAGCGGATCCGCACAGTGCACATGCCAGGACTGTTATGGCGCGACCGCTCCCTTGTACCTCAAGCTGCGCAGTAGAGTGCCCGGGAATTTCTGCGCATCAACATGACATAACACGTGACGCGCTGTGTGAGGGGTGGTTGCGCACTAATAGAAAATGGCGTTTTTGAGCCACTCCTTGCCTCTGCCTCGCATTCTGTGCGGTAAACTCGCGTATTCAAGGGTTTTTAGTTATGATTTTGGGTCACAGCGCACAATGCGAATCGTGCACTGTGATGACGTGCACTGTGCGAGCCTACTATATATATATATATATATATATATATATATATGTGTGTGTGTGTGTGTGTGTTGTAGGTGGGGGCGCTCACCATCGACTCACTCGATGTAGTGCTGCTCTCAGTTGTCTGCCCTTTCCTGTCCTCCATCCTGCCTTCCTTTCATCCTCTTCTGTTTTTCTTTCCTCATCCTTCTGCCGCCGGGTGACTTTATGCTCCCTATTCTGTCTTTCTTTCCTTCATTCTTCCCTCTTCCTTCTGCCTGTGGGTGACTCTACACTGAGTGACAAGCCAAATGGTTTCCTGTATACCAGGAAACCATTTACTACGCTGGGTGGTATCCATATAACCATATCTTTGTTTAGTGGGTAATTACGGCTCTCCAATAGGACTGAGCCAGTGAAGGTTTATATCCAAGGGTTGGTTGGGGTTTATTGCTCACGTAATGCCACTCAGGGATGAGTGAGGCTGGTCACTCTCATCTTAAAAGTCAGGACCAAGTTGCTTAGCCTCGGGCTCCTACGCTGGCAATGTAGGATTGAATGATGGATGGATATATATATATATATATATATATATAATCATCATCATCCGGACCTCCTTTCCCACCCAAGGGCAGGGTGAGATATATATATATATATATATATATATATATATATATTTAGATAGATATTTATCATAAGCAGCCGTTTGAATGTCCACTGTAGGACAGGCCTATCTCGACCGAAGTGGGGATGATACAGCCTATGTATCTCTACTATGTGGCTTAGGCTGTCTGGTAGAGATTGTATGTAGGGCGAGAAGTGCTCGTGTGACTGTAGTGTTGGAGTGGCTTTGGATGTGTGTGTAGTCTGTGAACCAAGTGTAATCAGCCCGCTCAAGCTGACTGGGTGCAAATAGCATACTTTATAGTACGTAGAAAAGATTCAACAACAGCACCCATTATGTCCACCAAAGCAGTACGTGGCGAGAACAACACTCCCAAAGTTTATTATCCTGGCGGGGCGCGAACCATTATTCTCCCATGTATTAAACGCCCACTCTACCACTGTACCACAGAGGCTGATATATATAAATATATATCTATATCTATCTATATATATATATATATATATATATATATATGCAGAGTGACTCTTTCCCCTCTAAGTATCTCACAAAATGATTGATCAACCTGCTCCACCCGAGTTCCGAGGCCTTCCCCTTGGTCGTCTCCACCCTGGGTTAACCCTCTCAGAGGACACCGTTGGGCAGGGTCAGCCTAAGGAACACGAGCCACGTGCCCTTACATTTGGAGTTGGCACTGACGTATTATGTGAGTAATAGGTTTCGACTCAGTTTCATGGAGCAGTCGCTCATTATGTACCCGGTCATACCAATGATAACCTACGATCCTGGAAAGGTACCTCGTACCAAAGGAGTCAATTTACCACTTCAAGTCACCGTCTAGCGTTCATGTCTCACAGACAGAGACTAAGACAGGAAGCACCAGTACCTTGAAGATGCGAGTTTTTGTCCTTCTACACAACTAACGGTAGTGCCAAATACCCGAGTTGAGTGAATTCATGACCCCAGAGGCCAGACCAATTTGACGAGAAATCTTATGGTCTGACCTACTGTTGTTGTGTACTACATTACCAAGGTAAATGAATCTTTCCAAGACCTCTACATTCATACCACATGCTTAGATAGACTAAACTGCTTCATCTAACAAGCCACCGTATGCCTTAATCTTGGTCTTGACCCAAGAGACCTTTAATCCTTATGGCTTTAAATTCTCATGAAATTTCTCGAGGTCACTCAGTTTTATCTCCAGCAACTCCTCTAGGATACCTGCATCATCAGCAAAGTCAAGGTTAGTAACCCTGAAACTGCCAGTTGATACTCCGCAGTAACTTCGACACGGCCTGGCCAAGTCCCAGATCCGTTGAAAAGCATGGGTGCAAGGACAAATTCCTCTCTCACTCCAGTATTTACTGGGAAGAAGTCGGATGTTCCTCCTCCACATTTGATTGCGTTCTCACTGTTTGAATAAAAGACCAACAGTCAAGCGATTTATGCAGGGATCCCATGGAGTTGTAGGAGTTCACAAGTGCATCATAATTAACTAAGTCAAATGCATCCTTGAGATCTGCATACGCTAAAAGCAGACCTTGTCGATACTCAAGGCCGAGTTCCATGTGAGCTTGAAAAGCTAGGATGTGGTCAAATGTAGATTTATTGAATGTGAATCTCGATTGCTCAGGTCTCTGAAACTTTAGCAAATGATCTTGGATGCACATCAGGAGAATGTATGGTACACTGAATACTGTATTACCACGGTAGTTACTATTGTCACGCTGGTCTCCTTTCCCTTTCCAGACAGGGATGACTAATCCCCTTGTCCAGCAAGAAGGAACTATACTAGTCAGCCAAATGGCTTCTATGACTGCATGCCGTGATGCCAGGAACACCAGCTACTCTGCCACTTTTCAACCTATCCACTGCCTTCTTGATTTCCTCTAGAGAAGGCACGGTACTAGTTATCCTCAACAGGTGGGAGAGCAATCAGTAGTTTGACGCCAGCCAACAGAAGGTCTCAACTACGAGGTTCAGCCATATACAGCTGTTCAAAGTATGCAGCCCAACGAGCCCTATACTCACTTGCTCCCAACATGAGTGATCCATCTGTTGTCTGAGCAGAGTTAACCTGAGAAGTGGGTCTGAAGTGGAGCATCTTCAGGGCTCAGGAAGCAGGTCGAAGGTCTTTAACATCAAAACGCCTTCCACCTCCTCAGTGATTTTTCTGACATACCTCTCCACATCCCTTCTCAGCGAACCTCATGGCTTTCAAGACAGAAGTCTATGCTGCTCTCAGTCCCAGCTCCTCAGTTGTGGCCAGTATCCTCAGTGGAACAAACCCCTCCTTGATCTCAGATGTTCTCCAGTGCACTCATCAGCTACTGCCACGGTTGCACGTTTAAAAGTATCCCATCATTCAAGTGTCCTCAACAGTACTGTGCAATTCAAACCAATTTGAACTGCATGCTCATAAGCAGCTTCCTTATCCCTGAATTTCCCAAGATGAAACTGCTTTTGGTATCATCTTGAGCTTCTCTCAGCTTTGATTTGTAAACGTAGAGTTGCAACAAGTCGGTGATCGATAGCAAAGAACTCTGCACTCCTGAAAACCCTGCAGTTCCGAAGGATCCTCCACTTAGTACCAACAAGGATGTCGTCAGTCCCCTTTGCACCCCCCCCCCCCAGTATTAGAATATAAAGTCAAGCAGTGAAAATTTGGCCTCTGGTTTCAGGATCCAACAATTTTCAGCTTATGTAATTTTGTGAAATCCAGAGGATAAAAACTATTGGAATTCCTGATTCCAGAGCTATGAGGACCTACACATTCTTCGAAGCATTCCCCTGTCAGTGCCAGTGACCTCAATGAAGTCGCCCAGGAACAAGAGTGTGTTTCGTAATGGACACAATTCCACAATCGAATCAAGTTTAGCATACATGTATACAGTTTCTCTTCAAGACCACTCATCTCACTTGGAACATACATGGCAGTAAGTGAGATGAAGCCCAAGGAGTGCTTCAACCTCACCAGTATTATACGCTCATCAACCAGAGTAACCTTGTCGACACAACAGACAAATCAAGCAACAATTGCCATAGCAGCACCTCCAAGCTGGACATCATTGTCATAACCAGGCCAGTAGTATGCATAATCATCGATGCTGATCCCTCCATTCCCATGCTGCCTTAATTCAGACAGTGAACCTATTCCAGTCTCCAATCACTCCAACTCTCCTGACAACAAAGCCAATTGATCATCCTTCTAAAGGCTTAGAATATTCCAAGCCCCCACTCAGAGTGCATTTCGAAAGTTAAACCCATGTTCTACGGGTTCATGTGTAATCTGTACCACCACAACACGTCAAAAGCAAGATTGGAGCTCGGGGGTCCCCCTGTCATCATCAAGCTGCTGGGGTCTCATAGGCTTTATCCAACACCCATTATAATTGGTGCCAGTGTGATAGGACCTCGAAACTCCAGGGTACTGGCACCCAAGGAGGGAACCCTCTGCAAAACTGGGACAGGGTTAGGCAGCTCACTAACCCTGATCCCTCTTCCTCATCTTAAGTTGTGCAAGATGTAGTTATTTCCAGGAGGGGGACGCAAATACTCAAACCTCAGAGGTCAGGATAGGACTCGCCACTAGCCTATGGACAGGGGTGTGGAATCCCTGACAAGGGCTATCCAGGTTTGATTCAGAGTATTCCTGTGCCTAGGTGGAATGCCAACCATGGCTAAAGAGTTCCACCCACCATTCTAGATGGCTGTTGGCTTAAGTAGCTCATTTGCCTATTGACAGGTCTTATTATCAGCCCTACAGAATGTCTACCCATATATCTCTCTCTCTCTCTCTACTGTACACACACACACACACACACACACACACACACACATATATATATATATATATATATATATATATATATATATATATATATATATATATATATATATATATATACAGTCACCCCTCTGCTATCACGCCTAATTGGTGCCTAAATTATACCGTCATAGCAGAATTCGCTGTAGCAGAACTGAAAAACCTATGGTAATAATTATAATTGGTGCCTGGACCCCCGAGTTGTCCACATATTTAACCTATTTTTGCCACTTTTTTACCAAGTTTTCGAACAGTAATAAGAAACACTAACATTTAAACAAACATCAAAAAAAGAATCACGATCCAAGGAGAAACAAACACTTACTGTACAGAATTTCACAAATTTATTAACCCTTATTGGGGACGAGGACAGCTGCCAGACTAACGTGGTTGGGTAGGCTCTGAGGCTTGGCTGGAGTCTCATTTACCAGCCCTACGCTCCTCTATTTCATCAAGAATTTCATCAGCTGTAGCAATAGAGAAGCCCTCAAAGTCACAGGGCTCATCTAAGACAGAGGGCTGGCGGGATGGTCCTGGCGTTGGTTCAGGTTCTGGTTGCGGGGCCGTCTGTGCGTCGTTGCGACGCCGTAAGAAATCGGTGATCTGACGCTGATGCAGGGAGTTGACGTGCGTGTGATACTGTTCCTCATAACCTGCAAGTGCCAGGCTAATATGGAAGCACCTTGCTTCACTGTTGACTGTTGAATCTTGCTCTAGGAGGTGGCGAAGCTGGTAACCCAAGTCTATCATCTTCTTGATGTCCGCCGTGGATAATCCTTCATGCCTCCCATGATGCTAAGTTTGAGAAAGGAAGGAGTGAATTACGGACGTTAGAGATAAATAAATTAAATAAATAAATAAAAATAAAAAAATGAATAAATAAAAATAAATGAGTAAATAAAAATACAGTAAACAACCTCCTCATCCTCTCCTGCGATGTCGTGTTCCTGTGTCTCTTCATCTTCTACAATTATTTCATCGGCAGTAACTGGAGGAGGCTGTATCACTTCCCGAATATCCTGGCCAGTAGTATCAGCAAAGCCAGCTCCGGGAATTTGCCTTGCCTCCGCCGCTGCTGCCTCAACCTCTGCCTCAACTGTCTGTGGGTTACCAGGTACCGCCACGCGATGGTTCCCAGGCAGACCCTCCAAAATGTTACGCCAGGCATGGTGAATAGTGGCAGGAGTAACAATGTTCCAGCAGTCTACCATCAAGTCAATAGCCTGTTTCACACTGTAATTATTCCAATAACGAATCACTTTTTGTTCCGACTCATTATCCCCTTGAATCATGGCCTCATCTTCATCCTCACTATCAAGCAACCGCTGGATAAGGGCAGTGTCTTGTGTTGCCTGCAGCATCTGCCTAAACTGCCTTGCAGAATAAGAAGCCTTCACAACTGATATGACCTCCTGGTCGAGGGGCTGGATCAAGGCAGTTGTGTTTGGTGGCAGAAACTCGACCCTTACATTAGGATGCGCGTCCCTTAGAAGTGGTGAATGTCCAGGGGCATTGTCGAGAAGCAGGAGAGTGTTGAACCTTACGTTGTTTTCCTTGCAATAATTTTCCACTTGGGGAATGAACAAATCTTTTAACCAGTCACTGGAAAGCTTGGCAGACATATACTCCTTCTTTGATGTCATCCAGTGCACATTTAATTTGTCCATGTTGTATCCTTTGTAGGCCTTGGGTCTTTTTGCACGATGCACAACTGTAGGTTTCAGGAGACATGTTCTTGACACATTCATAGCGAGCAGAAGGGTGAATCGCTCCTTTATGGCTTTCCTACCACGAACTTTTTCTGACTTGGCAGTGATGAATGTTCGGCGAGGCATTGTTTTCCAGTAAAAATTCGTTTCATCCATATTAAAAATCTGATCGGGAGTGTACATACCTTCCAGTATAATTTTCCTCAGCAATTCTGGGTAATCACGTGCAGCACTCATGTCCCCACTTGCTGCTTCGCCCGATATTATCACAGTTTTCACATTATGCCGTGACATAAACTTGTCTACCCACCCTTTCGATGCTAGAAACACTGGTGGTTGTTCAACACACATCTTACGAGCCACAGATACATATATTTTCCTTGGCAGTCTCCGTAATTTCACGTGTATCAACTGCTAAGTTCCGCTTCTCCTGCCTCTCCAGATATCGGTGTAGCAGTTGTTCAGCCTTGAGGAGCACTTGATTTCCACTTCGCATAGCCTGAGCACCTGTATCTGATGGGGTAAGTTTCATATGGGCCTTGATATGGTCACGCAATCGGTAAATACCACGCACTGTCGATTCGTTTATCCCGAATTTCTTTCCCACACTGACTTTTGTTTCTCCCTTGTCTCAGGACCCATATACATACAGGGTCTAACCATACCGACCCCAAAACGCGTCGCGTTTGCGCATGACGTCATGGCGAAGACACCAGGTGAGGTCTTCCGAGAAGGGGTTGCCATATAGTGAGAAGTAGACTCAGTTGCTCAGAGGTCACGGCGCCAAACAGGTCACCTCTGTCACCTGCACTTTATTCCATTGTATGTGTCCAGTGAAATAATGTCTACCAATTGTGCAGTGTTTGGCTGTAACTCTTTACTGAAGAAAGGTGGGGATATAACTTTCCATATTTTCCCCAACGATGAAGAGATTAGACGTAAGTGGATTCATGTGTGCAAGAGGAAAGACACAATTAATCCGAATACTGCTCGCATCTGCAGCCTTCACTTTGATCAAAGTGCTTATAAAAGAAATCTAAAATATGAACTTCTCAAACTGCATATTCCAAAAAATCAAATACGCCTTGAAGAGCACGCCCTGCCAACGCTGAATCTGTCATCAGCTTCATTAAATGTTAAGTCCCTTTCCCTCTCTCTCTCTCTCTCTCTCTCTCTCTCTCTCTCTCTCTCTGCGTAGGTGCATATCCCTGTATATGGTGGGCTTTGCTCTTTATAAGCTGTACAGTATATCTCCCCTCACGGGGTTAGTGCTTGCAGAAATGTGGAATAGCATGTGGTGCATTGCATTTACCAGCCCAGGTAAAATTAATTGAGGCAACTGGCCACCGCACTAGTATGAGTTGCTAGTATTCATATTTACCCACCATTATTTTGTTCTACCCACGAACTGTAGGTAACCATTACTGAGTACCCTAGCAAGAAAGCAGTAGTGCTGAAAATTAAGTACGGTATATTGCAGAATGTATTTGTTTAAAGCAGGTTCGTAACGTAGTAATTCCATCTGGAAGCGTTTGGCAAGAAGTATGTTATCATTCCCCCCCCCTTCCTTCCCTCCCTCCCTCCCTTCCAGGTCGCAAAAACAACGGTGCCAGGTTGTTGGAAATGATTTATACAGCCACTTTTCGTTCTCAAAGAGTGAATAATTCGTAAAAACTATATAGCTTTTTATGTACATGAAGCCACAAAGAGTACATGAAATACATTCACATATATTTAGTAGCTCGGATTAAGAGATATGTTATTTATAATTAACGATTTGGTATCTACGCAGTCTCTCTCTCTCTCTCTCTCTCTCTCTCTCTCTCTCTCTCTCTCTCTCCATGATATATGCGGAATATATACATTTGACATACTGTGGCTTAAAACCAGCATAAAACCTAAGCCTTACCAACGGTAATTTAAAAGACAACTGGCAAGGCATTGTCAGTACTAATATATAGGCATGTGTCTCTTCCTACTGAAGTAATTAGCCTTTTTGTTCGATACCGAGTATTTTTCAGGATGCGGGTATTAAACAGAAATTTGGCTAACTCGACACGAAAGCTGCAGAGTAAGATGTGGAAGTTAAGGAAATGAAGCCTGCATAGTCAATACCGGTAGCAGTAGCGATAAACATCCAGTATCATTTATAACAAGATGATATCCATGTATCCTAATAAATGTCACTATTAGAGTATATTGTGTTTATTTGTAAATCATGTACCTTTAAATATGAGAAGGGAGAGGTTAAACAATCATTTGAATTGAGGAAATGTGTGTGGAGAACAGAGTTGTGTAAAGGAAGCAAGGTGGGAGGGGTGGGTATGGAGGATGACAGACAGCTGCACCTCACCGCGACTTGAGGCCTCCCTCTGAGGTCCCAAGGGAGATGGTGGGCGGGGAGAAATGGGGGGAGTGTCCTGTCTCAAGCGTGACGTCAGTAAATCCTCGTAGTAGAAAGGTGTGAGAAGACCCTATATGTATATGGGTCCTGCCTTGTCTATTAACTTCACTATCTCGAGTTTCTGCGCGTAATTTAAGTTCTTTCGTTTTTTAATTTCCCTTTTAGGAGCTGCCGCATTACGTTGTGCAATGGTAGGAGGACAAGGCCGAGGTGTGTCTGCCATGGTACGAGCACTTAAAATGGCTTTTGTCCACACCTGTGACCCACTGGTCGCGCTTGTTAAGTCCCAGGGGATCGTTTCCCGGTTCGTGGCCAATCACAGTGCCGTGACGTCACAACCGACGAGCGCGGGAACCCGCCGCTCTGGGTGATGACGCTTTGCGCGGGCTTTTTTAAACTTTTTCCATTTTTTTCATTTCCCTTTTTTCGTGATAGCGTGCATTTTGACCGCGATAGACGTGTTTTGGCAGCTTTTTAGGTGCTCGTGATAGCATTAAATAGTGATAGCAAGACCCTTTATAGCAGAGGGTTGACTATATATATATATATATATATATATATATATATATATATATATATATATATATATATATATATATATATAAGCGCTGCGTTGTTTGTTTGTTTGTCCTTCAGTCACGCCCAAACTAAGGGCCAGAGACCCCCACCCCCATATATACAGTATATTGAATCAGGGTGACCCAAGGATGGTTTTAGGGGGGTCAAAATTCGGATCTGTGACATTTGTGGTCACAGGTAGTGTTTGCCTTTTTGGTCCAATCAACGCCAGGTACCCCTGCAACCCATATTTTGGCATGGAGGGTCACATGACCTCCATTTCGGACATAGGACATAGGCTATGTGAGGCTGACATTCGAGGTCATTTGAGGTCACTGGCTGGGGGCAATTGAGGCCATCGGAAATACACGCTCTAACAACTGGACCCAGCAGCCCAAATTTTGGTTTAGAGGATCACATAACCTTCAGTTCGGACATACAGTAGGTTATGTGAGGTTGACCTCTGAGGTCATTCGAGGTCACCGGTCAGAGATCATTTAAGGTCACCAGTAATATTAAACAAGTGATCGCAAATACTGTGCAGTAGTTTGTGAAAGCTGAAACAGAAAGTTCTTGGACCTCTTATGATCCCACTTTAAAAGCATAAGAGGAACATGGTCTTTCTGGAGTAGGAAGAAAGACTGAACTAGAACAAATAGGGTTAGAGTGTTCGCCTTTTTGGCCCGGCAACGCTGGGTACTCCATATATATATATTGTAGCCGCCTGCACTCACGGAGGGAGAAACTGGGTAATGAAACCTGCCCAGCTGGACTCGACTATTTATTCGTTCATACCTGGAATTGCAATTTTACTCTCTCAGTATGCTGTGTTATACCACAGTTTGCTTTGTATACACATATCGCTTTAAATTCTCATCCTTACTTTCCTACATTTATAACTGAGTTATGTCGTGACATCAACCATGTGCAGATCAATAAGTATTCTTAAAAGTAAGCAACGGCAACTCACTTGTGGCGAGTCCAATTTTCGTCTTACAGTATCAGTGCATGGGTAGGGGTGTGAAGTACACAAGTTACACAACACTAGTCCCTCACGGCCGTAATATCCTCACTGCGATAACACCTTCGCAGGATGGTCGTGGAGTCACACATCGCGCTTGAACTCCACCCTTTGGAGTCTCTGTCTAGTAAATCCACAGGATGAACAGTCCCTCGTCCCTCACTCGTCGCCGGCTGCCCACACACTGACCCACACTCACCCATAGCGTCTATTCTAAGGCCTGATGTTCATTATCGCCACGCTGATGAATGTTACGCTTACGCCACCGTAATTATAAACCATGTATACATCGCGTAAGCATCCTTGTGTCTCTCCTGCACTCTCTCTCCCTCCCTCTGTCTGTCTGTCTGTCTGTCTGTTTCTCTCTCTCTCTCTCTCTCTCTCTCTCTCTCTCTCTCTCTCTCCTTTACCGCATTAGATGCTTGTCCTTAGGTCACAGTCCACATCATATACCTCACCTCACCTCAGCTGAACTAATATCCTGACCATAAAGGGCCTGCAAAAGGGATGTTAGTCTCGGGGATAGTGCTTTACAATTAATTCTGTTAGTTCATCACACTCAAAATGGCCTTACTCATGTTTACATTATTCTCATATGCGCCAGAAAGTAATCATGATTCATTTACATTTCTTTCATCAAAGTTTTTTGACGTTGCTAGTATCATAGAACCTGCTCAATCGATGTGGTGATC
The DNA here is from genome assembly GCF_032717465.1 of Coenobita brevimanus. Lineage (NCBI taxonomy): Eukaryota > Metazoa > Arthropoda > Malacostraca > Decapoda > Coenobitidae > Coenobita > Coenobita brevimanus. The sequence continues at coordinate 35,374,403 of NC_137037.1, forward strand.
ACTGGATGCTTTGTGTTGGAAAAAGCCACTACTCTGTTGGGCCGTTCTTATACTGTACTTATGCTGTGAGGTACTGGATTACAAGTCTTTTCCAGATTGTCCTGTGTAAATATTGTTACAGTTTTTGCATAGAATTTTACATACAACACTTGAATTGCTTGATGGGCCACTTTCAATGGGGGTGTTCATGATGGTGTTTTCATACTTTAAAGCTACATGTACAGTTGCGTTCATGATTCCCTGGACACATTTGGAGGTAACTGGCATCCTCTTACTACACGATGTAGTATTAATCTATGAATGAAGGCAACAATTTGTGTCGTGCCCACTGTTTGATTACAGAAGCTCAGTTCCATTGGTTACCAGTGTGAGAATAAAAAATTTCATTCTAAGCATCTCTAGAGTGTACTGCATGAGATTGTCAGTATAATGGTAGTGATATCACATGATTCAGTCATACTGGGTAGATGTATCAACATTAGTTACATACATCTACAGTTGGTTAAACTGTAGTAGTTTGGGGAACAGCAGCCAATGGCAACTTATGTTACATCTAGTTGGATTCGCTTCAGAGGATCGAGAAAGAATGCATATTGACCAAATTAAGTTAAAGTATTGTTACTGCGTAGCTAATTGATGTTTAACATGTGCCTCAATCCAGTGTTGCTGTGTCCTAACACTGTTTGACATAAGGAGCACTGCATCATTTCATACAGTTACTGTATAACGGAACCCTGTGTGTGTGTGTGTGTGTGTGTGTGTGTGTGTGTGTGTGTGTGTGTGTGTGTGTGTGTGTGTGTTTGTTTCCATTGTATCTCATGAACGGCTCAAGGAATCAATATGAAACCTTCAGGGTATCAAGATATGGCCAAAATCGTGGTCGAGTTCGAAAATGGGCACTTGGGGTCAAAGTCAAGGTCACCAATATGGCTGTCAGAAGTCAACTAGTGTTTATCGCCAGCCTTTAACACCATTATATTTCATGAATAGCTTGAGCTATCACCATGAAACCTTCAGGGTATAATGATATGGCCAAAATCTTGGACTTGGCCAAATATATTCTGGCGGGCAATTAGCATTCGGCTCCGGAACGCTTCTCTGTCATTTATAATTCATTTGCTTATACATATTTTTTTAAGAGAGAGTAATTCGAATCCGACAGGTTCCTGCATCACCGGATATCATATAGGCATACCGATCTCCATTTAGTAATTATTCATTATTAGCGTAACCCTGTGTAACTTAAAACGTGGGCTCTCCGAGCCTAACCTGGGAGGGATGGCCATCTCTATACCCTGTTTCGTACTGTGCGCTACATTATTAAAGACTGCTTTTGAGGTCACCGATCAGTATTTTAATGCACAAATTCAAATCATAACTTGAGTGCGATTCATACACTTATGCAAAGAATTACTATTATCCTGAAATATAATACCGGACAGTTGCGCAGCTATAGGGAGAAACGAACGTAGGACGTTTCGGCCACGGAAGTTTGGGCCATGGGACACCAATCTAGGACGTTTTGAAGTGTGAAGTGTTGTGAACCTTAACCTAACCTTACCTAACCTAACCTATGCCCTACCTTCCGTGGCCAAAACGTCCTGGTGGCCCATGGCTCAAACGTCCTTGGCCCAAACGTCTGTGGCCGAAACATCGGACCACGGGGAGAAACAATTGTTCAAGCAAGCGACGCTCACATTATCCAAAGCAAACCCTATTGTTTATACTGTATGCTCTACGTGTGTGTGTGTGTGTGTGTGTGTGTGTGTGTGTGTGTGTGTGTTTTGTTATAACATATTAGATCGCTGCCAATGGCAAGTAAGTAAATAAGTAATATTTTTTACAATTATGAATCAAATTATAAAAATGGTAGTGTGAAAAGAACCGATGCTGCTCTCCGTGAAGTTCCAACACACACACACACACACACACACACACACACACACACACACAGGGTTCCGTTATACAGTAACTGTATGAAATGATGCAGTGCTTCTTAGGTCAAACAGTGTTAGGACACAGCAACAGAGGATTGCGGCACATGTTAAACGTCAATTAGCTACTCAGAAACAATACTTTAACTTAATTTGGTCAATATGCATTCTTTCTCAATCCTCTGAAGCGAATCCAACTAGATGTAACATAGGTTGCCATTGGCTGCTGTTCCTCATATTACTACAGTTTAGCCCACTGAAGATGTATGCAAATAGTGCTGATACATCTACTCAGTATGACTGAATCATGTGATATCATTACCATTATACTGACAATATCACTCCAGAGATGCTTAGAATGTAATTTTTTATTCTCTCACTGGTAACCAATGGAACTGAGCCTCTGTAACCAATCAGCGGGCACGACACAAATCATTGCCTTCATTCATAGATTAATACTCCGTCGTGTAGTAAAAGGATGCCAGATACCTCCAGATGTGTCCAGGGAATCATGAACGCAACTATACATTGTTATTTTCAGTTTGTCAACAATATCAAGAAAATGTTCATGGAAAAGGAAGACAAGGGTTCTTTAGCTGGTTTGGCGTTCTGGCCTATTAGTTTTGCCACCAGTTTGCTTGCTGTATTATGACACTGGGTTGGTATGCTGAGTAGATACTTAAGTCTCTTCTCAATGTTCTGAATCATTTCTTCATCTGGAAGCTCGGGGTCTAAAATTCTATATGCTCTCAAGTACATAAATATGAAGAGAGATCTTTTTACATTAATATGATTATTCAAAACATAATGCTCATATGACATAATTAAATGTGGGTGTTCTCTCATAGATAGATAGACTGTAGCACCACTCGAACAGGGCAGTACTCCCAAGGTGGAATGCAAGCTGGTGTCGGAGAGCTGGAGCTCCCGTTTCACCAGACCTCAGGGCCTGTTTCTGACGATCTTACTTTGGTGAACATTTTCAGTGTTTTCATTAACACAGAAAGTAGGGCAGCATACTCTCGTAATACTGATATACCTCCAACTGTCTACATCACACTACATGCACATTAGATATCACATCTATTTCCATTCCCCCTTATCAATGGTCGCTGCAATATTACCAGCAAATTGAGTGGTACCTCGGATTGCCACCACCGGCAGCATAGGGCTGGCTGCACAGGGCCCTCCTGGTCGCAATTAAGCGATTGAACCGACAGCGGTTATTGCAGACACTAATACTCATCAGTGGAGAAATGCGGGTTCAGCCTTTTATTTTCTAACATCCATGATCTTAGTATCAATAAGAATTCCGTTCACTTTTTCGTCCAATCCGTATCCTCTCTGGCCCCATTCCTCGAAGAAACAAAAATCTCTCCCTCTACTGACAACCCCAGTTAGTTTTTCAGGGTAACATCTCATAAACTTCCTTAACAAATGTGGTACTTAGTGTCATATCAGATCAGAACATGCAGTTGACCTTGTTCTGAAGCTCACTTCAGCTAACTTTGATTATTTATTTTACAAAGTAAATTATCTAAATATTATCAGACATATCTGTATAGTTTATCGCTCCCTCAATGCTTCTTCAGAACCCAGCATATTTGATTCCATGTACACACAACTTACCAATCATAACCCCACCCTTACCACAGAAAATACCATTTTGGGTGATTTAACGTCCAAATGAAGATTGGTTATCTGCCTGGACTGACGATACTGGTTTAGAATGCGAGCTGTTTTTGCAGAATCATTTAATCTCATGCAATTGGTAAAACAACCAACCAGAATACCAGATAATCCTGACAATGGCACCTATCTCTTGGACATAGTCCTGACGAATATCCCAGATCAATACAGGACAGAGGTATTGTCACCACTTGGATCCTCTGACCATGATCTCATCGTCTCACTAGTCAGTTTCCCCAAACTTCCCCTTTCTGAACCACTCAGGATGACCATATGGCACTCTGACAGGGATGGCTGGGATGGATTTAGAAACTATCTTGCTGATATACCATGGCAGTCTTTCTTCCCCACTGACATCAATTCTACCCAGTCCCACATTAATGACTTAATACAAGCTGATATGGAATTGTTCATGCCCAATCAACAATTTAATATAATATCGGACTCCCCCAAATGGTGTGACAGCAATTGTGCCAGAGCAATGACCCAAAAGTCCTTAGTGTATAACTTTTACTTAAAATGAAAAACATGTGAATCCCTCAATCAGTTAAAAATTGCGAGAAACCATGCAAAAGCAGTAATAAACTCTAAATGAAACTTTAACTAAAATAACAAACAATAAGCCTCAGACAAGGAATGGCCAAACGATGACGACCAAGGACCGGACAAAGGACATGGTTATCGGAACCTGGAATGTAAGGGGAGCGAATGATGAGGTGAAAGAGAGAGAGATTGTCCAGGTGCTTGAGGGTGCGAAAGTGGATGTATGTGGAATAACTGAAACAAAATGGAGAGGAGAAAGTGTGAGAGAATGGGAGTATGGATGGGGTATATGTGCAGGAGTAGGTGAGAATGAGAGGGCAAAGGAAGGAGTATGTATGGTTGTGAGTAAAAGATGGGAGAAGAGCATAAGACAGTATGGATCAGTTGGGTCAAGGATTGTGTGGGTAAAGTTGAAAGTTGGAATACAAATGTGGGCGATTGTGTGTGTGTATGCGCCAACGCAAGATCGTGCTAGAAGAGTGAGAGAAGAGCTCTGGACAAATGTAGAAGTGTGCATGGATAAGTTTGGAAGGAATGAGAGAGTGTTTTTGATTGGTGATATGAATGGTAAAGTTGGGAATGTGAAGGTGGATGGAATAGTTGGTAACTGGGGTGTGCCTGCTGAGATAGATGAGAATGGGAGTGCGTTAGTGGACATTTGTGCTGGGAGGGGGTTGGTGATAGCCAATACCCTCTTCAGGGATAAAATGATCCACAGGTATACATGGCGAGTGACGAGAAGGGTGGGTGGTGAACTGAATGAAAGGAAGGCAATGATTGATTATGTGTGTGTGGATGAAAGGATGCGAAGATGTGTAATGGATGCAAGAGCTTATAGAGGTTGGGGGAGTGGACTTTCTGACCACTACTTGGTGGTGGCCAGAATTAGGATTCAAGTAAGATGGAGGAATAGAAGAAGGGAAAGACGAGTGGAAAGGTTACAAAAGGATGAGAAAAAGGCAAAATATAAGAGAGAAGTGGAGGAACGATTGGGCAAATATGAATTGAAGCAGATGGGAGACGTGGAAGGTGTGTGTAGGATATTTACAGAAGGAATATGTGCAGCATGTGATGTGGTGTGTGGAAGGAAGAGAAGACGGAGGGGGGTGCAAGGAACAGCATGGAGGAATGAAAAGGTGTGACAGGCTGTGGCACAAAAGAAGAAAGCATACAATGAATGGATGAGAAATAGGGGCGTGGAAGAAGTTGAGAGGCGGAAGAGAGAGTTATATGTAGAAAGAAAGAGAGAGGTGAAAAGATTAGTAAGAGAGAGTAAGAAGAGAGTGGATGAGGAATTTGGAAGGAATTTGAGTGTAAAGTGGAGGGACTGTAAGAAAATGTTCTGGAAAGAGGTGAAAAGAGTAAGACAGGGTGGAAGTGAAGTTAGCAGGGGAGTGAAAGATAAAAATGGTAGATTACTAGTGGAGAAGGGAGAAAAAGAGAGCAGATGGAGAGAACACTTTAAGGAATTGTTGAACATAGAGGATGGAAGTAATGCGAGTATAAGTGGCTGGGGAATGGCTGGGAGAAGGAGGGAGGTGAGAAGACAGGAAGAAATCAGTAGGATAGAAGTTGTGGAAGCAATAAAGAAAGTTAAATCGGGAAAAGCCCCAGGAATTGATGGAGTGTGTGGTGAAATGCTGAAGCATGGGGGAGAGATAGTAGTAGAATGGATGTGGAAGATGTGGAGATTGGCCTGGGTGGAAGGTAGAGTCCCGGAGGATTGGAAGTCAGGTATAATTATTCCCTTGTACAAAGGAAAAGGGGAAAAAGAAGTGTGTGGTAATCATAGGGGCATTTGTCTTCTTAGTATAATAGGAAAAGTGCATGGTAGGATACTTATTGACAGAGTTAGAGAAAGAACAGAGAAATTAGTTGGAGAAGAACAGGGAGGCTTTAGGAAGGGAAGAGGTTGTGTAGATCAGATATTCATTCTTAGGTCTTTAGTGGAAAAGTTTCTAGAGAAGGGAAAGAAGTTGTATGTGGCTTTCATAGATTTGGAGAAAGCATATGACAGGGTGGATAGACAAGGATTGTGGAAAGTGTTAAGAATATATGGAATAGATGGGAAGTTGTTGAATGCTGTGAAGAGTATGTACGATGGTGCTAAGGCTGCAGTGCGTGTGGATGGTGAACTAAGTGAATTTTTCTCTTTGAAAGTTGGGTTGAAACAGGGATGTGTCATGTCTCCATGGTTGTTCAATCTGTACATGGATGGGGTAATAAAAGAGGTACAAGGTAGGGTAGTGGATGTTGGAGTGGCCCTGGTGAGAGAGGATAGTGTTTGGAAACTCCCTGTACTGTTGTTTGCAGATGATACTGTGTTGTTGAGTGAAGACGAAAGGGAGCTGCAAGGCTTGGTAGATGAGTTTGGGAGAGTGTGTAAGAAACGGAATCTAAAGGTGAATGTAGGGAAGAGTAAAGTGATGGTCTTTGAGAGAGGTGAAGTCAGTGAATGTACAGCGAGGTTGGATGGTGAGGAAGTGGAAAATGTGAGTAAGTTTAAGTACTTGGGTAGTGTGATGAGTAAGGATGGAGGTTTGGAGGGTGAAGTGCTTGAAAGGGTACAGCAGGGAAGAAAGGTTGCTGGTTCTTTGAAAGCAGTGATAAGAAACAGGGAAGTGAGTATGGAAGTGAAAAAGTTACTACATGACAGTATTGTGATACCAACTCTAACGAATGGAAGTGAAGCTTTGACGTTGTTGGAAGGACACAAGTCAAGAGTGAGAGCAGTGGAAATGAGTTATTTAAGAGGAGCCTGTGGAGTCACATGGAGAGACAGGCTAACGAATGAGGATATAAAGGAGCATTGTGGTGTGGATGTGGATGTGATAGGATGCGTTATGAGGAACACACTGAGGTGGTTTGGCGATGTGGAGAGGATGGAGGGTGAAAGACTGACGAAAAGAGTGTATGTGAGTGAGGTGGAGGGGGGAAGAGGGAGGGGGAGGCCGAGGATGAGATGGAGGGATGGAGTGGAGAGGTATATGAGAGAGGGGTGTGTGAGTTGGGAGCAGGGTAGTGAAATGGCGGGGGACAGGGCGACTTGGAGGCGATTTGTTTGTGGCCACCTCAAACGGGATTGAGGCATCTGGCAATAGATAGATAGATAGATAGAGACAATAAAATATTCTGGTCAAGTCCCATATGTTTCAATAACAATTTTAACAGGTAATCACTCACTCCCTCACTAAAAGCTTCACATGGAAACATTATAAATGACCCAGTGGAAAAGTGGACATCCTTGCTAGCCCCTTAACTGCGGGGCGTCACTTTCGTGATGCTTGGGAGCAAGGGATCATACCACTTTTGTGATTCTGTGTTATTTTGAATTCACCCGGGCTTTCAAGTGGTGGCTTGTATCATCTATCAGTACTACAAGTGTCCAGCTATACTCAGTTCTGCTAATGTCACCTGTACTCCTATCCACTGTTGACAATTTAGCCATTTTTCTCTTGTCCTTGACTCCCCCCCTCCTTACTTCCCCTCCATTACCCTCTCCTCCCACCTGACCAGCTGCGCTGCACTACACATGCTGGACGGATTTTTCCAATCTTATTTTATCCACTGAAATGTGCCCTTTGCCCTATTCTTATACAAAATACTATATAAAAGAAAGGGAAAAGGTAATTGATACTTCCATACATATGGAATGGGCTAATTATCACCTGGCAACACCTCACGTGCACTCGTTCGCTAATTTTCCCTGTTTATTTCCCTTTGAAATATGCCGTATGACCTGTTCTCATAATAAAAATATATATAAGGAAGGAAGGGAGAAGCCTAAGTGATATTTACATTCACCTGGAACTACCTAATTTATTATGTATTGTCTAGATTTCCTGCCAATCATTTCATAGCATATATATTAGCATCTGTCACCACGCTGACATTGGCAGCTCTTCACTGCCCCTAGGCAACTGCATTCAGTTTACTGTCGTCTTTCAAGGTGAAACCACGTCGGATTCGGGCCTGTCCAATTCCACCGCTTTTTAGCCCCATGCAAAGGGCCCTGTGACCTCTACCCCTACTAAACCTCGTGTGGAAAGGGGTAAAGGGCTAAGTGACTGCTGTGGAACGTGAACTGGCTAATTTATCAATGATAATGATGGACAGTGACTACGATCTTTCTGGTGACTCTAAAACAGTGCAAGTGGAAATGTAAATGATGTGTAAATCATGTGTAAACAGCAAGTGAAAGCAATGAATGTAAATATAACTGAACAGTGGAAAATGGTTATATAAGTTACTGCAAGTGACAGTGCATAACATAGTGTAAATAAAATAGAAAAATAAATAATGTAAATAAAATAAGAGAACGTAAATAGAAATGTAAATAAGTAGTAATATAAGAATACGAGTATATATACTAGGAGTAATGAAAGTAAAAGTCTCACTCTAGCATGTATGGATACTGGGAGCAATGAAAGTGAAAGTGACAGATTCACTCTCTACGCTAGTATACAGGACGAGAAAGTGAATGCCTGGAGTGAAAATAAACTACTAGTACTGAAAGAAACTTTTAGATAAATATTGTATATATAAATAAGTGTAATAATGTACTAGGAATATAAAGTGTGAGTGTGTTTATAAATAATAAATGACAGCTCCACCTCAGATTACCATCGGGGAACCAGTATGGGAGGAAAGCTCGTATGCGCTCGTAATTTACATTGCTTTCACGGTTTTTTTTGGGGGGGAATATGGATTCCAAACTACTTGAAATTCATAGAATAGTGTTTGTAGTTATAATATCAGACAGTGGTAACCATATTACGGGGTATCGGGAAGTGTAAAGTGGAGACTTCGTTATCCAACTTCAGAAATCTCCACAAGTCCTACGGTTGATGATGAAGACTCAACAAACATCCCAGAGGAAAGCTGAAGATATGTGCCATAGGCATATATAATTTTATTATTCTAGGACTAATAACTGATTTTTGAAAAATATTTTTAAAAAGTCAGTCGGAGAGCAAATATCCTCACTGGACGTGCAAGGAGCACAAAAACAACCCCGCGGTGTAGGGGGTAGTATGTTTGCCAGAAATTCTACCTCACACGAAGTTAGCTAGAACGTCCCTGTACTAGAACTCGACTCCCCAGAAATTGCTCCAACTAAGATGCAGACTAGATACGTTAAACCTATCCTAGACAATTTATCAGCCAACAAAGCTCCAGGTCCAGATGAAATTTCACCAGTCGTTTTCAAAAACCGTTCCCTAGAACTTCCTCCTGTTCTAGCTAAATTATTCAAACTATGCATCTATACTTTTTCATTCCCCAGTTCGTGGAAAGAAGCCAATATCCGCCCAGTCCCGAAGAAAGGAGGTTTCTCTGGCCCCTCTGATTACAGACCAATAGCTCTCTTATCTTCTCTTGTAAAGTATTTGAGACTTTAATTAATAAGCACATTGTTAAACATTTTGATACCAACAACTAAACTAGTTACAGACAGTATGTTTTCGTCATGAAAGATCCACTGTTGATATAGTCAAACAATGAACATGGAGAAACTCATGCAGTAGCCCATGATATTTCTAAAGCTTTTGATAGAGTGTGGCACGTTTCCCTGATATCCAGACTCCCTTCTTATGGCCCATCATCTTTTTTTTCCACTGATTTCCCCATATCTCAGAGACAGAATGATAAGTGTGTAAGTATCGTAGATGATGAATATTCAAATTTCCACTCGATTACTGCTGGCTTGCCACAAGGATTAGTCCTGGCTCCAACCCTGTTCGTAATTCATATTAATGATTGCTTATTTGTCAGTCATAAACCCATTCACTCATATGCATGTGACTCAACACTTCACAGTTCCTCCACATATATTTTGTAAATTTCATATATCTGGTTTTCCCAGCATTAAATGAGACAATGTTACGTTGTTCCCAATGAATGATCATAGATAAGCCTTGATTTATGGAGGCAGCTGCATTGAGTTGCGAGTTAAGGATATAAAAAATTGTGAATAAGTGTCTCATATCTCCGAAAGTATTAATATTCCTAGCGTTTCACTTAATAATACTCTCAGCTAGAGTCTCACGTCAGATCACTTGCTAAAACCGCTTCTAAGGAACTTGGATTACTGTATAGAAGCTGCAGCTACTTCACTGACAAGCAGTTGGCTATAATTTACATGAGTCATGTGCACTCTCAGCAGGAATACTGCTTACCCATGTGGAGTGGATGTGAATGGGTTGCACTGAAACAACTAGACAAAATTCAGAACAAAGCTGCAAGAATTATTAATAATCCTGCAGTTACGGAGGGAATGTTGCCTCCCTTGCATTATTTTACACAGACTTACAACAAATGCTCAAACGAAGTTGCATCCATTGTGCCACCTCTCCACGCCTTCCACCACGCTACACGGGCATCTGGTTGTGCTCACGACTGGATTGTTACATTGTCAAATTGCAGAACTTCTTCCAATCAATATTCTTTCATTCCCCGAAGTGCATCTCTTTGGAACTCACTTCCTCAGAATAGTTTCCCCTCAAACTTCAGCCTACAGCAGTTCAAGTCCAGTTGTTACAGATTTTTTACGAACGGAGGACACCTGTATTATGGTGTATGGACTATTCTTGTATTTAATTTGTTTTTCTTTACTCAGTTCATCTTCTGTAAAAAAAAATTGCATATACTTGAAGATAATTATAATGAAGTACTAAAACAGACATACCGGATGGGAAAAAGTGTTAGGAAATCTCTTAACCAAACCAGAATACGGTCCTAAGCAGCACGCACTTACCCCGTCCTTCCATTTCTCCCCCCCCCCCCCCGGCACTTCCCTCACGCTTCTGACAATCCAGATTTGTTTATCCTCTTAACCAACTTCTCACCACTCATTCAACTGACCTGTCCTTACCGTCAGAGAAATTGCAGCGACATCTTTACTTCCACTGTACTGTCTCCTTCCTAAGTCTGTCGAACCACGTCACCCAGCTTGTGATCATTTACTGTATATCATTTTCCAGCAAGGCTATGTAAATTCATTACTGTCTTTATTAGGGAGTCATGAATCATATGCATAATGTACAGTTGACACTGCTTAAAAAAAAAAAAAAAAGTACAACTGCATCAGTCAGCTGATCTAGGGACGACTATTTGACTTTGTTCTGTATAACCTTCCGCAGATTACTCCCAAAATCAAAGCTGTTAATTCTTGCCTCACTCTCAACACTTCCACCAAATTTGGTTCATAAAAAACACGAATTATTGAAGTTGACTTTTTCCAGTAGTCTTGAACTCTGATCTTTCCATGCGACCTTGATATTTTACTGAATATTCTCAAAATCGAATATCTTTTTACTCGTTTTAACCCAAATCCATCCATAAAGTTTAGTTTACATAATATAAAAGTTTTTAAAGATGACCATAATCTGTGACGTTATCCTCTGACTTATCTCTAAGAACAACAGGTCACATTCTTGTGTGATCCTCAACTCATCCACCAAATTTGATACAAATTAGATAAAAACTGTTGCAGATATTTTTTAAGCCCACGTTCACATGGGTCAAACTTTGATCTTGTCCTGTGACCTTGACCTTTGACTGTTTTCAAATGTGAACTCCTTTGGTCTTCCCTAACTTTTAACCCTTTCCAAATCTTTGGCTTAAATCGGTAATAAACTGTTTAAGTTGACCATGACCTTTAACCTTGACCTTTGGCCTAATGTTCTTAAAAAAGGAAAGGTCTCCTCTTCACCCTTCCACCAAGTTTGGCTACAACTGGATGAAAACTTTGAGTTAGGCTGTTAAACACTCACCCGGGTTGAACTTTGACCTTGCCCTGTGACCTTGACCTTCAACTGATTCTTCTCAAAACCGAAGGACTTTATTCTTCCCTGAATCTTAAACCATTCCCAGAATTTGGTGTAAATCGGCCAAAAAACATATTTATTTTGACCTTGACCTTTGACATTGTTCTCACTGACGATATATATACACTCTTTGGTGGACCCTCAACCCTTCCACAAAGCACCAGGTTTGGTTAAAATCACATGAAAGTTGAGTTATTTTATTAAACATTCATACAAGTGGAAATTTAGTTTTGCTTTGTGCCCTTGACCTTTGACTGATTGTTCTCTAAGTTGAATTACTTAATTTTTACCATACTCTCAGTGATTTCCCCAAGTTTGGTCGAAAGTAAATTAAAAAAAAAAAAAAAAAAGTTGATATTGTTAGGTCAACTTGTGACGTCGACCTTTGACTTAATGTAAAAAAAAAAAGTTTTCTATTTCCGCTGTCTTTCAAGTGTTGTTATAATCGGTCAAAAACTGTTTAAGACAGACAGACAGACACACACACACACACACACACACACACACACACACACACACCTCTAAAAACATAACATTCCCTCTCGCTCCTTGACACAAGGGTGTAATGTATTTTGTTTGGACAGATACTGGTTTCATCTTCATTGTCCCTAGCACTAATGTCCACACTCTTCCATCCTACGTTTCACTTCTGTTCCTTAAGTTTCGTTTACATCTATGTCCATGTTTAAATACTGTACTTAGAGCATTCAGTGGTTTCCAGACTTTATCCATTTAGGTTTGCTGTCACTTCGTCATGTCCTACGATCGTACTGCTTCTCACCTTACTTTCGGTTATTTATTTTTATTTTTTTTTTTGTGATATTCGCCCGAGCAATGCTGGGACACGGGCAAACAAAGAGCCCGTCAGAGATGCGCTTAACTTGCGCGAGCTTGAATTATCGAGGGGCTGGGTATTCCCCGACTGTGGTGAGTAATAATTGTAAAGGAGCATGTGCAACGATGCAAGCGGCATCCATGAAATCATCCCCTGTCCGAGCAAAAGTCGTGTCAGGGTGAGACCTGAGCATGGTAGTGGCTGGGCAGTACAGAAGGTAGTCAATGAGTGGCTCCACAGATGTGACCAAACAATGGGTACACGGGTCTGGCTCTGTACCGACAATTTGTTTGTAGCATGGAAACCCCAGACGTAAGTGCCTGAGCCTCACTATAATATAGTTGGGCATGCCTTTAAAGGGTAACAAAAGAGAATATGATGTGGCGGTGGCATACCATGTAGCAGAGCGAGAGCCTTCTGTAACCAAAAGCTGATGTTCCTCTCGAGACTGCCTGCTAATGGTAGCAGTGAGAGTGCTAATGACGTGCGATAGGCTGGGGCGCAGTTTAAATGTGATGTAAGGAAGCAAGCAAGCTGAGTGTGCTGCGTCATCAGCACACTCATTGCCGCTGATTCCAACATGACCTGGGAGCCAATGGAGAATATTAGTGGCACCCCTACGGACGAGAAGGGATGCAAAAGTAAAAATCGTCGTCAGAAGAAAGACGTTGTCCTTAAGGGAGCAAGATCTTAGCCTCTGAAGGGAGGAAAGTGAGTCTGTGTGAATTATGACACGGTGATGATGGTGATGAGCGTGGTGCAATGCACCCAGGATGGCAGCGAGCTCTGCCTGAAAAGCGGATACATCCTGAGAGAGTCGCCAAGATTCAATTGTTTGCCCAGAGACAAAGGCCGCCCCAGCAGAGCCATCAGAAGATACTGAACCATCCATAAAATAAGTGGCTGAGTCTGGTGAATCTAGAGCCGCAACCCAACTAAGACCCTCTTGACAGAGGAGTGCAAGAATGGAAGTTTGAGGTTTGGCTTCAGAGGGGCATACAAATTTAAAAAGAGGGGGGTCCCATGGTGGTGGATCAGTGTACCCAGGAAAGGGAGAGTCAGGATCTAGGCAGAGGCTCGCAGCAGCTCCCAGTCCATGGATAACAACAGTTGTAGTCCGGGCCCAGTCACGCTGAGTGACAGGCTCGGGTGGGCGACACAAAAGACGTCGTAGGAGGGCAGAGACAGGCAGGTGGGGCCGGCACCGTATCAGCTGCAGAGTGATGACTGCCGCTCGTAGCGCAACACGATGCGCCAGAGACGGCAAACCACTCTCCATACGGAGATTGACAATCCGGGTCCAGGGTGGAGCACCCAGCATGATACGGAGTGCATTGTTCTGAATAACCTCCAGAGATCTGGAGACTGGTGGAGCAAGTCCGGTCAAACAGATGGCACTGTAGTCCACCAGGGATCGGATGGCATGTATATAAAATGTTCGGAGGACTGAGTACGACGCCCCCAAACTCCGCTTGGAGAGATAGCGGAGAGCAGCCAGTCTGGTGGAAGCACGCTCCCACAGGTACCGAACATGGCAGGCAAAAGTAAAACCCCTGTCAAGCCAGACTCCCAGATACTGATGCACAGTGACAAGAGAGAGCTGCTGCCCCCCAAGCAGCATAGGAAAGTCTGGAGGACGGAGCCCAAAGGGCAGACACTTTGTCTTATTAAAATTTATCTTCAGCCCTAGCTCAGTACATTTGGTGTGCAAACGAGAAAGGGCTAAGTCCGCCTGCGTGAAGCAGTCCCTCCTAGTAAAGACGAGGGCCAGATTGTCCGCATAGCAGAGGAGGGTAATGCCAGGCCCATAGTCTACAGTTAAGAGCCCCTCCATAAGAATGTTAAAAAGGAGAGGGCTCAAAATGCTCCCCTGGGGGGTGTCGTTAGGATGTAGGTGAAAGAGGGAAAGGTGTCCCTGGAATCGCACCCCTGCAGATTGATCTTTAAAAAAATCCTGGATCCAGGATAGGAGCCTGCCTCCCACACCCCTGGCCGCAAGAGCCGCCAGGATTACAGTGGGGCTTGCCAGTTCAAAGGCTTTCTCGAGGTCGAGGAAGACAGCCATTCCCCTTCCTCCCCTCAGCTCCCCAAGGAATGACGCGAGGCAATGGGTGGTACTCCTGCCTGGATGGCAGGCGTAAATCCCTGGGTGCAGCGGTCCCAGCCGCCAAGCAAGCCGAGCCCGCACACAGCTGAGAAGGGAGATGGGGAGCATGGCGGCGGGATCACGAGGCTTCGGAATTGGGTGGATAACAGCTGCTTTCCACGACCTCGGCAGATGCCCCTCAGACCACGAGAGGTTGAGCAGATCAAGTAGACGTTCTCTACCACAATCTCCAGCATGTGACAGGAGAGAGTATGTGAGCCCATCGAGCCCCGGCGCAGTGTCCTCCCTGCGCTGCAGCGCTTTGTGGAGCTCCCCACTGGTGATCAGACAGTCAGCAGGGTCAGGCCTATCACACGCTGCCTGAATTGCTGCAGCGCGAGAGGCGGACAGCTGCGCCTGTAGGGCTCTGACAGACTGCGGGAGATTAGAAGAGGCAGAGCGGTCAGCGAAGTGCTGAGCAAGACGGCTGGCCTCAGCAGCAGGGTCAGGATGGGAGGGAGGGCGAGGAGGGCGTGGATCAGAGATGGACCTGATTCTCCTCCACATCTCACGGAGAGTGGACTGAGAGTCTAGGGTACGACACCATCTGATCCACGCCTCCTCCCTAAGGCGGCGCTTCTCGGAAGCCACATGCCGCGTGATGGCAACCAGGTACCGGCGGTGCGGAGATGTACAGTGCCGTCGGTACTGCTTGCATGCCGCATTGAGTCTCCGGTTCAGTTCCTTGACCCTGTCGCAGTAGAACCAGCTGTCTCGGTAGCACCTCATCGAGCGCTGACGCAGCGGGATAGCAAGAGAAGCAGCTTGTGCCAAAATACTTGCTACCTGATCTGCTCTGCTCTCAAGGTCTGAGGCAGGAGGAGATGTCTCAAAGGCCGCCGTGAGAGCACGGGCAAAGGCCATCCAGTCTGCTTTGCGTAGGTCCCACTGTGGTGGAGGAGGTGGGGGTGGCAGAAGGGGAGCGAGAGGCAGGTAAACAATAAGGGCAAAGTGATCACTTGCAAGGTGGGGGTGGAGTGACCACGACGCCAAGCCCGCTAGTGGTGCTGACACTAGGGAGAGATCGAGGCGACCTCCCGCAATATGGGTGGCCTCTGCCACATCATTTAATAGGGAGACACCACCCATCTCCTCCAGAACCAAAGAGATGTGCCGTCCTACTTCATTGGACTGAAGAGGCGAAGATAGAAAGGCATGGTGGGCGTCAAAGTCGCCCCCTATGTACACGGCTCCCCTAGCAGCCTGGGAGAACAGGTCTTCCAACTCCAGGGTGCCCCTTTGGCTCCGGTATACATTATTTACCGTCATTGGCGACATAGCCAGATGGAGAACCACGCCCTGGACCTCCACATCAGGTCCACAGAAAGGAGGGGGCTCACAATCCGTGCACGCAATGTGGTCCTGAACCAGAACGGCACATCCTCGTGTGACGCCACGAACATACGGAAGGAGATGGGTGGTGTAACCCGAGAGACGAAAAGTGGTATTATCCGGGAGCAGGGTCTCTTGCAGGAGAATTACATGAGGACAGTCCCTGGCAGCCGCCTCCTGAAGGTGGGCGAGCTTGCTCCATGCCCCTAAACAGTTCCACCGTAGGACTCGGAGGCTGGCAGCGATGTCTGGCACTGGGGATGATCTGTCTGGAGGCCAAGGGCCCTGCGCTCTTCCTCGATCGCTGCTGTGGCTGGTGTGAGCCCCGAAGGAATGTTGACTGGCATACGAGGGCAAGGCAGAGGAAGCTGGGTGGGTAGCGGCTCTTCCACGGTTGTCTGTGTGGGAGATGATGTAGGAGGTACCAGGGAAGAAGAGTGCGGGTGTTGTTTTGCCTCCACCACTTGGTCGACGATGACGTTCACAGCCTGTACCAATGGTGCCGTTTCCAGAGGCCTGCCGAGAAGCGTCCCTAGCATCTGAGCCAAGCTTGTAGCAATTTCCGTCCCCAGCGCACGCAATTCTTCCCTGGTGAAGACTATGAGAGGAGAGCCCGTGTTGTGGGGCGTGGGTGGAGTAAACTCCTTGACTGTCTGCCGAACTGGGGGGGGAGGAGGGTGATGGACCTCCGCAGTAGTCGTGTGATGAGTGAGAGCAGGTTGGAGGGGCGGAAACGCTGCCTCGTCTAGCACTGGAGGTGCAGTCGCTGCTGGACGGCATTGCTGCCTCTAAATGAAAGTTCCCAGAGGTGCCGGTTTGTTGCTGCTCGCCCGTTGCTCCTTCACCCAGGTGACTTGGCGTTCTCGCCCTCGAGCGACAAGTGCAACTCTGGTTGGGCAGCTGAGGTGCCACGCATGATGTTTTCCCGAGCAGTTGGAGCAGCGGGTAGAGACAGCTTCCTTGGCCTTGAACTTGGCCAAGCACCTCTCCATTTCGTGCGGGCCGCTGCACATCCCACAGACTGTGGCCCGGTTGCAAGTGGCTCTGTGGTACCCATATCGCTGGCACTTGTAGCAACGGAGTGGCTTCGGGGTGAAGGGGCGAAGGTGATATTCTCCCCAGTTCCCCAGGTCGATCACAGGGATCAGAGGACCCCGCAGGGTGACGATGACCTGTCGAGTCCCCTCCCTGGTCCACGCTTTCTGGCAGCGGGTTGCCTCTTCGACCTGAGGGTGCTGTAGCAGTATCTCCTTAGGCATCCGCAAGGGATAACCCATGACGACTGCCTTCGTTGACTGTTGGCCGGGCGTCAGCTCGACTAGCTTGACAGGGGAGGCCTCGTCCTGCAGAGCTGTTCTCAAGAGGTCGTAAGCTCCCTCGTCCTTCGGCACCAACACCGAGCTTCCATCCCGTCCTATCAGGTTGGAGCAGCGTAGCCCTGGCAGGTGACGCTCTAGTGCAGCCACGGCATCGTAACTCATTGCATGCCCGTCCTGGACCAGCACACGGAACGCTGGGAATGCAGAGCGGGGCAGCGGACGCACAGCTACTGACACGGAGGGACGAGCAGCAGGGGAACCCCTGAGAGGAGGCCCAGTACGTACTGCCGGAGAAGGGCCGTTTCCCTGGCGACCACACCTCGATCCCTTGCGTGCCACGGGGGTGAAACCCTCATCCTCATGCAGAGCAGGATCAGAAAAGGGGAAGATCTGAGTCGCAGCAGGAGCCTCCGACGGGACCTCCAGCCGCTTGGGAATACAAGCTGACCTAGCCGGCCTAGGCTCGTGAGAGGGTGCACAGGTGGGAGCGCGAGGCTGCGGACCGAGGGCTCGGTTCACGGGGGTGCCTTGCCGTGAAGCAGGGCTGGCAGCCGCATGTAGGGAAGCTGAAGTGCCCTTGTTGGAAGAGAGAGAGGGTGGAGCAGGTGCAACCTCCTCCATAGCCTCATGTCGGCGGGCTGCCTTGGCTGAACGGGTTGAGGCACCACGTGAGCGAGGTATCACTCCCGTAGACTTTGGTAGAGAGTGGTCAGCACAAGAAACCTCGTGAGCTGACAAGTGGGAGCTGGAGTCAGAAAAATGACGCTCCCGCTTCGTGCCTACAGCAGGACACGGGTTGGAGGGCCTCTGTCACGGTTTTTTTTTATAATATCACTGGGTTTTTAAAATAAATGTTTAAATATTATTTAATTGATAATAATATTCAATAATATTAAAGAGCAGGGACAATGATTGTCTTGCTAAATCAAGCAACGATTCTCTAAGAACGAGAACTTATAAACTTTCTCGACAGTACACAGCAGAGACTAATCACTCAATTGCTGTTTATTAGTACTGTAGCCTCTGGAGAAAGTTACTTCACCCCTGACAATAAATAACTAATACTAACAATAGTATCAGGTTCTTGCTGATGCTTAACTCCTAGGAGGCACAACGGATTTTAAGTTTAATACACAAGACTGGCCTAAGTACCAGTTATGAAAGGCAAACGTTTATGCAAGCTAGGAGCTATAAGAGAAATAAGCTTAACTGCAGAGAAATGAAACAAGAGTTTACATTACATTAAGCTCAAGCAAAAGAACTGTTAAATTTATTGATTACAAAATAAATTTAACCTTACAATTCAAAATCAAATTAATGAGATCGCACTCACTCACTCGAGCTAAATTCTTATGCCTAGGAAAAACACCTTAATTAAACTCTTAAGACTAGGAAAAAGAAAGGAAATACTGAACGATGAATGCTTTGTATTACCAAGGGTGGGAGCTTGGAGCTGTGGTCTTGTGGAGCTTGGGTTGACCTCTCACACTGCTGGAGCACAGAACCTCTCTCCGTCAGAGCAAACACTCGACTGAATAAGTCGTGGGAAACAAAAGCGGAGCACTAGGCCGCATTTTTCTAACGGTCGAGGCAAGCAGGGGCGAACAATAAAGAAACAATAGTATCGCTCAGTAGAGCACTTAGTGACGTGCATGAAATCGGTCACTTTTGAAACAGTGACGAATGTTTTGAAAAGTATACCACCGAAGTGGAGAGAGAAACGGTTAACTGAGCGATACACAGTGAGTTTTCCACTAATAGTTCGTGTTTTTCACAAAAGGGAAATGTTGCGTATTGGATTCGTGACATTATGCCCCTACAAAATTAAATTTTTTCCTTATGGGAAAAAATTTGTGGATATATATATATATATATGTACACATCCTAACTCAGTCACACAAGATTCACACTGTGGTGTGTGTGCTATCCTGCTACAGGAGAAAGTCGCAGTCGCCAGTGAGCGAAAAAAAACCTCGTATTTACGTTAATAGAAGCAAGCTTGAGGGAAAAACTCCATGAAGACGGTGAAAATCCTGTACTCAGGTCAAACTGAGCGAAAATTCGCTACATTTACACTGAAAACTAATTGTTGTGTAGCGAGGTGTATGTAATACACGGTGTAGGTGTGACAGTTGTAGTGTAACTGTACCTACGTGTAAAATGACACAGTAAATAATAATATGACGACGACGAAGGGAGAGAAGAGGCGGCAGCGTGCGGCAGACGATCAGCTGGCCCGCACAGCAAAACTGCTACGCCCATTGCTGTACCTGCAAAATCAATTGAGGTGGATGATCAAAAGTGTCAATGAGACAAAATTTTATTACGTTACAATTACCCTGGTGAGAGAGGATAGTTTTTGGAAACTCCCTGTACTGTTGTTTGCAGATGATACTGTGTTGTTGAGTGAAGACGAAGGGGAGCTGCAAGGCTTGGTGGATGAGTTTGGGAGAGTGTGTAAGAAACGGAACCTAAAGGTGAATGTAGGGAAGAGTAAAGTGATGGTCTTTGAGAGAGGTGAAGTTAGTGAATGTACAGCGAGGTTGGATGGTGAAGAATTGGAAAATGTGAGTACGTTTAAGTATTTGGGTAGTGTGATGAGTAAGGATGGAGGTTTGGAGGGTGAAGTGCTTGAAAGGGTACAGCAGGGAAGAAAGGTTGCTGGTTCCTTGAAAGCAGTGATAAGAAACAGGGAAGTGAGCATGGAAGTGAAAAAGTTACTACATGACAGTATTGTGATACCAACTCTAACGTACGGAAGTGAAGCTCATGCAGAGCAGGATCAGAAAAGGGGGAGATCTGAGTCGCAGCAGGAGCCTCCGACGGGACCTCCAGCCGCCTAGGAATACAAGCTGACCTAGCCGGCCTAGGCTCGTGAGAGGGTGCACAGGTGGGAGCGCGAGGCTGCGGACCGAGGGCTCGGTTCAAGGGGGTGCCTTGCCGTGAAGCAGGGCTGGTAGCCGCATGTAGGGAAGCTGAAGTGCCCTTGTTGGAAGAGAGAGAGGGTGGAGCAGGTGCAACCTTCTCCATAGCCTCTTGTCGGCGGGCTGCCTTGGCTGAACGGGTTGAGGCACCACGTGAGCAAGGTACCACTCCCGTAGACTTTGGTAGAGAGTGGTCAGCACAAGAAACCTCGTGAGCTGACAAGTGGGAGCTGGAGTCAGAAAAATGACGCTCCCGCTTCGTGCCTGCAGCAGGACATGGGTTGGAGGGCCTCTGTCACGGTTTTTTTTTATAATATCACTGGGTTTTTAAAATAAATGCTTAAATATTATTTAATTGATAATAATATTCAATAATATTAAAGAGCAGGGACAATGATTGTCTTGCTAAATCAAGCAACGATTCTTTAAGAAGGAGAACTTTTAAACTTTCTCGACAGTACACAGCAGAGACTAATCACTCAATTGCTATTTATTAGTACTGTAGCCTCTGGTGAAAGTTACTTCACCCCTGACAATAAATAACTAATACTAACAATAATATCAGGTTCTTGCTGATGCTTAACTCCTAGGAGGCACAACGGATTTTAAGTTTAATACACAAGACTGGCCTAAGTACCAGTTATGAAAGGCAAACGTTTATGCAAGCTAGGAGCTATAAGAGAAATAAGCTTAACTGCAGAGAAATGAAACAAGAGTTTACATTACATTAAGCTCAAGCAAAAGAACTGTTAAATTTATTGATTACAAAATAAATTTAACGTTACAATTCAAAATCAAATTAATGAGATCGCACTCACTCACTCGAGCTAAATTCTTATGCCTAGGAAAAACACCTTAATTAAACTCTTAAGACTAGGAAAAAGAAAGGAAATACTGAACGATGAATGCTTTGTATTACCAAGGGTGGGAGCTTGGAGCTGTGGTCTTGTGGAGCTTGGGTTGACCTCTCACACTGCTGGAGCACAGAACCTCTCTCCGTCAGAGCGAACACTCGACTGAATAAGTCGTGGGAAACAAAAGCGGAGCACTAGGCCGCATTTTTCTAACGGTCAGGGCAAGCAGGGGCGAACAATAAAGAAACAATAGTATCGCTCAGTAGTGACGAATGTTTTGAAAAGTATACCACCGAAGTGGAGAGAGAAACGGTTAACTGAGCGATACACAGTGAGTTTTCCACTAATAGTTCGTGTTTTTCACAAAAGGGAAATGTTGCGTATTGGATTCGTGACATTATGCCCCTACAAAATTAAATTTTTTCCTTATGGGAAAAAATTTGTGGATATATATTTATATGTACACATCCTAACTCAGTCACACAAGATTCACACTGTGGTGTGTGTGCTATCCTGCTACAGGAGAAAGTCGCAGTCGCCAGTGAGCGAAAAAAAAACTCGTATTTACGTTAATAGAAGCAAGCTTGAGGGAAAAGCTCCATGATGACGGTGAAAATCCTGTACTCAGGTCAAACTGAGCGAAAATTCGCTACATTTACACTGACAACTAATTGTTGTGTAGCGAGGTGTATGTAATACACGGTGTAGGTGTGACAGTTGTAGTGTAACTGTACCTAAGTGTAAAATGACACAGTAAATAATAATATGACGACGACGAAGGGAGAGAAGAGGCAGCAGCGTGCGGCAGACGATCAGCTGGCCCGCACAACAAAACTGCTACGCCCATTGCTGTACCTGCAAAATCAATTGAGGTGGATGATCAAAAGTGTCAATGAGACAAAATTTTATTACGTTACAATTACCCTGGTGAGAGAGGATAGTTTTTGGAAACTCCCTGTACTGTTGTTTGCAGATGATACTGTGTTGTTGAGTGAAGACGAAGGGGAGCTGCAAGGCTTGGTGGATGAGTTTGGGAGACTGTGTAAGAAACGGAACCTAAAGGTGAATGTAGGGAAGAGTAAAGTGATGGTCTTTGAGAGAGGTGAAGTTAGTGAATGTACAGCGAGGTTGGATGGTGAAGAATTGGAAAATGTGAGTAAGTTTAAGTATTTGGGTAGTGTGATGAGTAAAGATGGAGATTTGGAGGGTGAAGTGCTTGAAAGGGTACAGCAGGGAAGAAAGGTTGCTGGTTCCTTGAAAGCAGTGATAAGAAACAGGGAAGTGAGCATGGAAGTGAAAAAGTTACTACATGACAGTATTGTGATACCAACTCTAACGTACGGAAGTGAAGCTTGGACATTGTTGGAAGGACACAAGTCAAGAGTGAGAGCAGTGGAAATGAGTTATTTAAGAGGAGCCTGTGGAGTCACGTGGAGAGACAGGCTGACGAATGAAGATATAAAGGAACGTTGTGGTGTTGATGTGGATGTGATAGGAAGCGTTATGAGGAACACACTGAGGTGGTTTGGCCATGTGGAGAGGATGGAGGGTGAAAGACTGACGAAGAGAGTGTATGTGAGTGAGGTGGAGGGGGGAAGAGGGAGGGGGAGGCCGAGGATGAGATGGAGGGATGGGGTGGAGAGGTATATGAGAGAGGGGGGTGTGAGTTGGGAGCAGGGCAGTGAAATGGCGCGGGACAGGGCGACTTGGAGGCGATTTGTTTGTGGCCACCCCAAACGGGATTGAGGCGTCTGGCAATAGATAGATAGATAGAGACAATTACTCTCTCTGCCTAGCAGTCAGTGCTACGACGTACATTCGAGGTCGCCATTAATTATAGCACACGATTATGGTCAGCAAGTTGAGAATCCTTGTGCAAACTCGGGTCTTCCATAGCCTCGAACTGCACACGGGTCCTCAACCTGTGCCTTAACCTACAGTACTTATATCAATATCGGAAAGCTGAGAATCCTTGTGCAAACTCGGGTCTTCCATAGCCTCGAGTCGCCTCTGCAGAGTTCTCTCTCGAACTTCCCCCTTAACCTACAGTACTTATATTAGTATCGGGGAGCTGAGAATCCTTGTGCAAACTCAGGTCTTCCATAGCCTCGAGTCGCCTCTGCGGAATTCTCTCTCGAACTTCCCTCTTAACCTACAGTACTTATATTAGTATCGGGGAGCTGAGAATCCTTGTGCAAACTCGGGTCTTCCATAGCCTCAAGTCGCCTCTGCGGAGTTCTCACTTCCCCCTTAACCTACAGTACTTATATTAGTATCGGGGAGCTGAGAATCCTTGTGCAAACTCGGGTCTACCATAGCCTCAAGTTGCCTCTGCGGAGTTCTCACTTCCCCCTTAACCTACAGTACTTATATTAGTATCGGGGAGCTGAGAATCCTTGTGCAAACTCGGGTCTTCCATAGCCTCAAGACGCCTCTGCGGAGTTCTCACTTCCCCCTTAACCTACAGTACACGTGTATGTACAGGCCCTGGACATACTGTGTCCTGTGGGGCCAACAAGTGAGACGTCCGGTCTACACTTTTGACTGGGAACTAGGCTGGTCCTTGGATTACTCAAATCTCTGAGGATGCCTATCACGGAACGCAGCATACAACAACTGCCCATGTTAGTCAGCAGTTAGCAGGCGAGACATCAGGTCTGCACCTACGTTATCACTTCCCTTGATGTATCTCACAACAAGGTTAAACTGCTGTAAATACGGTGTCCAGTGTGTCAATCTTGCATTAGCCGTCTTGGTTGTGCTAAGACTAGCGAGTGGCATATGGTCAGTTTCCAGAGTAAATGATGCCCCAAATAAATAATAATAATATTTTTTAACACCATCAACCACAGCCAAGAGTTCTTTCTCAACAGTACTGTAATTCCTCTCGGCGGGTTTTAGCCTACGGCTGTGGTATGCCACTGGGAAGATTCCACCTTCCGATTCCTGCATCAATACGGCACCTACTCCATCTTGTGAAGCATCAGTGCGCAGTATGAAAGGTTTGCTGGAATCAGGCAACTGCAAGATAGGCTCCTTGCACAACATATTCTTGAGGGTGGCAAAAGATCTCTCTTGCGCTTCTCCCCATTCAATGGTGTTTGGAGCATATTTCCGTAGCACTTCGTACAGCGGTTGGGCAATGAGAGCAAAGTTGGGGATAAAACTCCTATAATATCCCACTAGGCCAAGAAATGCCCTAACCTGTTTCTTGGTCACGGGTCTCGGGGCTTCTCTAACCTTCCTGATCTTGTCACCCTGACACCTGCAGTGATTGTTGCCAACAATATGACCGAGGAACTCCACCTCACTGTGAGCAATCTTGCATTTGCTAGGCTTCACAGTCATGTTGAAACTCTGGAGTCTACTGAAGACAATTTCCAAGAGTCTGAGGTGTTCCTCCAATGTGGCGGAATGAACGACGATGTCATCAACGAACATCTCTATTCCTACAATACCACGGAGCACTTGTCTCATGGCACGATTGAATACTGCTGGGGAATTGGTAAGTCCAAATGGGAGGACTTTATACTGGTACAACCCCCCAGGAGTAGCAAAGGCAGTGAACTGACGACTCTCAGGATGAAGGGGAATCTGGAAGAAACCCTTCGCTAGGTCGAGCTTCGTGAAATATCGTGACCCTGCCAGCTTGGAGAAGATGGCAATATGATCACCCATTGGCTCATCACCCACTTTGGTGATTGCATTGAGCCTTCTATAGTCGCCACAGATCCTGACTCCACCATCTTTCTTGCGGACTACTACCATCGGACTACAGTAAGGAGATGAGGACTTTTCGATAATGCCTGCAGTCTCCATGTCAGCAATTTCCCTATCTACTGCACCCTGTAGTCGCATGGGGATCGGATATGGCTTAACCTTTATAGGAGCATTGCTGGTCAACTCAATTTTATGACACGCAACCTTTGCAAGTCTAGGTTGGTCTGAGAAGACATCAGCATACTGACAGAGCAGTGACCATAAGGCATTTTGGTCTCCTACTGCTAAGTCAGGGTTAAGTAAAACATCTCCGACAGTCTCTTCCTGACGGGACTGAATGGTTAAGGGCTCGTCATCATGGTCATCAGCTGGGATCACCGTGGCTGCCCCGGTTTCTTCCAGTGGCTGGTCACTATCATCAGCTACTCGTAGGCCAGTCTCCTCGGGGTCTGACTCATGATAAGCCTTCAACATGTTAATGTGGAACCTTTTACGAAGATTCCCCATCTGTATTATGTAGTTGAGGTCTGAAATGCGCTCTACTACATCGAATGGACCCTTCCACTGCACCAACAACTTGTTCTGGGCAGTGGGGAGTAATACCAAGCATTTATCGCCTGGACTAAACTTCCGAAGCTTTGCCTTCTTATCGTAATAAGCCTTTTGAACTTCATGCGCCTTGATCAGTTCTTCCTTAGCTAACTCGCACGTCGACTGGAGGCGGTCAGCCAAATCAAGGACGTAGGTGTAGGTGGTCTTGACTTCAGGGTCGGGTTCTTCATCGTCCCATAACTCACGAAGGACTTGAAGTGGGCCCCGGACCGACCTCCCATACACCAGTTCAAAGGGTGAGAATTTCAATGAATGCTGTGGGGCTTCTCGATAAGCAAACAGAAGAGGAACAATGAACCGCGGCCATTCCTTTGGATGTTCGGCGGTCATGCACCTCAACATCTTCTTGAGAGTTCCATTGAACCTCTCACACAACCTGTTACACATGGGATGATACGGCGTAGTTCGTAAGCTTCGATGGACAGCAACCTGAACGCTTAGTTCATCATTGCTGAAGTGAACTGCGAACCCCGGTTGCTTAAGACCTCCTTAGGGATACCTACACGACAGAACACTTCAATTAATGCCTCAGCAACAGTGACGGCCTCTATATTCTTAAGGGCCATGGCTTCAGGCCACCGTGTGCTGAAATCAACAATAGTGAGGATATACTTTGATCCATCACTAGTCCTAGGGGAGATTGGCCCAACTATGTCAACTGCTACTCTCTCGAACGGTTCAGAGATTATAGGCATTGGCTTCAATGGCGCAGGACGGACACGTCCCCGGTCAGTGGTACGCTGACACACATCAGAGGAACGTACGAGCCTCGTTATTTCCCGTCCCATTCCTCGCCAGAAAAAGTCAGCATGGATGCGGTCAGAGGTCTTCTTTTGACCCATGTGACCTCCCATCGCTGAACAATGACCTAATTCAAACACTGCTCGGCGATACTTTGCGGGAACGACAAACTGCAGTCGAACCTCACCCTGGGGTGTCTGTGACTCACGGTACAGCCGTCCTCGCTTACGAAGGAACCTGGCTTGTCCTCCCCGTGACTACTTGATCACTTTACCCTCCAGCTTCTTGCGCACTGAGACAAGTGTCGAGTCAGTCTGTTGTTCTTGGACAACATCTTGACTATGAATCAGATCTTGCGGCGTTGCGACGGTCAACGGAGTGACGCGATTTGGAGCCTTGGCCATGGCTCGTGTTATCGCAGCAGCCGAAGTCTGAGTAGCAACATCTACGGCGCAACTATTTTTGACTCCGTGAATGTTTCCTACTATTAGGTCAACTAGAGGTTCTGGCATGACAACTGCAAGTGTCGTACCAGTATAAAATGGAGATGCCACCTGGATACGTGCCTCAGGGAACAATCTCACTGATCCATCAATAAGTCCAACTTGGATCTGTCGACCTGTATACTCATCAGGCCGAACTAAACTCTGCTTAACAGAGCAACCTGAGGAACCATTGTCCCTCAGAACATTTACAGAAACACCTCCCACAGACCCTGGCTGAACAAGAAAGGCAGTGTTGCTGGTGGAAGGGTCTGAGGAGGTAGCAGCCAGTCATTCATGAGACTGCGGAACAACCGATGCAGCAAACGTGGCGCCCTGGGAACTAGGTGTCTGAGGAGAGTTCATGGTCGGAGGGGGACTTGTGAACTGTTGGGAAGTACCTGTACTGGTAGAGATGGCACCACCGGGTACTTGTTGTGGAATGAAGGCTGCATTTGCCTCCTGCCTTCGATACACTAATTGACCTGACTGAGGGTTACGTGGCTTGTCCTTGTATTGCTGCTGCTGCTGCTTGGGGAACTGCTGCTGGTTGGGATGCTTGTTGTACCGCTTCCAAGCAGGCTGCTGTGTATTTTGCCCCTGGTCCTTCTGCGGTTTGCTTGGACCTTGGCCATTACTCTGAGAACGGCCTTGGTGCTGGGATTCAGTCTGAGGCGGCTTCCCAGACTTGGCAGTATCTTTTCTGGTCCAGGTGTTTTGCTTACTAGTTTGATACCCGTATGCAATAAAGAATGCGTCAGCCTTTTCTGTCATTTGGCTGGCATCTTTCCCCTGGCAGATCTTAAGCTGTGCTATGAGCTCAGCAGGCCACGACCTCTCTAGCTGTGTATGCAGCATAAGGTCAATTATCCCCTCACGCATGGAAAGAGTTTCATCTTTCTCCATCCACTCATTTAAGTAAGCTGTGAGACGATCAAGGAACTGAACAGCTGTCTCCTTGTCTTGGAGACGAGCTCGCATGAACTGAACTTTGGCGTCGTCTACTGTGAGACCATACGTCTTAATGAGTGCAGCTTTCATCATCTCATATGTGAGATTGTCTCCACGAATTCTGTGGAGAATATCGAGGGCAGGGCCCTCAAATAGGCTAAGAAACTGAAGCCGCTTAGCTGCCTCATCCAGTTGATACATGTCTGCCATGTCCTCAAAACGAGCTATGTACGGCTTGATTCGCTCGCTTTCCTTGTATGAAGGAAGCTTGATGCGTGGGGTCGCCAGGACATGTGCAGGGGGAACGCTCGTGGAGCTTGGACCAACTGCACCAGTCGTGTCTGAAGCCAAGGAATCTCGCTTGAGCTTCAGCACTTCAAGTTCATGTTTTTCGCGCGCTTCTCGCTCAGCACGTTCGTGTTCTCATTCTCTGTCTCGTTGTTCACGCTCGTATTCGCGCTGTTCTCGCTCTTGTACTAGCTGGTGTTCGCGCTGTTGTCGCTCTTTTTCTAACTCGAGCTCGCGTTGTTTTTGCTCGTGTTCACGCTGTTCTCGCTCGTATTCGCGCTCCTTTTCGCGTTCCTCACGCTGTTCTCGCTCGTATTCGCGCTCCTTTTCGCGTTCCTCACGCTGTTCTCGCTCGTATTC
The DNA here is from genome assembly GCF_032717465.1 of Coenobita brevimanus. Lineage (NCBI taxonomy): Eukaryota > Metazoa > Arthropoda > Malacostraca > Decapoda > Coenobitidae > Coenobita > Coenobita brevimanus. The sequence continues at coordinate 35,402,959 of NC_137037.1, forward strand.
GCGCTGTTCTCGCTCGTATTCGCGCTGTTCTCGCTCGTATTCGCGTTGTTCTCGCTCACGTTCACGAGCATCTTTCTCACGTTCTTGCTCGTAATTAAACCGTGAGAGAACGTAACTCTGTATTTTCTCTGGGTCTGTGAGACCCATATCTTTAGCTTCCTGTACATATGCACTGGCTGCCATGATGCTAGCTCAATTTACTAAGCAAACCGAAACTGAGTACTGACTGCTTCGCAAACGAATGCTAATAACACAAATAAAGAATACAGACACAAGCTAGTGGTGACCAGTCTTATCTAGTTAACTGGCAAAGATTAAAGCAAAAATGCAAATAACTGAGAACTCAATAATTAACACAATGGGTACGGCGGCTACCCAGGAGCGAATAAAATCGTCTGGCGTTACAAAAAATAAAGTACTAAATAGAGTAAGTACTCTGTGGATTAATAAAGCAAAAATTCACTTGCTAAATTAACGGTAAACACCAGTAAACTTGTGCCTATAAACTTTAATTATAAATACCTAAATATGAACGAGTGAGCACTATCTCGTGAATAGCTTTAGAGCTAGGAGTTAATATCCTGGAATGAGGTCGCCAATTGTCACGGTTTTTTTTTTATAATATCACTGGGTTTTTAAAATAAATGCTTAAATATTATTTGATAATAATATTCAATAATATTAAAGAGCAGGGACAGTGATTGTCTTGCTAAATCAAGCAACGATTCTCTAAGAACGAGAACTTATAAACTTTCTCGACAGTACACAGCAGAGACTAATCACTCAATTGCTGTTTATTAGTACTGTAGCCTCTGGAGAAAGTTACTTCACCCCTGACAATAAATAACTAATACTAACAATAGTATCAGGTTCTTGCTGATGCTTAACTCCTAGGAGGCACAACGGATTTTAAGTTTAATACACAAGACTGGCCTAAGTACCAGTTATGAAAGGCAAACGTTTATGCAAGCTAGGAGCTATAAGAGAAATAAGCTTAACTGCGGAGAAATGAAACAAGAGTTTACATTACATTAAGCTCAAGCAAAAGAACTGTTAAATTTATTGATTACAAAATAAATTTAACCTTACAATTCAAAATCAAATTAATGAGATCGCACTCACTCACTCACTCGAGCTAAATTCTTACGCCTAGGAAAAACACCTTAATTAAACTCTTAAGACTAGGAAAACAAAAGGAAATACTGAACGATGAATGCTTTGTATCACCAAGGGTGGGAGCTTGGAGCTGTGGTCTTGTGGAGCTTGGGTTGACCTCTCACACTGCTGGAGCACAGAACCTCTCTCCGTCAGAGCAAACACTCGACTGAATAAGTCGTGGGAAACAAAAGCGGAGCACTAGGCCGCACTTTTCTAACGGTCGAGGCAAGCAGGGGCGAACAATAAAGAAACAATAGTATCGCTCAGTAGAGCACTTAGTGACGTGCATTAAATCGGTCACTTTTGAAACAGTGACGAATGTTTTGAAAAGTATACCACCGAAGTGGAGAGAGAAACGGTTAACTGAGCGATACACAGTGAGTTTTCCACTAATAGTTCGTGTTTTTCTGTCTATCTATCTATCTATTTTCAGACGCCTCAATCCCGTTTGGGGTGGCCACAAACAAATCGCCTCCAAGTCGCCCTGTCCCCCGCCATTTCACTGCCCTGCTCCCAACTCACACCTCCCTCTCTCATATACCTCTCCACCCCATCCCTCCATCTCATCCTCGGCCTCCCCCTTCCTCTTCCCCCCTCCACCTCACTCACATACACACTCTTCGTCAGTCTTTCACCCTCCATCCTCTCCACATGGCCAAACCACTTCAGTGTGTTCCTCATAACGTGTTTTTCACAAAAGGGAAATGTCGCGAATTTGATTCGTGATAGCCTCGACCGAGGGAGAGGGAGGCGGGAATGCCCCTGGGGCCTAGGGCTGCAAGATCCCTTCATGCTGCACACACAAGCAGCGAAGAACTCAGTCAACACACACACACACAGACACACACCTCACACACACAACCACTCAAACAGCAAACAAAAAACAGCAAAAGTGGCCAAGGTCCCTACAGTGATGGGCAACCTATGCTCCCCGCCCTCTAAAGGGCGATGGGAGGCCCCGCCACTGCCCCTTTCGGGTCTTCCCTAAACTAACAGAGCCGCCCTCATTGCCTCCTATAACCAGGCCCTAAAGGCCCCCCTTCATGGAAGTGCCCTAACAGCACCCCTTCAGGGGTCGGCGTCGTACTACAGTGAGGGACACTAACGGCAGGCCAAAAAAAAAAAAAAAAAAAACACTAACACACTGCCAATCACACACAGGCAGAGACAGAGTCCCAGGAAAACCTGGAAAAACGTCTAAAAAACCTTTCTCAGTGCCAGAGACTAAGTCCCAAAAGTGGCAAAAGCTGAGAAAAAGGGCGAAAAATCGCCACTAGTAAATGAGACTGAGTCCAGCACCAGTGGGAAAACAGTCAGAGCTCTGCATCAGACGGTGTCTAGGCAGGGAGTGACTTTCGGTTAGATTCGCTGTGTTTCCATTTGTCAAGTACAATTTCAAACACAGAACACAATTGATCACGACACAAAAACTTCATGCCTAGGTACTGTGGGACTGCTTGAGATAGATCCAGAGGCCTGTTTATTATATGCACACCAGTGGAACGCTGCTTGTCTTTCGCTCATGCCACCATGAGGATTCTGTTTGCCTACCTTCTTGAGCCTGATGATTTTCATAAGTTATGGAGCACTGCCAACAGTCAGGGTGCTTAAATGGCATGCCTTTGGGCTTAAGAAATAGTACTAGGTATGACTGCAACTCACATCTCAGTGTTGAAACACAGGACTACCAGATTAGTGTACGACCACACAACCATACTGCTATCTGGATTATCTCTTCAAAGTCTTCTGTCAGATTTGCTCCTTCTGTAAAAAGTAACAAAATTGTTTTCAGGCTTCCCTCTTCCCAGTATCCCGTAAGTCTTCCATTGTCCCTTTCCCTTGCATTATCGTCACTCAGTATGAACAGGCTTAACAGTCATGACGGAATTGTAGTGTTGTCTCTTACTTGCGTAACTTGTGATGGAAGGAGGAATATTAAAGTCGGATGTGAGGCAGAGGGGAATTATATTACTAGTTAAATTGTACGATGATAAGAATTCAGTGATAATACAGGGACAAACTTGCTATTATTTCCGTACTGTGGCGAGAGTGACACTAATACGTGAGGTGCTAGTGTGTGAGCAAGGCAGTGTGAGTAAGCGTGACCGTGCGTGAATGTGTGAGTGCTTGAGTGCGACTTGGCAGCTCTATGGGATGCAGGTGTGTGTGTGTGTGTGTGTGTGTGTGTGTGTGTGTGTGTGTGTGTGTGTGTGTGTGTGTGTGTGTGTGTCAGAGCTTGGAGCTAGAGAGAAGGCCGGGGGACCTTGGCAGGCCGCTTTTATGACAGGCGGCAGCAGGGCACGCCGGTGTTAGCGTCCCTAGAAGACCTGGTGATTGGCTGAGGTGAGGCACGTGGCAGCTTATTGGTCAGGTGGGGTCACGAGGTCAGGGACTGCTACTTCATAGGTCAGCGCAGCAGCAGTCATGGTGGGACGCGGTGCCACCTGGAGCGTGATTGGCCACGCACCTGTGATCTTCCCGCGTCGACTACAGGCGGGCGACAATGAAGCGTCCCTCACCACGTGTATACTGCTGGCCACGTGGTGCATGTAATATGATGAAGCGATACATGTGCGATGCATACAATAATGCCGGGATAAATGTGTGGTATGTATGAATTGTGAAGGTGGATTTTTACGCCACAGTATCACATAATATTTACTGTTCTTATTTCCTCCTCCACCTGACCTACTGATCAGAAAAAAAAAAAAAAAAAAAAAGGATCCTTTACTTCACTAGCAGGCTTCACTCCCCCTTCACACATAAACACACGTGTCACTGAACATTCTGATCAGTTTCATCGTATACCTTTCTCCAGAAGTATCGTATATAAATCCTATTTCATTATCGAAATTATAAAAACGCAAATACCCATGCACGAATTAGCACATGCATTCATAAACACATTATCATACTGTACATGCCGTGCATAGACACTTACAGTAGGTGCATACGCATATAGTGCACACACACGTTCGCACCCATTCACTTGGGCACGCATTCACGAGCGCGCATGTGCAACATTTATAGGCATGCATGTACAAACACACAGGTACATATACACTCTCATAAACACAAGCACATTTACGTGAAAAATCCTGCATCCACACGCACTGTACATAAACATATGAATGTAAACATATATGCACACTCGAATAAAAGTAAAAACACAACTATATCCAACATTGCCCAAGAATATACTGACACACATACTGTCCACGCGCTGTTCAGTTGCTACTATGGTTTTTCAAGTGTATGTATAACTCACTTTTATCTCAGCGAAGTTCCTGGTAGCAGTGTTGTTCGCGATTCAGTGGTTTGCTGCTTTGGCGAAACACTTAGAGGCTGCTTCCATTAAGTGTCGTAGGAAACAACACTTCTCTAATAAAAAAATTATAAGTTGTAAATAGCAGCTACCGACATGCTCTTCACAACAACAGTGCTGCAATTTAGCACGGCAGCAGTGAGAGGTCAGTGATTAATGTGTAACTGTTGCCACGCCACCAGTCCGCGTGCAACTGTTCAGCTCCCGCATCCTCTCTCTCTCTCTCTCTCTCTCTCTCTCTCTCTCTCGCTAAAGATAAACTTTGTTGTTGCCATCAGCCACATGACATGAGCACACTCACAAAGCTAGGGATCACAGAGTCCTGCGGTTAGATAAAACTGTAATATTTTGACATGTACAGTATATTTGCAGTATATAATTCGTTTGCCCCCGACACAAAACATGTGGACATCGGCAATATGATATTAACTGAGGCACATAGCCAAGGCTCACATAGTCATAAGATTATGCAAAACATTATGTTTCTATCTATCTATCTATCTATTGCCAGACGCCTCAATCCCGTTTGGGGTGGCCACAAACAAATCGCCTCCAAGTCGCCCTGTCCCCCGCCATTTCACTCCCCTGCTCCCAACTCACATCCCCCTCTCTCATATACCTCTCCACCCCATCTCTCCATCTCATCCTCGGCCTGCCCCTCCCTCTTTCCCCCTCCACCTCACTCACATACACTCTCTTCGTCAGTCTTTCACCCTCCATCCTTAATTTGAAAGATTTTCCTCCTTTTGTGACTTGTTTCCTAAAATTCAGTGACAGAATGAGATAGTACTAAGAATCTACACGTATACATCGTTTTCTTAGCACTTGTTTGTAACACTCCTTCGTAGCACGCTCCATCTTCTGGTGTGTAATTCACCGGGTCGGTCAGGATCACTTGATGGTCGTGATCGTCAGCTTTTACCCTCCCGGAAGGGAGCTGAGAGCTCATATAGTCCGATCTAAGGGCAAGGCTGTGACCTTCACACACGCACACCCCCGTTCCCTTGCTCTAGGGAGACAGTAACCACCCACTTCGTCAGTGAAACTTTTCGCAACCTGAGCGAGGCGCGAACTCCTGTCCACCAGTTGGCAAGCGAGAACGTTACCACTGCGCCAGCGAGCGGTGTGTGTGTGTGTGTGTGTGTGTGTGTGTGTGTGTGTGTGTGTGTGTTCTATCGCTCAATATCCAAGACAGGTATGTACACTTTAGCGCAAGATAAAATGGATGGAGAATAGGCAGCTTCACATGTACTGTATAGTTAAATGGTGTGAGCTGAGCCACACATCCATGGCTCATACAGCAATGAGATTACATATAAGTGAATGCTCAACCTATTCAGGATGATAACGTATTATTAATTGCAATACTCATACTGCTATGACTCATTCAGCTGGTGTTACGTGGAACCAAATACTAGAACTCTCCTAACAATGAAAGAGTTAGGCAAACTCCCGGTACAGGGATTCAGAGCCTGCAACCAGTACCAAGAGACATTTTTATGCAGTTCATATGACACCACGTATTGTTAAAGACTTAGTGATGGCGATACCGATCCTTCCAGTAAAAAAAAAAAAATAAATTAAAAAAAAAATAAAATAAAATGAGTATCAACATTCAGGGAAAGCATCAACAAACTAGGTACCAAAAGGAATACACATGAGACTCCACCATAAGCACAGCTGCGTTCGGCAATTCAATTACGCATCTTGGATGCCGAACTGCATCTGTTTATCGATTATTGTCAATTGTTAATTGGTTCGATAACATCGCACTTGATTCTGACACGGTTTCGTAACGGTGTAAAAGAGCTATTGACTATTTACCGAAACTAGAGATCTTGTTAAACTGTTGAGTAATAATCAAGTGGACAGAAAACGTTCATCATATTTCGCCTACAATATCTTTGCAGAAATTTTCGTCTTTCTGCTGTATATATCACACAGCTTAATGGGAGAATAAGACAACACTTCTGTTCTACATCCTCTCTATAATATTTCTTCCTGGCTAGTATCATACTCTTGCGTTAATCTATTAATACAGCCTAACATTCATATTGGAACCTAACATTTTTTGGCAGCGGTAAAGTGAATAATATATAATTGACAGTCTTTGACGTGTAAAGAAATTATGGACTAGCTACTCAGATGTGCAGACTGGCCTGGGAGGAAGGTAGTGTTTTGGAGGATTGGAAGTCAGGTATAAATATTCGCCTGTACAAAGGAAAGGGGAAAAAGAAGTGTGTGGTAATCATAGGGGCATTTGTCTTCATGGTGGATAGGAAAAGTATATGATAAGATACTTATTGACAGAGTTAGGGAAGTAACAGATGAATTAGTTGGAGAAGAACAGCGAGGTTTTAGGAAGGGAAGAGGCTGTGTAGATCACATATTAATCCTTAGGTTTTTAGTGGAAAAGTTTCTAGAGAAGAGAAAGAAGTTGCATGCGGCCTTCATGGATTTGGAGAAAGCATATAACAGAGTGGACAGACAAGGAATGTTGATAATAATAAGAATATATGTTGTATATGGGAAGTTGTTGAATGTCGTGAAGAGTAAGCATGAGTGTCCTAAGGCTGCACTGCGTGTGGATAAGGAACTAAGTGATCTGATTGTTGGACTGAAACAAGGATGTGTCATGTCTCTATGGTTGTTCAATCTGAATATGGATGGGGATATAAAGGAAGTAGAAGGTAGGGCAGTGGATGTTGGAGCTGCCCTAATGAGAGAAAGAGTAGCATTTGGAAACTTCCTGTACTGTTGTTTGGAGGTGATACTGTATTGTTAAGTGAAGACGATGGGGAATTGCAGGACTTAGTGAATGGGTTTGGGAGAGTGTGTAAGAAACTGAATCTAAAAGTGATTTTAGGGAAAAGTAAAGTTGTGGTCTTAGAAAGAAACGAAGTCACAAGAATGTGCAGTGAGGTTGGATGGTGAGGAAATGGCATATGTGAATGTATTTGAGTACTTTGGTAGTGTGATGAGTAAGGATGGAAGTTCAGAGGATGAAGTGCTTGAAAGAGTGCAACAAGGAAGAAAGGTTGCTGGTTCTTTAAAAGCAGTGATAAGAAGCAGGGAAATAAGTATGGAAGTAAAAAAAGTCGCTGCATGACAGCATTGTGATACCATCTCTAACGTATGAAAGTGAAACTTGGACCTTGTTGGAAGGACACAAGTCAAGAGTGAGAGCAGTGGAATAAGTTATCTAAGGGGCTCATGTGAAGTTACATGAAGAAACAGACTGGCAAATGAGGATGTGAAGGAGCGTTGTGGTGTGGATGTGGATGTGATAGAAGGAGTTAGGAGAAATACACTGAGGTGGTTTTGCCATGTGGAGAGGATGGAGAGCTAGACTGACGAGGAGTATGTATGTGAATGAAGTGGAGGGAGGGAGTGGAAGGGGAAGGCCGATAATGATATGGAGGGATGGAGTGGAGAGGTATTTGAGAGAGAGGTGTGTGAGTTGGGGGGAGGACAGTGAAATGGCGGGGGATAGGGCGACATGGAGGCGATTTGTTTATAGCCACCTCTTACGGGATTGAGGTGCCTGGCAATGGATGGATGGAACTACTCAGACCATATAATACCTTCAGCTGGAGGATGTATTCTATATCTTTGTAACATTTGACGACTGTATTAAGCTTAAGGGAATCCCCTAATCGTGAAATAGCTAATGAGAGCTATGGAATGCACTCCTGCCTTCGAAAAGGCTCTCCTGAACGGAATGAAATCGTTTGAAAACAGCAAAAAGATAATATGGCGGAAGCTTTCAGGTTCACCGAGTTTACACTCAGTCTCCTATGGCTCACTCCAGCATAATGAAATCGTCTTGTGGAATCTGGAATACAATTTTAGTATTGTTCGTACCAGGACAGTGCTAAGGTGACAGTAGGAGCTCACTCGGGATGTTTTTACTCAGTGAAATAAAAAGGTCGGACCCTGCCTGGAATAAAACATTAGAGAAGATGCGACCACAAAAGGGTTGAAAAGACTGCCCATATGTTTGGTGTTCGTGGATATGAGTGTACTTAATCTTCGCTGCCACGGTCACAACTGGGTGGCTAATGTAAGATTAATCTAAACTATTATATTTAGGCCAAATGAACGAAGATTATGTAACTCATGCTAAATCTTTATTCTGGTTAAATAAAAATAATTATTCATGCTAAATCTAGACTATTTTATGTAAGCTTCATCGACTACTACATTACATCCTCGAATCGCTAAGCAAGTGTCTGTGTGTGTGTGTGTGTGTGTGTGTGTGTGTGTGTGTGTGTGTGTACAACTTGAACAGGGTTTTGAGAACAAGAAATAAAAGCTGAAGGTGACAGAGTTAGGTAAAACGTTGTCTTACAAAATCAGTTTAAACAGCTTTTCTCCAATTTTGACCACAGCGGGGTGAGAGGTTTAAGATTAGGTAATTAAGTTTCGTGAACAGTCCGTCAAAGGTTAAGGTCAGGTCAAAGGGCAAGGTCAAAGTTAGACCCGTGTGTGTGATTGCTGACAACACAATTTAAACAAAATTGATATGATTTTAACCAAACTTGTTGGAATAGTTGAAGGTATCGAAGGTTTAAACGTATTGTTTTGAGAACAACAGGTCACAGGTAAAGGCCACAGGACAAGGTCAATTTAAACAAATGGTATCCAATTTAGATTAAATTTTGTGAAGGTGTAGTTAACATTAGAAGTATATAATGATTCGATTTTGAGTAAAATCAGTCGAAGATCAAGGTCAGAAGGAACTGTCAACATCAAGATAACAAAGCAAGGTCAACTCGATTTAATGAAAGGGCTAAGGGTCAGGCAAGAACAAAGGGATTTAGTGCCGAGATCATTCAGTCAAAGGTTAAGGTCACAAGTCAAGGTGGAAGTTCAGCCCATGAAACTGCGTGAACTATATTAATAAAACATTTTTGAGCTAATTCGGAATAAACTTGGTAGGTGGGTTGATGATGACCCATAGGGTTGATTTTTTTTTGTTTTCTTTTTTTTTCTTAGAATGACAAGGCAAAGTCAAGGTGACATGGCAAGGTCAATGTACGCATTTCTTTTCTGATGTAAGAACATAAGAAGACAGGATAATTGCAGTAGGCCGGTTGGCCCATGCTAGGCAGCTCCTAGAAAAGTAACTGAACTACTTGAATGAAATAAGGATAGCAAAGAAAAAGGCTCTCTCCCGCCCTCCAAACCCTCCAGCCGAAGCCGGCAGGAAAAAGTCAGAAAGAACACCACGCAGTATAGAAAAACTGGCGTGGACATTTTACAGGAAGGTGTGAAAGGAGAATAGAGACTATCATAGTGTAACCTGAAAAGGAAAAATTATGAATTAGTATTGGTTATAAGATTTTTTTTTTTTTCTATATCCACCCTTATTAGTCATATGCTTATCTAGCCTATACTTGAAACTCTCAATGGAAGAGGCAGCAACTACTTTACTAGGTAGCTTATTCCATTCGTCTACTACTCTATTACCAAACCAATTTCTACCGATTTCCTTACTGAAACGGAATTTTTCTAGTTTGAAACCATTATTTCTAGTTCTATCCTGTATGCTCACTTTAAGTACCTTGCTAATATCTCCCTTATTTATACCCTTCATCCACTTAAACACCTCAATTAAGTCTCCCCTTTACTCTACGCCTCTCTAGCGAATGCAGACTTAGTCTTTTCAGTCTGTCTTCATATGACAGGTTCCGGACGTCATGTATCATTTTTTTCATTCTTCTCTGTACATTTTCTAACGAATTAATATCCATTCTATAGTAAGGACACCAAAATTGTACTGCGTAGTCTAAATGTGGCCTTACTAATGCTAGATAAACTTTCAGTATTACTTTAGATGATCTATTGCTAACGCTTCTCGAAATAAATCCTAGGACCCTATTTGCTTTATTTCTTGCATTAATACACTGTTGCCTTGGTTTAAGGTCGTTACTAATCATAACTCCTAGATCTCTCTCGCGTTCCGATTTGCTAATTTCTTTGTTATCTAAGCTGTATTTAGTATCTCCAATGGTCTTGCCTACCTTAAGTACTTTACATTTTTCAACGTTAAATTCCATTTGCCAAGTTTTAGACCATTTGGACAATGTATCGAGGTCTTTTTGTAAGTTATGGCAATCGTCAGTCGAGTTAATGATACGCCCTATTTTTGTATCGTCGGCAAATTTGCTGATGCTGCTATTGACTCCTAAGTCTAGATCATATATATATATATATATATATATATATATATATATATATATATATATATATATATATATATATATAATAAGGGACCGAGTACTGTAGGCTGAAGTTTTTGGAAATATTCAGGTAAAAAAAAAAATAATAAAATAAGATTCAGTTTTGAGAACAATCAGTCAATGGTTCAGGGCACACGCAAAGGTCACTAAGCAAAGTCAACTCATTTTTTAACAATCTGATTTGAACCAAAATTCGTGGAAGGATTTGGGTTTAGGAAAGAATGAGACAATTAGATATCGAGAGTCAGAGATGGGCACCCGGTACACAAAAAGTACCGTCGGTAACGGTACTGGTACTTGCCTAAAATGTAGTGTCACTACTGGTACCGGTAAAAAAAAAAAAAAAAAAAAGTACCGAGTGCCGACTTGGTACTCGGTACTTGAATATGAATAAAGTAAACTTCCTTAATATTGATTTTTTTTTTTTTTTTTTTTTTTTTTTTTTAACCACACTGTGGACCCAGAGACCAGTCTTGTCAGCAGAGCCGGACCTGAGGAGAGATGAGAGATGAAAGATGTCTGACAATTGTCACAGTCACATGAACTATGGGGTGACTAAAGCATAAGGTTTTGCGACCGTTCAGTCCTTTACTTTCAATACATAGATCGCTAAACTTTAACCGGCCACTGTAATTCATGTTCTTATACGACTAGATTACTAAGTGTTTATCAGAAACACAATTTTATGACTACATCGTGTCATTACATGCACAATAATCTGATTAATAATTACACAGTGCACTTCAGTTTTCTTTTCCAGTGTTGCCCTCTAGGAAAATGAGCACTTCAAAATGATAGCCACCAAGTCCCGGCCGTTTTGTTTTGAGCACGGCCTTCCCCATTGAAAACAGACGTTCCACAGCAGCACTGGATGGTATTGGCGGGTTATTTTTTTTATTTATTTATTTATTTATTCTTTTTTTTGCGAGGAAGAAGTCTCTGAAAACCTTGCAAGGAAAGCAGTCCTTGTTGATTTTAAGTTTCTGGGGTTTCTCCAAAAATTCCTTCACTAGCTTTATCCCAGTCTCCCTCTTCTTCCTCCCTTTTACACAGAGGGGTTCGACAAACTCTTCCTTGACATCCTGCTCGTCATCATCGTCAGTGGTGCTGCTCTCCGCGTCCTCTAGCTTGCCCTCCAGCAATGACACCATCTTGTTCTTCACCCTCCTCCTCAGTTTCTCTATGTCGTAGGAGGTAGACTCAGGTAACCACGCCAACCACGATAGCTTGAATTGGGGAAGAAAGGTAGCAGCAAGCAGGCAGTCAATGACCTCAAAACGATGGCCGAACCTGCCTTCCACACCCACAATCAACTGCGATCCTCATTTTTTTTTTTTATCACACGAAGCTTGAATATAGATATAATGTACCGAGTACCGACAAAATATGCTTAAAATGTACCGTCGGTACCATTTTCGGTACATGGAAAAAGTAGTGTCACTACTGCTACCAGTACTCGAATTGTAACTCGATACTTTTGTACCTCGGTACTGCCCACCTATATAAATATATATATATATATATATATATATATATATATATATATATATATATATATATATATATATATATATATATGTTATAATTATTCCCTCACCATAATTAAACAGCTTGTAAGGACAAATACGTCTGTATATAATGTGTTTGCATGCGCTAAAATGACCTAGTCTCATTGTCCATGGGGTTTCTTTCAGTTTGACTGTGAGTTGTCTATTTTGTCTACCTGGCGGTGCAAAAGGACTGCGAACCATCCTCCCAGCAACCCATCCTGTATCATCGCACCGGTGACTGGTGGGCATAACGGAGTCCCTAAATATACGGGCTGTTTCATAAATACCAATCATTACATAAGGGGGTGTTCCTGAGACATGAGAATATAATATAAAACATAATGCTTCGTACTGAGACCATGTGACAGACGTAATGATGGGAAACCCTACGGGAAAGGTGCACTGTTGCTTGTAAAGTTATTTACAGTCCTGATCAAATACATAAACATGGCATTCGTGAAATGAACCCGAATCTGGCACCTTACCTGTCTGGCACTGTATCCCAGAGCAAGATTAAACGAGATAAGTTTAACTCTCGCGCATTCACTGGGCTGTGATGATGTCACAGGGCCCTCCCAGCTCTGCCACTCTGCCGAGTATGTATGAGTGCCCGTTTATTCAAACTGTTATTTGATTTTTTCCTTCCTTCTCATAATTCATAGTTGGTGTGAGCATATGCCATCCCAGACGTGCAGCCTATCTATATTGTGCAAGACCACAGTCCAATACATACAAGTCGGGCAGTCAAGCGTTGGTTTGAGGCGTGTCCATAGATTATTCTATTGGGCTGGCCCCCTAAAGGGGTCGATTGTAATCCGACAGAAAATCTTTGGGTGCATATGGTTGCTGAATGGGGTGTTGAGGAAAAAACGAGGGAGGTGGTGAGGAGACACTCACATAATGTGAGGGAGGGAATTAGGAGGAGGCTGAACACCTGTGGCAATCTGGAAGATTCCCTGCCCGCCAGTTTGCAAGAAGTTATAGCAGCAGATGGAGGTTAGACAGGGTGTTAACCTTTGGGCACGAGGTGTTTCAGTAGTAGCAGCCTTGCCTCGGGATCCTGTAGTCAGGAATTAATTCTCCGACCACGACGGTGTTTTCTGGGGCGTGGCGGGAGATGTAGCGCCTCATACACATTCGTTTCTAACTTGCGGGAATTTGTCAGGGTATTTTAATATGTAGTTTTGTTACTTCACATAAATATGCTTACAGTGTCAATGCATAAATATGCATAACTCTTGGGAATCTGTCCAGACAAAATATGTTTCCAAAATAATCACGTACTATGTTTACAATGTTCAAGCATAATAAATGTGAAAAATATTTTGGGGGTTTCATGTAACCAGTAGTCAAGCCTACAAAATAATCTTGTTGCTGTATGTGCATGTGTGTGTGAAATAACTAGTAACTGATCCACATTAGTTTGGTAAAAGAAAAAAAAAAGAAGTGAAATGCAAGCACATAGCCATATAGATATATTTACATGGAAGAAGGGAAATATAGATGAACCATGGATTTGATGGAAACAATGTGCTATGGGTCGATGCTCACAACGGCGAGCTATCACCGACGCTAAATAGAGACACCCCTTCATGAAACATCATACCTACTACAAATGAAGCTTGGTGTTACAGAAACCGAACACACACACACACACACACACACACACACACACACACACACACACACACACACATACCCACACACACACACACACAAACTCTGAAAACATTGTGTGGAATCACTGGGTGGTTTGGAAGTCTTTATTTCCATTCTTACTTGCGTAACTACAACCTATGGTAATTTTTCTTTGTGTCCCTATTTTGATGAAGATAATGCAGAGCATACAATGCAAAATTCAGTTCTTATACATAATGACATCTATACAGCCATACTGTGACTGCTTAGCATTATATACAGCACGATGATGAAACATATGACCCACTCAGAGTGAAGCCTCGAATGGTTCATAAGCACTGTGTGTGTTCGTGCGTGTGTTGCCTCGTGATAGTTTGAGTGGGCCGCCGTCCAGAACGGTCACTGTACTAACCTCCGGCATCGACGCAGGTGGGCTAGAGATTATGGTTTCCGAGTGTAAAACTTACGAATTAACTACGCTCACAAACAACAGGCAAACTGGCAACTCTGACTCGTACCGAAGCTACGGTAACCAACGTGAAACGTCGAGAAACATCTCGGCTACCTAACTGGCAAATCTCACTTCGTAACACTACCCCCTCCCTAGTTCTTTGTCGTCTCGACAAAAATGCACAGTTCATACAAACATAAACCTTAATCCTAATGAAACATCTAACTATACACAAAATAATCCTTCAACTTATCAGGTCTTCTCCTATGCCACTTCCGACGACATCCTTGCTCATCCACACAGTCCACTAATCCTGGAAGGTCTTGGTCCTCTTCCTGATTCACTTCTCTTGGGAAACTATCACCATCCTCTTGCATTTCAGCTCCTTGGTCCTCCTCAACATCCTCGGCTATGGGAGAGCACGATTTCTCAGAGACGTCCCAGCTGTACTGTCCTGGCCCATGATACTGCCACAGATGGTTCACGTATACCACCTTTGGGCAAGACTTCTTCCCCGAATCTGATATGTTACATCTGACAGGTGGTTCAACACAGTGTAAGGCCCGTCCCATGGGCTCTGCAGCTTCAGTGACTGTCCTTTCATTCACTGAGGATTGTATAACCAAAGTTGGTCCCTTCCATCATACTTGCACTTCATTACCACTCCTGAAAACTTGTGGGCTCCTAGTACTTGATGATGTACCTCAGCCAGCCTTTTCTGAACATGCTTCATATAGCCAGTGGTATCAGTAGGCAGCTATTCACCAGATGATCTTCCCATTAACAAGTCAACAGGTAAGCATAACTCGTGGCCCAACATCAGTTTTGCAGAGGCATAGCCGGTAGACTCATGGGATGCAAACAGATATGCCATCAGCAATGCAGTCAATTTCTGGTCCCATTCTGTTTGTCCATCAATGCAGTACTTGGCCAGTTTTTGTCCCAGGGTCAAGTTGAATTTTTTCACCATCCCATCTGACTGTGGCCTTTGTGGGGTCGTCCTCTTCTTCTTGATCCCCAGTAACTTCAAGCACTCATGGAACACAGCAGGCTCGAGGTTTCTACCCTGGTCTGAATGTAGCTCTTGTGGCATCCCAAAATGACAGAAAAACTGGTCAACCAACATCTGGGCAACAGTCGCAGCCTCTTGATCAGGGATGGCATAGGCTTCTGGCCACTTTGTTAAGTAGTCCATGGTGACACATATATCCAGGTTTCCTATCTCAGTGAGTGGCAAAGGTCCAGCAATGTCCACCGCGATTCTTTCCATCGGTGCACCCACTTGGTACAACTGGGGAGAGGCGCAACCACATTTCTTGGGTCCCTTCTTGACACAGCACACATCACAGGCCTGACACCACTCTTCAACATCCTGACACATGCCAATCCAGTAGAACCTCTGTCGCAGCTGGCTTGGAGTTTTCTTCACTTCCAGGTTCCCACTAGGGATCTGGTTATGGGACTCATCCAAGATCTAGGACCTCATCTTCTTCAGAACCACCAGTTGCCAATACTTGTTAGGGCCATTGGGTGTCTCCCATTGACGCTCCAGTAGTCCATTGTTCAAATGCAGAAGGTCCCACTGACTCCAGTAGCTTTTGGTCTCAGTGCTTAACCTGGAAACTTCTTCCCAAGATGGTCGCACTGTACTCCACTGCAGCCACTCTATCACTGGTTGTAAATTTGCATCCTCCATCTGCATCCTTTTCAGGTCTTCTTCTGACGCTGGCCGTGTCGCTGCAGTACGGCTGCATTTCTTACCATGATATTCCATTTTACTACATTGCTGTCACTCCGGATCACAAGGCCGATGACTCTGGCTATCAGCATTGCCATGTACCTGCCCAGGACGGTGCTGCACCTCATAATTGTCCTGGTCTAGCTTCCCAAGCCAGCGTGCCAGTTGTCCTTCTGGATTCTTCAGCATTTTCAGCCACTTGAGTGCTGCATGGTCCGTCCTGATGATGAAGTTTGACCCATGTAGGTAGGGATGGAAGAAATCAAGGCTCTTCATCACTGCCAAGAGCTCCTTATGAGTTACACAGTAGTTCCACCCTAGGGGGCTGAGCATCTTGCTGTAATATGCAACCTCATACTCCTTGTCATCCTTTTTCTGTGACAGGACTCCACCAATACCATGGTCACTAGCATCACAGTCCAAGATAAATGGATGATTCTGGGAAAGCTTGCCAATGGATGCTTGAGTTTGTCGAAGGCTTTCCGAGTCTCTGCTGTCTATGCAAACTTCTGCCTTTTCCCCCAACAACTTGTGAAGAGGTGCAGGTATTGTTGGAAAGTCCTTGACAAAACGCTGACTGTAGGTGCACAAGCCCAGGGAACTCTGTAACTTTCTCACACAAGTTGGCACTGGCCAGTTTTCCACAGCTGCCATCGTCTCTGGGTCAGTACAGATGCCTCTCTCGCCTACAGTGTGTCCCAGGTACTTTGCTTCCTTCTGAAACAAGTAGCGTTTCTTGGGGTTCAGCTTGAGGTGTGCTGTGCGCATCCTGCTCAACACCTCGGACAGCCATTCCAGTTCCTGGTCGAAAGTCTGTCCAAACACAATTACATCATCCAGATAGGTGAGAACTGTCTGCCAGTGCAGGCCTTCAAGTACGTGGTCCATGAGGCATTCAAAAGTAGCAAGGGGAATTGCATGGGCTAAATGGCATCACTTTAAACTGCCATAAACCCCGCCCATATGAAAAGGCTGTCTGCTCTTTGTCCTACTCTGCAACCTTGACCTGGAGGTATCCTGCCTTTATGTCTAGGGTGGCCAACCACTTAGCACCTGATAGAGCATTCAGGGTGTCATCAATTCTTGGCAGGGGGTATGCATCCTTCCCTGTCACTACATTCATGGCTCAATAGTCTATACAGCACCTTACTGAGCCATCCTTTTTCCCTAGCAGAACCACTTCTGATGCCGAAGGACTACTGGACTATTCTATTACTCCTTGACTGTGGAGATTCTCCATCACCTTCTCCATTTCTTGCCGTTGGCCTGGTGCCATCCTCCACGCTGGCTGTTGAATCAGGCAGTGATCTCCGGTGTCTGTACTATGCTCCACCAGATCAGGGCACCCTAGGTCTAGGTTTCCCATGGAAAATACATCAACAAATTCTGTTAGCAGCTGCCTCAACTTCAGCATTTGTGAACCATCCAGGCACTGGCAACTCCTTGAGAAAAGGTCTTGTAGGTGGTCTGGCATGTACCTGTCTTCCTTGACTACACTCCTTTAACAGGCCTTCCTCTGATGCCGCTAAGGGTCCACCGCCTGGCACAGTCCCACAATTTCTCCCTTGTTGATCTGTGGCTCACAGGAGAAATTGGTCACCACAACCAGCACTTCACATGCACCTGTTACCACCAAAGTTCTCCCCACTATCCCCCTGGCCTTCGTCTTGCACCATACATCAGACTCCTCTACCGCTATACAGCTGTCAAAAGAGACTCTCACCTTACACTGGAGCAGCAGTTCTGATTTTGGGGGTATCATTGTAGTGCGGAGCGCCTTCACCTCACCACCAGAACTGATACGTTTCACTGCTGTGATGGGAACTGACCTTCCCTGAACCTTCAGCTTCATGGAGCAGAAGTCCAGCTCACATCCCATGGACATAGTTAGTCCAGACCCAGAAGGCAAGGATCCTCCATGAGGCCATGTAGACTGGTAGAGTAACCCGTTCCCCTGCCACTGCAATCCGGACATCCAGGGGTCCCCTCAGTTCTGCGCGGTGCCTAGTTATGCCACACTTGTTCTGATGACTCAGGCAGATACCAATGATGCAACACATCAGGCCTCACAAAAGTCTGCTCTGAGGCCGAATCAATCACCAGGGAATGCTTCTTTCTATCTATCCTTCTATCTATTTGTACACTATCGGTTGCCATTCTCTTGCATTTTCTCGGTGGTTGGGAAACTTGGGAAAAGCTGGCTGATGGTTGCCCCTTAACACCAGCCTCCACTAGTTTACTGCTTCTTTCTGGTCTTCTGCAACCTTCATCTTATCATCCTTTTTCTTATTCGGACACTCCAAACTGAAGTGTCCCACCTCACTACATGTCCAGCAAGCTTTTGCTACAATTGAAGATTTCCTTGCACTGCTCTGTTCTTGCTCCTTCTTCCATTTGTGACAATCCTCCATCTTGTGCCCCTATTTCTCGCAGAACCAGCAGCCTCCTCCTGTCCTCTCCTGTTCCCTCTTCCGCTTGTAGCAGTCCTCCTTTCTGTGTCCTGGCTTTTCACAGTACCAGGAACTTTCCTTAAAGTTTTCTTTTTTCACATACCTACCCCTTTCTTGCCTTGAATCCTGTATTACAACATGCCTGAAAGGTGGATGTACAGGCTAGCGCTTCCTGCATGCTTCTTGGTTGTGCCTGCTTCATTTGCACTTTCAACTCTGCACTATCAAGAGCATCGATGAACTGGTCCCTCAGTAGAATAGCCAATAGGTTAGGTCCTGCCCCAGGGCATGCCTTGTATGCCATACTCTCCAGGTCATGAGCAAGCTGCTGTAGGGATTCTCCTCGAGCCCATACATGGCTCCGGAATCTTGCTCCGTAAATCTCAGTCTGGTACATGGTTCTATATTTGGGCTCCAGCACTTCTACTAAGGACTGATAACTGTTCCTCTCCATCACTGACTTCTGGCCCAGAATTTCCATTGTGGCATCCTTAAGGATAGTAACAAGCTGCACTGCCCTCTGCCTATCATCCCAACCATTTGTATCCACAAGTAACTCAAACTGTGCATGATAAGCTTCCAAAGATAATCTACCATCAGATTCCTGAGGTTTCTTTTTAATTGGACCCCCATTATAGCCATGCACTTCACTGGTTTTGGGCCTAAAAACTTGGGCATCATAATTAAGTCCAGGACTTAAAACTTCTGCATTCTGTTTATTCAACCCTGTAATGCTACCTTTAGATGCTTGGGATCCGTCAAGATTCACCATACACTGTCTTTTCCTTTCATATGCTTCCTGTACATTGACCTAATGCTCAGCGGTGCAATACTTCTCTACAGCCTCAATTTTCTCACTAATTATCTGCACATTCAACTGGTTATCTACATGCTGTTTGCACTCCATTATTATTCCCTTGCTAATCTTCAGCTGGTTGTCCACATGCTGTTTGCACTCCGTTATTATTTCCTCACTAATTGTCTTCAATTGGTCATCTACATGCTGTTTACACTCCATCATATTATTGTTTACCTAATATTTCTGCTGCTATTGCTTGGCATCTACTTCCTTCTTAAGCTGTTGCTGTTCTTCCTTCATTTTCCCCATAAATGCATCTAGCTGTCTTTGCACCCTCAGTTGTACTTCCCTCTGTTGCTCCTGTAATGTCACTTGAAGTTGTTCATATCATTCCTTTTGTTCTTCACGTTGTGCCTCTACTCGTTCACTCTTTGCTTGCAATTGTTCCTTAATTTTGCTCCTGAGCTCTTTCTGTTCTTCACTTTGGGCCTGTAGACTTTCATTCTTGCCTGTAGTCTTTCATTCTGTGCTTGTAACTGGACACTTTGTGCTTGTAATTGTTCATTAATTTCTTTCTCTGAAGCTTGTAATAGCTTCATAATTGCAGCCAGGGTCACCTCCTCCTGCCCAGCATGGGATCTTGTCTGCACACCACCTTACTCCATGTCGAAGATTAGACTCACTGCAGCACCTAAATCATTCACACTCCTGACACCAGTATTGCATCCCCACCCCACACTGCCACAGGCTCCAACAGCAGTAGATCAGTACAGGAAGGATGTTGCCCAGCAAGTTGTTCTTCCTATGGTCAGCCTTTAGGGGTACAGTACATAAGATCAGCTGAGGCGAAAATAAACACTGGCTTCTTAAAGTTCACTATCTATTTTCCAAATAATTCCACTTAATGCTTGCCAACTTCACCGCACTATTTTTACAAGCACTGGAGCTATACAAACTTTACTAACTGCTATTACACTTAATGGCTTGACAACACTTCACTGTATCACACAAGTACCACAAATATACATACTTCACTGCACTGACACTGGACTAGACTCAAACTGAACTGAAAACCGACTGAACTTGTACTAGTCTCTTATCCGTCCTTATATAAGCTTGCATTGTTCGAGAATGATCTACTTCTCCAGCATTCTAGGACGTGCTGGTCTGGTACCTGCCCCTAGCAACTACAGTTACCGGTACCAACTCGGAGACAACCCAAACATGCCAGAGTATTCTTACATTACAGAACACTGTAAATTATTTAGCATACTGGCTTAAATTAAATTACATAATTAACAAGCAATCACATAAATAAAACATTATTGGGCACAAAAATTAATTTACAATCTACGAAACAACTACGCTCACAAACAGCAAGCAAACTGGCAACTCTGACTCGTACCGAAGCTATGGTAAACAATGTGAAACGTTGAGAAACATCTAGGCTACATAACTGGCAAATCTCGCTTCTTAACAATATTAATATATTTTCTGAAAGTATAAAGATATGGCACTGGTATAACTTCCTCTAGTGTGTACTACAGAAAAATAATATATCAATATTGTTACGTCCCCGTCCCACACTGCCACAGGCTCCAACAGCAGTAGCATGCCCAGTGAGTTGTTCTTCCTATGGTCAGCCTTTCAGAGTACAGCATACAAGATCAGCTCAGACATTATAAATAAACGCTGGTTACTAAAGTTCACTGTATTTTCCAGATAATTACACTTAATGCTTGCCAACTTCACTATTTTCACCAGAACCGAAGATATATAATCTTCTCTAACTGCACTGCACTGCACTAACACTGAACTACACTCAAACTGAACTGAAACTGACTGAAACTGCTCTAGTCTCTTCCCCATCCTTATATTAGCTTCCTATATTTTAGCGTGTTCTACACTTCTCCACAGATCTCGTGCATTCCCGAAGGGAGCAACGGTTACAACAGTTGCCAACTCGGAGACATCCAAAACATGCTAGAGTTTTCTTATACCGCATATCACTCTAAAATATTTAGCATACAAACTTAAATTAAATTATATAATTTAACAATCACATAAATAAAACATTAACGAGAAAAAGAGCATAAAAATTAATGTACAACTTACAAAAGAACTACGATCCCAAACAGCGGGCCAACTGGCAACTCTGTCTCATAATGGAAGTACGGAATTACGAGAAACATCGGAAGTTCTCTAGCACTGCCTAACTGGCAAATCCCCCTTCTCAACACTGTCCCATCCCTAGTCCTTCTCTTGTCCCAATAAAAGTACACAGTATATACAAACGTAGTCCATATCCAAACTAAACATTTAATTATACACAGAGTAATCCTTCAACTTATCAGGTCTTCTCCTATGATGCTTCTGATGATGTCCCTGCTCCTTCACACAGTCCACTCTTCCTGGAATGTCTTGGTCCTCTTCCTGATCATCCTCAGATCCTCCTTAATATCCTTGGCTGCAGAAGAGCATGATTCCTTGGAGACGTCCCAGTTGTACTGTCCTGGCCTATGGTACAGCCACAGATGATTCACATGTACCACTTTTGAGCGAGACTTCCAACCTCCCCGAATCCAGTATGTAACACGTGAGATAGGCGGTCCAACACAATATAAGGCCCATCCCACAGGCTCTGCAGCTTCAGTGACTGACTGTCTCTTCTTCCGATGAGGATTGTATAACCAAACATTGTCACCATCCATCCCATCTGACTGTGGCCTCAGTAGGGTCATCCTGGTCCTCTTGATCCCCAATAACTTGCAGCATTCACGGAACTCAGCAGGCTTGAGGTTTCTACCCTGGTCTGACTGTAGCTCTTGTGGCATCCCAAAATGACAGAAAAACTGGTCAACCAACACCTGAGCAACAGTCGTAGCATCTTGATCAGGGATAGCATAGGCTTCTGGCCACTTTGTGAAGTAGTCCATGGCAACGCATATATACCAGTTTCCTCTCTCAGTGAGTGGCAAAGGTCCAGCAATGTGCATCGCAACTCTTTCCATCAGTGCACCCACTTGGTACAGCTGGAGAGGGGCGCAACCACGTTTTTTGGGTTCCTTCTTGGCACAGCACACATCACAGGCCTGACACCACTCTTCAACATCCTGACGCATGCCAATCCAGTAGAACCTCTGTTGCAGCTGGCTTAGAGTTTTCTTCACTCCCAGGTCCCCATTAGTGATCCGGTTATGGGACTCTTCCAAGATCTTAGACCTCATTTTCTTCGGAACCACCAGTTGCTGATACTTGCTGAGGCCATCGGGTGTCTTCCACTGATGTTCCAGTAGTCTGTTGTTCAATGGAAGAAGGTCCCACTGACTCCAGTAGCTCTTGGTCTCAGGGCTTAACCTGGAAACTTCTTCCCAAGATGGTCGAACTGTACTCCACTGCAGCCACTCTAGCACTGGTTGTAAATCTGCATCTTCCATCTGCATCCTCTTCAGGTCTTCTGCATCTAATGCTGGCCCCATCACTGCAGTACGGCTGCATTTCTTGCTATGATCTTTTTTACTACACTGTTTTCATTCTGGGTCACAAGGTCAATGATTCATGCTGTCAGCATTATCATGTACCTGCCCAGGACGATGTTGCATCTCATAATTGTGCTGGTTCAGCTTCCCGAGCCAGCATGCCAGTTGTCCTTCGGGATTCTTTAACGTTAATCTTCAGCGACTTGAATGCTGCATGGTCTGTCCTGATGATGAAGTAGAACCTATACAAGTAGGGGTGGAAAAATTCAAGGCTCTTCATGACTGCCAAGAGATGCTTATGGGTCACACAGTAGTTCTGCTCTGGTAGGCTGACCTTCTTCCTATAATACACCACCATATACTCCTTGTCATCCTTCTGCAACAGAACGCCACCAATATCATGGTCACTAACATCACAAACCAAGATAAATGGCTGACTCTGATCAGGTACGGTAATACTGGAGAGCTTGCCAATGCATGCTTGAGTTCGTGGAAGGCCTTCTGAATCAATGTAGTCCACGTAAACTTCTGCCTCTTCCCCAACAACTGATGCAGAGGTGCAGCTATCATTGCCGATAGTAGGTGCACAAGCCCAGGAAACTCCATAGCTCTTTCATACAAGTTGGAACTGGTCAGTTTTCCACAGCTGCCACCTTCTCTGGGTCAGTATGGATGCCGCTTTCACCTACAATGTCCCCCAGGTACTTCACGTCCTTCTGAAACAAGTAGCACTTCTTGGGGTTCAGCTTGCTGTGCTCCACTCGGATCCTGTTCAACACCTTCGACAGCTTCTCCAATTCCTGGTCGAAAGTCCATTCAAACACAGTTACATCGTCCAGATAGATGAGAGCTGTCTGCCAGTGCAGGCCTTCCAATACACGATCCATTAAATGCTCAAAAGTAGCTGAGGTATTGCATTGGCCAGAAGGCATCACCTTGTACTGCTATAAACCCTGCTCGTACAAAAATGCTGTCTTCTTTTTGTCCATCTCACCAACCTTGACCTGGTGGTATCCTGCCTTCATGTCTAGGGTGGGAAACCACTTGGCACCTGACAGAGCATCCAGGATGTCATCAGTTCTTGCAAGTGGTATGCATCCTTCACTGTCACTTCATTCAGGGCTTGATAAACTACACAGCGCCTTATTGTACCTTCCTTATTCCTTACCAGAACCACTGCTGGTGCCCAAAGACTGCTGGACTTAGCTATCACTCCTTGACTTTGGAGATTCTCCATCACCTTCTCCATTTCTTGACGTTGGGCTGGCCTCATCCTCCAATTTGGCTGTTCAATCGGTCGGTGATTCCCGGTATACTGTACTATGCTCCACCACATCAGTGTGTCCCAGGTCTAAGTCTCCGGTGAAGAAGACATCAGCAAACTTCTTCAGCAGCTGCCTCATCTTCAGCACTTATAAGCCATCCAGGCTTTGGCAAATCCTTGAAAATAGGTTTTGTAAATAGTTTGGCAGGTACCCATCTTCCCTGACTACGCTCCTTTTACAGGCCTTCCTCTGATGCCACTTAGGGTCCACCACCTGGCAAAGTCCCACAATTTCTCCTTCACTGATCTTCTGTGGTTCATGGGAGAAATTGGCCACCACAACTGGCACTTCACCTGCACCTATTACCACCAAAGTTCTCCCCACCATCACTCCACCCTTCGCCTTGCACCGTACATCAGGCTCCACTATCCCTATACAGCTGTCAAAAGAGCTGCTCACCCTAAAGTGGAGCAATAGTTCTGATTCATTTTCGTTTTTGAAGGCTCCAACATCCCTGCAGGCGTCGGCCTTCGTCACCTAATGGCGGCTCTATATGCTGCACGGTCTATTGCAGCTTCCCTGTTCAGTCCCTCAACCCTGAGGTCACACTTAATAACCTCGTTCCATGTCTTTCTCGGTCTACCCCTCATAACCCCACCCCCAATATTAACACTTCTCACCTTCTGCACCCAATTATTATCCCCCATCCCCTCCACATGCCCAAACCATCTCAATCTACCTCTCCTCTTCACAACACCAATACACTCCAGGCCCATCCTACCTCTCAAGTCTTCCATCATAAATCCAGCCCCCCCAGACCTTTCACGCAGGGACGCACTGCACATCTACCTAATCATTGTCATTTCTGTATGTCTGAGCCTGTGAATATCCTCCTCCTCCAATGCCCAGGTCTCACTACCATACAGCATTACACTCCTAACACGCGCTGCATACAAAGACCCCTTAGCATGTAGGGAGAGTCCTCAGGAGAGGCAACAGCTCCCTGAACTTCTTCCAACCACTTCTCACCCTAGCCACAGAGGTAGCTCAAGTCCCACCTCCGGCACACAACATGTCTCCCAAATAACAGAACTCTTCCACACACTCAAGAGACACCAGAAAGTTCAATCCTTTCACACCTGACAATCTCCACCTGCTCTCCCCGACACACTGTACACATAAAATCAGCATTATCTCGCAGTCTACCTCTGTAAGCACTACATTTCTTGTGCACCCATTTATCACAAACACTGCACAAGATAGAATTACTTCCCACACCCTTGTGGCAAACTGCACATGGCCACTCTCCCTCGTCTTTGACAGTACTGCCAGCAACCCTATATATCATCACTTTTGTTTAATGTGCATTTACTCTTAAGCCCTTGCGCCCCATACCATCTTTCCACTTCCTAAATCATTCCTCCGCATCCTTTCGTTCTCTGCAATCAACACCAAATCATCAGCATACAACATCTCTCACAGGAGTCCGTTTCTGAAGTCACGTGAGAGGGCTTCAAGTACCATGATAAACAACATGGGAGTCAAAACTGATCCCTGATGCACACCAACGTTCACGGAAAACTCATAACTCAAATCTCCATTCACTCTTACCTGGGTGCAAGCACCCACATACAGAGCCATAACCACCCTAACCAGCCACTTCTCCAAACCAAGCTTTCTCATTGCCCACTTCACCACCTCTCTAGGGACTCTGTCAAAGGCCTTTTCCAAATCAACAAAAACATAATACAGATCCCTTTTCTTCCCAATATATGTTTTTCTGAAACTGTCGAACAATGAATATGGCATCAGTGGTCCCCCTACCTGGCATAAACCCAAACTGCATCTCATCAATATTCACTCTTTCTCTAATCATACCTTCTAGAACTCTCTCCATTACCTTCATTATCTGATCTAAAAGCTTTATACCTCTATAATTTCCTCTTTCCAGGGCATCACCCTTCCCTTTATACACAGTTACATTACACTCTTCAACCAATCATCTGGGACAACACACTCATATATAATCATATTTATCAGGTCAGTGACTAACCTCACCCCTATATTTCCTGAGGCCTTCAACATTTCGGCAGTCAATCCAGACACACCTGCTTCCGTCCCCACCTGCATCCCTGCCTATTACATCGCTCACAGTAGCAGTGTCAATCAAAGGCCAAGGGCCAAACACTGGATCTGCTGGCTTCAAACCTTCCCTGCCCAGTCAAACTCCTCATTCAACAACTGGCTATAATGCTCTCTCCATGCATCTTTAATATCCCCACTGTTCACCACTACCCTTCCTTCATCATTCTTCACACACTGCTCACCTATATTATCCCGATTAACCCTCTTCGTCTGATTTGCCACCTTAAATAATATAATATTTTTTTCTTTCCCCATGATTTAGGTTATCAAGTAAAAGTCTTTGTGACTCAGACTTCGCCCTGTATACCTCTCTTCTTGCCCTACGCTTGGTAGCCAAGTTTTCCTCCTTTTTACAACCCTTCTTCAATTCCCGGAAAAGCCCCCTTTTCTCCTTAACTGCAGCTTCTACACCCTCATCCCACCACCAAGTTATTTTATGTCTTGGTGGGCCTCTTGTCCAACTGCATGTTGCATCAGTAACTCTCAAGAGATTGTTCTTGAGGGCTCTATACTGTTCATTAACGCCTCTGTCTACGGCTTCCTGTTCAGCCACCACTCTCCTCATCTCACTATAGAAGGCATCCCTTACTACTTGGTTTTCCAGCTTCCATATTTTCCTTCTAGGTACATAAGTCCTCTTTTTCATTACTCGTTCTTTAAGCACCATATCACAAATTAATAGTTTGTGCTGCTGCACACACTCCTCACTTCCTATAACTTTAACATCCCTCACTAACCTTCTATCAGCCTTCCTAACCAGAAAATAATCTATCTAACTGCTATTTCCCCCAGAGTCGTACGTAATTAACCTACTCTCTCTTTTCCTAAAATATGTGTTGCACACAATCACGTCCTTTGCCTCCCCAAACTCGAGTACCTTTTCCCCTTCCGCATTCCTTGTACCATACGCACATCCCCCATGTACTCCTTCATAACCTTGAGCTGCTGCACCTACGTGACCATTTAAGTCTCCTCCCAAAACCACTACCTCATCATCCCGCATACCACCTACTACACGTGTTAAATCATCTCAAAATCTTTCACTACTTCATCCAATCCTGCCTGTGGAGCATATGCCGATATAATTTCAGTTATCTTTCCACCGAACAGAATTTTCACTACCAATATCCTATCGCTTACTCTCATAACATTCATAACATGTTCCACCCATTTCTCTGCAACCATCACACCAACACCCCCATATCCGTTTATCCCCCCCTGCCAAAACAACTTATATAGTAACAGTCCTTCCCAACAATCTTTCTGGCTGATCCACCCCTGTATCGGACTTCCTGCAAACATGCCACTTCCACCCACCTCCTACCGAATGCCTCGACGACTTCCCCCACTCTTCCCCTCAAACTTCCCACATTACATGGATCCACCCTCATCCCCCTGGGTGATTTACTGTCCTCAGGCTTGCTTTGAAACTTATACTTGTATTTAGTCATAGTATTAATAAAGGGGGGTAGACATACCACAGGCCCCACCCACTGCACAGTCCCAGGTCCAGGCAATGGATCTGGAACCCTTAACCCACCAGCTTACCAGTGGCTGTGGTAGTGGCCTCGGGGCACTCTCCCAGGACAGCTGCAGGGACACCCTCCAAGTGCGCCTTGGCACTGCACCTGTCCTACCATTATACCCCCACTGATTGGGCAGCCTCTTGGGATGCTACACCCAGGTTCAGGCCCCTCTCTATTGGGCGGAAGCGGCAGCCTGGGAACCGCAAAACCCTGTACCCTCTAGCACAGGTTCGAATCCCATCTCACCCTGGACCCATGATCTATGCCGTAGGACCCCCGTCACACCTCCCCCAAATGTCTGCCACTAGGTAGTGGGGGCAAAGTTTTCTGGCTGCATGCCCTTGCTGGCACCAGCCCCTGTAATAGAGTGGGATATGTTGTGTGAAATGTAAAGTACATGTGATGTAGTGCATAAGATAGTTAGAGGAAATGTTTGGGAGAGTATGCTGGTCTACTCTCCATGTTACTGTCACACAGAAAAGGTCAGCAAAGGGGCATGGTTAGATAGCTAGTGAAATGAGCTCCAGCTCTCCCTATCACTAGCATTCCCATTCCCCTCGGGAGTACCACCCTGTTCAGACCGTGCTACAGCCTCCTCCTGGGGGTATAACTGTAGTGCAAAGTGTCCTCACCTCACCACCAGAATTGGTACATCTAACTGCTACGACAGGAACTGACTTTCCTCGAACCTTCAGCTTTATTGAGCAGAAGTCCAGCTCACATCCCATGGACATCAGATAGTCCACACAAAAAAGGCAAGGATCCTACATCTCGGCTACACAGACTGGAAGCGTGGCCTGTTGCCTTGCCACATCAATCTGGACATCCAAGGGTCCCTAAAGGTCCCCTCAGTTCTGTGCAGTGCCCAGTTATGCCACACAATTGCTCTGATGACTCAGGCAGATACCGATGATGTAACACATCAGGCCTCACAAAAGTCTGTTTTGAGGCCGAATCAATCACCAGGGAACACTTCTTTCCGTCTATTCTTCCGTCTGTTCACACACTGTCGATTGCAGTTCCCTCGCACTTTCTTGGTGGTGGGGCTTCTTGGGAAAAGCCGGTTGGTGTTTGCCCCTTAACACCAGCCTCCACTAGTTTTCAGATTTTTTCTGGTTCTGCAGTCTTCTTCTTATCCTCCTTTTTCTTCTTCGGACACTCAGAATTGAAGTGTCCCACCTCACTACATGTCAAACATGCTTTTGTTACAATTGAAGATCTTCTGCTCCGTTCTTGCTCCTTCTTCCATTTGTAACAATCCTCCTTCTTGTGTCCCAGCTTCCCATAGAACCAGCAACCTCCTTCGGTCTTCTCCTTTTCCCTCTTCCACTTGTAGCAGTCCTCCTTTCCATGTCGTGGCTTTTCACAGTACCAGCAACTTCCTTCAAATTTTTCCACTTCACTTACCTGCCCCTTTCTTGCCTTAAAGTCTGCATTACAATCAGTCTAAAAATGGACGTACTGGACCCGATGTAGGACTCTCAAATTCTAGAGCCCTGGATAGTGCTTCTTGCATGCTTCTGGGTTGTGCTTGCTTACTTGCACTTTCAACTCTGCACTATCAAGAGCATCGATAAACTGGTCTCTCAGAAGAATACCCAACAGGTTAGGTGTTGCTCCAGGGTATGCTTTGTATGCCATACTCTCCAGGTCATGAGGAAGCTGCTGTAGGGATACACTTCGAGCCCGTACATGGTTCCGGAGTGTTGCTCTGTAAATCTCAGTCTGGTACATGATCTCATACCTGCATTCCAGCACTTCTACTAGGGACTGGTAATTGTTCCTATCCTCCACTGACATATGGCCGAGAATCTCCATTGCACACCCTTGAGGCTTGTAGCAAGCTGCACTGCCTATCATCCCAACCATTCCGATCTGCAAGGAACTCAAACTGGACACAATAAGCTTCTCAAAATACTTTGCCATCAAATTTCAGATTTTTTTTTTTTTTTTTTACCCCATTATAGTCACGTACTTCACTGGTTTTGGGCCTAAAAACTGGGGCATCATAATTAAGCCCAGGACTTAAAACTTGTGCATTCTGATTGTTCAACCCTGTAATGCTATCTTTAGATGCTTGAGATCCATCAAGATTCACCATACACTGTCTATTCGTTTTATATGCTCCCTGTGCACTAGCCTGAGGCTCAGTAGTGCAATATTTCTCTACAGCCTCAATTTTGTTACTAATTATCTTCACATGGTCAACTACATGCTTCAACTGGCTGTCTACATGCTTTCTGGACTCCATCACAATGGGCTCACTAATTGTCTTCAACTGGTCAACTACATGCTGTTTGCACTCCATCACATTATTGCTTACCTCATACTTCTGCTGCTAGTTCGGCATATACTTCGTCCTTCAATTGTTCCTGTTCTTCCTTCATTTTCCTGTGAAAGCATCTAGCTGTCCTTGCATCCTCAGTTGTAACTTCCTCTATTGCTCCTGTAGTGCCTCTTGAAGCTGTTCCATGTGTGCTTGCAATTGTTCTTTGATTTCTTCATTTTGTGCCTGTAATTGTCCCTTGAGTTCTTTCTGTCCTTCATTCTGTGCCTGTAATTGTTCTTTGAGTTCTTTCCATCCTTCATTCTGTGCCTGTAATTGTTCTTTGAGTTCTTTCTGTCCTTCATTCTGTGCCTGTAATTCTTCTTTGAATTCTTTCTGTCCTTCATTTTGTGTCTGTAATTGTTCTTTGAGTTCTTTCTATCCTTCATTCTGTGCCTGTAGTCCTTCAATCTGTGCTTGTAGTTGTACACTTTGTGCTTGTAATAGCTTCACGATTGCCTCCAGGGACACTTCTTCCTCCTGCCCAGCTCGAGGCCTTTTCTGCACACCCCCTTGCTCCACGTCGAAGATTTGACTCACTGCAGCACTTAATCCACACTCCTGACAAAAGTGTTACGTCCCTGTCCCACACTGCCGCAGGCTCCAACAGCGGTACTTCAGTATAGGAAGGACGGTGTCCAGTGAGTTGTTCTTGCAAGAGGCAGCCTTATGGTGAACAGTACACAAGATCAGCTTAGGCGTGGTAAATAAACACAGGCTTCTGAAAGTTCACGGTCTTTACTTCCCAGATAATTGCACTTAATGCTTGCCAACTTCACTTCACTGTTTTCACCAGTACCGAAGATATACAATCTTCACTAACTGCACTGCACTGCACTGACACTGATCTACACTCAGACTGAATTGAAACTGACTGAAATTGCTCTAATCTCTTCCCCATCCTTATTCAGTCTTCCTATATGCTAGAGTGTTCTACACTTTTCTACAGGTCTCGTGCATTCTTGAAGGGAGCAACGGTTACAACAGTTACCGACTCGGAGACATCCAAAACACGCCAAAGTTTTCTTACACTGCATAACACTCTAAATCATGTAGCATAGAAACATAAAATAAATTACACAATTTAACAAGCAATCACATAAATAAAACATTACAGAGAAAAAGAGCATAAAAATTAATGTACAACTTACAAAAGAACTACGGTCCCAAACAGCAGACTTACTGACGTCTCTGACTTGTAACGTAAGTACGGAATTACGAGAAACACTGGGAATTCTCTGGCACTACTTAAATGGCAAGTCCCGATTCTCAGCACAATTTATAATGACAGTATAGTGATATGGCACTGATAAAACTTCCACTAGTGTTTACTACAGCAAAATAATCTAATATAAGAAAGCCAAAAGCTATGGTACAAGTCATCCTTGTATCTCAAGGAACCTTGCATTACCAATGGGTGCTTTAAAACAGAAAGTGTGTCCTGCAAAATAATCTATTTCGGTTCACAGTGAAGCCTTTACCTACAACTGTGGCATTCTCACTTCGTGTGTAGAAATTAGCTACCACTTATATTACACCCAACAAAAGAGTATCTTCATACAGTACAAGCTTTCACCAGAATAAACAGACCTCCCCTTGCAAGTTCTTATTACTGAATTAATGGGGAATTTTACTAGATTTATCTGCAGACAGATGCTCTAATCTCTGATGAGGAGGTCTCAGCTAAACTGTCTCCATGCTAACCTGTCTTCAGTCAACAGATACCAAAGTCATTTAGGTGTCCTAGATCACTCTCACGTACCTCTCCATACCATCCCTCCACCCCACCTTCACTCTTTCCGTTCCTCTCAATCCTTCCACTTCACTCATATACTCTCCAGGTTTAACTCACCCCTCATTTACTCTGTATTGTTGAACCACGCTAAAGCATCCCTGGAGGATCTTTTTGAAGCTTCCACACCAACAGAACACTGCAAATTTCATTGGTCTGGCCAGACATCTTCATGTTAATCCACAAGCTCAATCATATGACTCATTTCCATGGCTCCCACTCGTGACATACACCTCAATAATATCTATCCTTTCCTTGTAGACGTGGTGGAATTATTTTAGTGTACTGTCATGCACTGGCTTCTCTACTTCCATTCTTACTGGTCTCCTTACCGCTACCTAGTTACAATAAAACTGCAAGCCCCATTCCTTGTTGTACATCTTGAAAATAATATCAGTACTTTTAATTTTCTTCATCACACTACCTAAAAAAATATTTACTGCTGTTCATAATGTATTCCTCTAAATGGCCAATCAGAGTCACTGCACAGTCAGTAATTTCATTCCTCTAAAATAATAATGATGTTCTCTTGCACTGTCAAATTTGATTCTTACATACAGCTCTCAAAGCTCACACCATGCAATATTCAGTTACCATCACCAAGGAAAGATGTGTGTCATCAGCATATAATTACATTAGTTATTAAAAAAAAAACTAATATCTTTTTCCTTCCGCTTTTTTCTTCACTTTTGTCTGTTCTTTCCTGTCTCCTCATTCATTAGACTTTGGACCTTCATTTAAGCTAGAAGTAAGTAGTGGTGTGCCTTACCACATCAAATCTCCAATACTTATTTGATTTGGTGAAATTGTTGGCCAGAAGTGAATGTGCTGAAAAGCTGAAGTTTAGCAGTCCTACAAGCAGAGTACTGTTTTAGGTTAAACAAAGACTGGCTTACAGTACAGTTATATAATACAACCACAACAAAAAACTATAACTAGTGTTAGTGTGTAACCATTTAATTTTTCACCTTAAATTGCACATCCAATTAGCAAACCCACTTCTGGAAAGCAGAATGGTTTTTACCTGTTAAATTCGCTTCAGTAAAGGAGCCTTCAAAATGTATAACTGATGCTATTTTTACCTGCAACATAAAATATGTAAATGAAAATGATAGTACAAACAATGAGATGGTTTGGCCAAGATAAGAAGCTAGAAGTTGAGAGCCTGACTTGGAGAGTACGAAGAGGAGACCAAGGATGAGATAGATGGAGCTGATAGAAATATATGAGATGGGATGTTTGAGTAGGATGGGTGGCAGCCAATGACAGGAATGCTCACTGGTTATCATCCTTTCTCAAACGTGCAATATCTCGTGGTTTCTGCACGTTTTCCACAACTACAGTCACTTAATCGACTGTCTGATGGTTTCTGAACAACGCCTCTTGAAATTCCATTTGAATTATATATGTAGCACCTGTCTGTTATTTCTTATGTATTGACAATGCTACCCTATGATTCACCATGATCAACAGCTTATGCAATTTCGTTATCGATGGTAATTGCTTAACCAACTCCAAACCGGCGCCGATGGGTCCACATGTGTTCGTCTGACTTCGTCATACCAATAACATTATTCAAGATTTTTGTTACGATTCTAGGGTTGTGAGTGTGGGAACTCTCCAAGGGATGCATCCAATAGCATTAAGGAGTACCTTCAAAGGAAAAAGATTAGAGATAGCTTTCAATAGCCCTTTAACGGTCAGAGATATCTCTTACCTTTTCGCTACCCAATTGCGTTGTTGGTTAGATGTCCTTCTTCGCTCTGTGAATACCCACAGCTGAGTGCTTTGTTTCAGAGTCTTGCTTGATTACAACGGTGTGATAGTCCTGCTTCAAGGTGAGTGATCTAGTTTATTGTTTGGCTGCTAAGTGTAGTTTGTGCATTGTAATTACGGTTTGTATTGCGTCTGTGAATTTTGTTTGTAGATGTTTTGATTTCCAGTAGTTAGCCTTGTTTGACAAACGGCAGTGAGTAGGAGACTCAGCTTATATCTGCGTCATCAACATGACTTAGTGTTTAGTGATTAGGACGGCGATCATCACTGCTTTTATATATATATATATATATATATATATATATATATATATATATATATATATATATATATATATATATATATATATGTACCCTTTAAAAATAGTTTGTTTTACCTTAGCGCCCATATTTCTTTGTCCTAAATACGCCGTGTCCCGCCAGAGGGCCTGACGAGGTATTGTACCCTCGAAAACCACAGGAATTTGTATTGGGTGTATGTATATTTTCTGTCCCAGAATATGTTTCAGCATTAATGGTACTAGTGCTCTAGTATTTATAAATGTGAACGATATGTTTGTGAAAGCATTTGCTTACATTCTTGACAACATGTGAGTATTGTTTTTGCCCAATACATTTCTATTTAATTTTCACAGCGATATATGTCTCATATTTTTACAGATACTGTAAATGTTTATTTTCATTTGCAAGCATCTTTAGAGTACCGGTATATTTTGTAGGCAATTATCGTACACTGTTTTTGTGTGCTTCTGCATTTTAGGTATAGTCGTCAGTTCTTCCTTTCTTATATATAACTGTCTGTATTAACCAAAATCATTTTCAGGTGCGGCATAAAATCTTCAGGTGTGTCCTGGTTACTGATATCAATTATTATTTGTGTTTATACAGTATGTTTTTTATTTCTCATTACGGGAATTATTGAGTTTTCAGTAAGACAAAATCCTCATACACACCAAGATACAAAGTCACGCAACATGGTCTCTGGACTATCTCGCATCAGTCTTAGAAAAATCTAACTTTGTCTCGCAATAGTCGCTAGACACTGTCTCTGGGTCACGTACACACCAAGATACTTTATCCAGCAAAAGTCGCGCGACAGCGTCACTAGACTGTTGCGCGACAGTCTCAGGAAAAACTAAATCTGTCGCTGGACAGTCGCGCGACACTCCAGAGACAAGATTTCGGTTGTATCTTGTCTCCCACTAAATATGGGAGACAAGATACAAGTTGCTCGGTGCGGAGAGATTTGGCAACGGATGACGGATTTTTTTTTTTTTTTTTTTTTTTTCAGGTTCGCATTTACAAACGCACACCTCCTGCTATGAGGTGTCAGTATTCACATATTTTTACATTATTTATGCATAACAATTTTACATACATTGAATAATTATATGTATATGGTTCTATCCTAAATAATTATAGAGTATATTTATATACTCTAATTAGGAATATAAGTTATACATCATCGGTGAAAGATTATACTGTATGTATAATGGGTCTGTCCTAATAATAATTATGGTATATTTACACGTTTTACATACTGTACATCCATGAAAAATTATGTTTACGTATATGGTTCAGTCATGACATAATTATTTGCTTTAGTGATTTCACTGTTTGTTTTGGCAATTATTCATTTATATATATAAATATAAATATATATATATATATATATATATATATATATATATATATATATATATATATATATATTCGTCAATAAATGTATATCTTCACATGTACATTTTGCCTGTGACTGGAACATCACTTCTTAAGATTAATGATAAATGTTGGTTGTAAACTGATATTTCAAAGTCGCTGGACTCTCTCGACTGTCTAGCAACAGTCCAGCGAAAAAATAGCAGAAATGTCTAGCGACTGTTTCGCAACAGTCTCTAGACAATCCAGAGACAAAGCTGCCTTGTCTCCAGAGTGTCTCTGGACTGTCGCCCGTCTGTATCTGGACTGTCTCGCAACGGTCGAGATACATAGTTGCTCGACTGTCTCTAGACTTTGTATCTCGGTGTGCACAAGGCTTAAAGCACAGTCCCAGAGGACAAATGTCACATAATTCATGT
Source organism: Coenobita brevimanus (assembly GCF_032717465.1). Classification (NCBI taxonomy): domain Eukaryota; kingdom Metazoa; phylum Arthropoda; class Malacostraca; order Decapoda; family Coenobitidae; genus Coenobita; species Coenobita brevimanus. The sequence goes on from NC_137037.1 coordinate 35,438,699, forward strand.
GGAATACACGTGGAAAAGACGTGGATATCTGATCTAAAATGCATTTTGAATCCGCGAGGAAAACACGTGGACTACACATGTCCAAATTCACGTGTAATACACAGTAATATCTGATGGAATAAATCACGTGTATGCTTACTTACGAATTAATCGAGCTTATTAATCATATGAATTTCCAGTACTATGCAAAGGCTAATATATCTTTTGCAAGATATTCATATAGTCTGCACAATACTGAAAACTAAAAACAGGTGTATTTTTAAATAATAAATAAAGTAGTTTTGTGTATTTTTATTCTTCATTAATTGTCTTAAATCATTCATCTTTTCATTAAATGAGCCCTTAATTTTAAAGCAAACATAAAACCAAAATAATCTCCCTGTCTGTTTTATGGGAAAAAAAAAAAATGCCAGGCTAACAAACTGCCACTGAATTTGTAATTCTGCTAGCTTTTTAGACATCTGAACTGAATAACGATTGACTGCACAAATATCAAAATAGGCAATTCCAGTGATGCAAGATATGAAAAGGCTCACTCTCGGTGTACATGTCAACAGTCTATCAAAATACATTCAAACGTCCATCAAAAATTACATGTGGACCACAATGGTAGGCTTATCCAAAAACAAAAATTACAATATCATGTACTACAAAACTGTAAGATAAATTTCTGTACGTATAATACTTCTTAATTAATTTATTACATAATAGGCAACACCCCAACTGGACTGAATTGTACAACATACAGCCTGTTAATACCATTTTGCCCTGGGTGTTATAGTTTATACAGATTAAGGTGGTGGAGTAGCCCCACCTGCTGATATTTTGAAGGCAGGGTAGATTAACTCCCTCCCCACTGAATGGCTGACCAAGTTCTGGTAACTAGGGAAAAGTTACACCAATTAAGCTTCACATTACCTTTTATTCTTAAGCTTCTCCAACATCACCTTGCTATTACCATGAATAAATTTTCTGTCACTCTAATAAGCCGCATTTTTGCGGGCCACTTTGGACCAGTTTAGACGGGTCTGGACTCATAAGTGGTCGCGAGAACAGGCAAATGTCGGTCCGATCCTGTCCGAGCCTCCTACTGGCTGCAAGAGTGATTGGGAGTGGCTTGGAAGAATGTCACAATGGCAAGAAATAAAAGAGTCTTGCCAAATTCCCAAAGAAATAGGGCTGAAACCTGCCTTAAAGGTTCACAGAATACATGTAAAGTTGAAGAAGACTGAGTCCGTATTCTTTCGACGAAATCTGAGCTATCCTCCTGCTTCCCCTCGAATTTTATTTCGGTCACATTAATGCTTTATTAATCTTATTTCGTGCGATCTAAAATAATACAAATCCTCTACTTCATGGTGAGATTTATTTGATTCCCTTCTTGGATGATCATGTGCTTCTATTAGCGTAAAAAATCTAATTTAAAACAAACCTTATTCCTAAGTCCGCCATTGTTGACCATCGATGTTTACACCCTGCCACGGACGCTCCTGGCCTCCTTCTTGGCTGTTGCTAACCCGCATACATTTGTGCGCAGACTAGTCTGGCCTAGGCTAGCTTCTGGGGCAGGACTGCTTTCGACCAATCTGTACCGGTCTAATTGTCTCGCCAGAACAGCAATAAGACCGGTCTAAAGCAGTCGATACCAGTTAAAAGCCTCATGAAAACGCAGCAATAGTAAAATCAACCAAGTACAGCAATTATACTTAAAACAAAGCTTAGGTTGTAATAAATCATTACCAAAAATGGTGAGCGGGACAAAGTCTCACTTGGGGTTACCTGCTGTTTATCATGGGACACAAACTGCTCATCCTCACCCTGCACTAGGGTGGGAAAGGAGGTCCGGATGATGATGACAGACTGTTCAAAACCAGTTAGCTAATTTCATTTGCCAGTGATATTTTCATCAAATAAAAACTACAGTCTCATAATAAACACACAAAAAGTAAGCCTGTTCTGATTACAATAATTAAACAAACAAAATCTACAGAGTTGAGTAAAATTTTAGTTGAATAATATACACAATTTATAATCAGCCTTTTCCTATTGCTATTTTTAATTGGAAACAAAATCTGCTTTTAAGAGCAAAATATTATAGTTGAATATTATATACAGTAGAAATCAGTCAGTTCCTATTACTATACTGTACTTAATTTAAAATACAATCTGCAAAGTTTTGAGTAAAATTTATCTTACAAGTTGAGGTCAAAGTTCACCGAGGTCATGATCGAGACAAGGGGTGGTGAGTTTACTCCTCTTCTTATGATCTCATTAGTGGGCCCTCAGATTTATAGAAATGTTTGCATGTTTCAGTAAATATATATATATATATATATATATATATATATATATATATATATATATATATATATATTTCTTCATTTTACTATAGGGCCTACTCAGTGGCCCACTTGAGAACCAAATATATATATATCTATATATATCTATATATATATATATATATATATATATATATATATATATATATATATATATATATATATATATATATATATTTTTCTTCATTTTACTATAGGGCCTACTCAGTGGCCCACTTGAGAACCACCCAATGGCCCACTGGTTAAAGACCACTGCGGGACTATACTTATTGTACTGGGTTCCTTATGGTTGTGAATAGATTATATAATGAAATACTCAGTGTACACTTGAAACAAAGTTATACACTGACACACTGCGCTACAGATTAGTTTCAGTGCCCCCCCCCCCAGATACCAGTGGGCCCTAAGCTAATGGCAAACTTGGCCTATTGGTAAATCCGGCCCTGCGTGTACACGAGAATCCACCAGACTTCCACGAGTAGAAGACGAGGAATTCACGTGGTGTGCCCACTGGGGTAGTATAATCACCATCTGCAGGTGCTGATAAATTAACCACAACTATTTTCTTAATATTTTTAGGTATTGACTGTGTGTATTATAAGAAGAAAGTTTTATACTGTATTTGTGTTGCGACTTTTCATTGTTGTTATACTTCAGGAGATATAGTATATCTGTTTGTATAATGTATCATGCGACTTTTCGTTGTTGTATTTCAAGTTATCGTATATTTTTAGTTCATCATTCCAGGTAACGGTTTGTATTCCATTCTCTGTAGCAGATTATTGATGAATTAACAACCTATCCTCAGAAAGTACATTACTAACCAAACCAGGTAGTTATTCATGTATAGTTTTAACAGCAGCAAAAACTTCACCCGTAACAACTGTATAATTGTAATTATTTTGCTTGCAGATATTGTAATACTAACCGCTTCTTGTTCCATTATCTCTTCCAGGTGCTAATCAGTAATATTTGATTCTTTTTCTCTTATAAGTCTTCACACTGAGTTTGAATTTCGGTATGCCCTAGAACATATTTGGATAGTCTGCTCAAATGGTTTCACTGGATCCATTAATATGGACCGCTCCTTTGTTTGCAGGATGTGCAAACTATGCCGAAGCCTAGAAGACAAGCTGACCGAGGCTACAAACAAAAGTAACAGCCTTACCCGAAAAGTTTATGTGCTGGACGAGTTCAATGCGAATAATTTTTAACACACTATGGAGGGAAGTGTCACTGCTTGGCCAACTAACTGGCATTGTCCAGGTTGACAGTACTGATGACCATCCTCTTCCCAGTGTAGTTACTTCTCCCCTCACCATACAGAATGAGTCCCACCCAGTGCGGAATGGTGCAAGGTTGCGAGAAAAGGGAGCATCATTCCAGTAACTACCTACAATAAATTTCATATTCTTGATGAAATAGAGGAAGAGCCTCATAAGGCACGAGTTGAGGGGGACTCCATCGTCCGTGATCAGTTTGTGGAACTTTGCAGAAGAGCATCCTCTAAACGAAAGCGTTTTTGTATTCCAGGTGCAGGAGTAGATGACGTAACAGAGGCTGTGGATGATAGTTTTGACAATGCAGAATTAGTCTTGTTATTATTCATGCAGGTACTAATGATGTCGTGCGAACCTGATTAGAGGAGCTAATGGAGAAATACAGAAAGATGATCCGGCACTACAAGGATAAAACTAACAAGATTTTAATAGCAGACTTACTCCCAAGGCTTAATGCAGGGAATGTCTTCTTTAGTAAAGCATTCATTATAAATAACAAGGTCAAATTAGTTTGCTTGCAGGAAGGTGTGGAGTTCATTGACACATGGAACCACTTTTATGAGCAGCAAATGCTATTAACGGATGATGGACTACACTTGAATGCCGTTGGTTGTGCCCGTCTTGGTCGTTTGCTTAGTGATGCAATACATTTTTCTTGAGAAAACACAATCATCACGGGAGGCAAACGTAGATATCATACTATCTAGTAAATCAGTAAGTAACAGAAGCTCTCCACATCAGAAAGGAAAATACATTAAAGCTCTTCTTGTAAATGCACATAGCCTGTGTAATAAATTATCTGTTTTAGAGGCTCTTGTCTTTACTGAATATTATGACATAACTGGTATAACCGACTCGTGGCTAAACACTGAGCAAAGAGCTTTTCTAGTGGAGTTAAGTTACCAGGCTGTCAAATTTTCAGTAGTGAGGGGAAGAACTGAGCAAGGAGTGGAGTGTGGTTATTTATTAAATCAGGATTTCATCCAGTCATTGTTACTTTGACACTATTTATATTCAGCTGAGAGATGAATCTTGTCATAAAATCACACTTGGGTTAATAAATTGTCCATCCAATCAGTAACTCAGCATAGACAATGAAATCTACAATCAAATCACCAAAATCTCTTGTATGCAAAGCATCAAAATGTGTGATGATTTTAATTTACCAGCTCCGAAATGGGGAGAAGCTCTATCGTCGCACACAGGGTTAGACCTATTTTCAAATTTGCAAGAAAGTTTACTGCATGTTTGAAAATTAACTAACGCATGGAGCTAACATCCAAGATCTTGTGTTAGCCACAATAGAAATTTAGAAACATTATTGTAGGATAACAATTTAGTACAAGAAATCATTGCTCGAGAACTTTCAGAAGTCACTTAGAGATATTTTGCTTCTGACACTCATAGGAATTACTATTCATCATTGAAAGGTCACTTTGGTCTCATTTTGAAGATGAAGACTTTTGCTCTGTCGTACATTGTTCAAAAAGACAATATATACAAAATAAAATGCAAAAAAAGTCAGTAGAAGTTAGCTGACATGCTAAAGAGTTACACTCCTTTAGAAAAATATTCACCCCAAAAAACTATTCTAGAAGTAATAATATTTTTTGCTTCAATACGTAGCAGAATAGATTTTCTTTCCAATAATGCATCATTTGTTGTATTTTCTTAAATGATAACGCCGCATATATACGTGAGAAAAAGGAGCATAAGTGTTTGGCGGGAAGTCAAGAGGAGTACATCCCACCCATCAGGAGCCTCACACCTCACTGAGCCAAGCAAACCAAGTAAGCACGGACGCACCAGCTGTGGCAGGCTTAGCTCCACCCACTTTTGCCCATCATCTGACAAAAATGACGACTCTCTAAATATTTCTTTAGAGCTTACATCGGATGATGGGCAAAGTCGTCATACTGACGTATTGACAAATGCATGACGACCCAGATCGTCATTGGTAACTATTAAATTCAGTGAAGACAATGCCAAGGCAAGTTGCAAGAAAGTGACTAACTATAGAGGGCTAATGTTAATTAATTAAAGGCAGTTGTAGGTGCGGGTGACTAGCATCCCATCATCGAAAAAGTAAATATCAATAATGCGTGGAAATTTTTAAGAGAATCTCTCAATAATGCAGTGAAGTTACTGTACTCTATGTATTCCAGTAAGCAACAGAAGGCCTGTCAAAAACTGTAAACCAAATGGCAGAACTCCGATATTAAATATTGTCTGTCAACAAAAAATCTTGCAAACAAAAATTATGATACCACAAAAAGTCAAAGTGATAAATACGATGCTGTTCAACTGAAAGCCAAAAAATGAAATAAACGGAGAAAGAAAAACTTTGAGGCACATAATGTCAGTATCAGTAAATGAAATCCCCAAAAGTTTTTCAGTTACATAAGAAGCAAAATGTTAATAAATCCAATAATCAGATCCTTAACCCCTACACACCGGGCGTTTTCCGATGTCTCCCACTCCTCCTTATGGGGGATTTCTGTGATTTTGGAAAAATACCCTTACTCCAAACCCTAATATCTGTCAAACTATAATAGCTAGAGAAAAAAATTAAAGATACATAAGACTCATCAACTCTTCCTCCTTCAAATGAAAGTATCTCCACATCAGCAGGTGTTCCCGTCAATGAGTATGGGTAAGTTAAAGATGACTGGATTTCCGTGTTTTGCTGGGCTTATCGGAGCACGCGCCACTGCCAGTGACTTTGGACTCGCTGGGTAGCGTTGGCAGCACTGATGAGCGGTGATTGTAACACTGCCCAGCCTTCCTTCGAAAAACCTGGAATTTCCTACTCGTGTCTTCGACTTTTCCTTACTCACCATCATAAGGATGAGTCATCATCCCATTCATGTGGCTCCCCATAGGGTTTTCCGGCCGTTTCACAGCACCACGATGCCCTGTAGGTGTGTAGGAAAAGAATAGCTTCTTTATTTTCTGTACTCACTTCTTGCATGAATTATAATCATTTCCTACTACTACGGCACTTATATTTGCACTTGACATCAAGATTATGGGTAATTGTACTTTAAGAAGAAAATGCTCTGCCTGTTTCGTGCAGTATGGTTGTGTATGAGGTACTGACTAGTTTGTACTAATCCGGAGCATCATTAAAATGTTTCTAATGTATACACAACTTACGTTTTTGTACTTAACATCACAAGTATGCTAATTCTAACATATTCACCATTATTTTCTGAGTAACAAATGAAAAAATTTAATTACAGCCAACCAGGTCATCACCTTTCTCGTCTGTGCACTCCTCGTTTTCTTTCATGTAGCAGGTTGGGTTACTCATGTAATGACCATAAACAGTAACACTTATTGCAGTGCACTTGTAAAACTTATTATATAACACTTATTTCATAACACTGACTAGATATACCTTATACTGTATCTTACATTTCACTTTGCTAGGAGTAGACTGTAGCACCAGCCGAGCAGGGCAGTACTCCCGAGGTGGATGAAGGCTGATGACAGGGAGTGCTGGAGCTCCCGTTTCATCAGCCCTCAGGACTAGTTCCTGACCATCCCCCTTTGCTGAACTTTTTCAGTGTCTCAGTTACACAGAGAGTAGGCCAGCATGCTCTCCAGTACAAATTTCTCTAACTATCTACACCAAACTACATGCACAGTACATACTACACTTCCTTTTCTAAAAATCAAAAAATTATGGCGTCTCATCACCAAGCCTCGGAGTCCCAAGGGGGCGTGGCATAAATGCCCCCACCATCCTCCCCTCTACCGGTGATGACTCGTGGTGCCTGGAACCACTGTCTGACTCTCTTCTTCTCATTTCTGCAACATTCGCGGCCTTTCCTCTAACTTTCGCTCTGTTGAGCACCACCTCTCCTCCTCTAAACCTCACCTTCTTTTTCTGAGACTCAGCTGTCTGAGGCAACTGACAGCAAACCCTTTTCTGTATCCTCCTACTTTCTCTATATTCATTTCAAAGCCAAAGGTAGCTGCTGTGTATATATACGCAACGACTTATCTTGCTCTCGTTTTCCTGAACTCGATTCTTCTGAATTCTCCACACTCTGGCTTCGGCTTTCCTGTCATTCTCTGACTAAATATATCTGTGCTGTTTACTTATCCCCTAATTCTACTGACTATCAAAAATTCTTCAACTATCTTACTTCTACAATGGAACACTTTCTATCCATTTCTCCTTTCTCTGAAATCTTCATTCTAGGAGATTTCAATATTCACCACCACCTTTGGCTCTCCTCTCCTTTCACTGATCCACCTGGTGAACAAGCCTACATCTTTTCTATCCTTAATGACCAAGAGCAGCTTGTACAGCACCCTACCCGTATCCCTGACTGCCTTGGAGAGAGCTCCAACATACTTGACCTCTTCTTCACAACTAATCCTTCTGCTTACTCTGTTAATCTTTTCTCTCCGTTGGACTCCTCCGATGACAACCTTATCACCTTAACCTGTCCTTTCACTCCAGTATGGCCTGTGGACCCTCCAGGGAAACGTCGTCTGGGGCATTTTGGAGCCGCGAACTGGGAGGCCCTCAGGCAGTACTTCTTTGATTTTCCCTGGAATGATTATTGCTTCCATGGCCGTGAGCCATCTGAGTGTGCCTTGCGCATTACGAAGGTTATTCTCTCAGGCATGGAAGCATACATTCCTTTCTCATATCCTTTGACTAACGCAAGAAAGCCTTGGTTTAATCACGCTTGTTCTAATGCTGTCTGCAACAAGGAGAGGGCCTACAAAAGGTACCGGAGCCAACCCACCCCTGAATCACATCATTTTTACGTTTCTGCCCGGAATCGTGCTAAGTCTGTTCTTCACTCTGCTAAGAATAATTTCATCCGTACTAAATGCTCTCAACTCTCCAACTCGAATTCTTCCCGCTCCTTCTGACACCTTGCCAAAAACCTTTCTAACAACTTTACCTCATCATCCTTCCCTCCTCTTTTCTACTCTGATGGTTCTGTAGCTATTTCTTCTACTGATAAAGCAGATATCTTCGCACAGACTTTCTCCTCCAATTCCACCATAGACGATTCCGGTGCTGTTCCTCCATCACTTCCCCCCTCTGACTTCCTCGTGGCTGACATTAAAATTTCTTCAGCTGATGTATTTTCTGCCATCACTGGCCTCAGTACTAACAAGGCATATGGGCCTGATGGGGTCCCTCCTGTTGTTCTCAAGAACTGTGCTTCTATGCCTACACCCCTCCTAGGCAAACTCTTTCGCCTTTGTCTGTCAACTTGTACCTTTCCTTCTTGCTGGAAGTTTGCTCTCATTCAGCCAGTCCCAAAGAAGGGTGACCACTCCCAACCCTCCAACTATCGTCCAATTGCTTTAACATCCTGTATTTCAAAAGTTTTCGAGTCAATTCTCAATAGAAAAATTTTAAGGCATCTTTCCTATCACAACCTTCTTTCTGATCATCAGTACGGGTTCTGTCAGGAACGCTCCACTGGCGATCTTCTCACCTACCTTTCAGACTCTTGGTCATCATCCTTTCGGGACTTTGGCGAAAGCTTTGCCATTGCATTTGGCATCTCAAAGGCTTTCGATCGACTCTGGCATAAATCTTTAATTTCCAAACTGCCCTCTTACGGTTTCTATCCTTCCATCTGTGCCTTCATCGCTAGCTTCCTTTCTTGTCGTTCTATAGCCGCTGTTGTATACGGCCATCGTTCTTCTCCTAGATCTATCAACAGTGGTGTTCCTCAGGGCTCTGTCCTATCACCAACTCTCTTCCTTTTATTCGTCAATGACCTTCTAAGCTGTACATCTAACCCTATCCACTCATACGCTGATGACTCCACCCTTCACCTTTCCATTCGGTTCCTGCATCACCCATCTCAACAGTTACTTCAACAAACAAGGGATGAGGCTATGGCACACCTAATGTCTGACTTGGCTCGTATCTCTGACTGGGATAAAAATAATATGGTTGTTTTTAATGCATCTAAGACTCAGTTCTTACACCTATCAACCCGAGAAAATCTTCTACAGGTATACCCATTAATGTTTAATAATATTCAGCTTAATCCTGCATCATCCTTGAACATGCTCAGGGTTTCATTTACTCGGGACTTATCTTGGAAAGATCATATTACATCTCTTGTAAAATCTGCTTCCAAGAGATTGGGTGTGCTAAGCCGACTCCGCTCTTTCTTTACCCCTGCACAATTGTTGACTCCATACAGGGGTTTTATCCACCCCTGTGTGGAGTACAACTCTCATGTGTGGGGAGGCTCCCCACATACAGCTCTTCTCAATAGGGTGGAGTCAAAGGCTTTTCGTCTCATTAACTCTCCTCCCCTTATTGACTTCCTTCAACCTCTGTTTCTTCGCCATACTGTTGCATCTTTATCTCTTTTCTATCGCTACTTTAATGATCACTGCTCCTCTGAACTGTCTGCTTGCATTCCTCCACCTCTACGACGGGCGCGTAGCACCCGTCTGGCAGCAAATTCTCATCCCTTTTCTGTCCAACTCTCTAATGCAAGAGTTAACCGTTACTCCCAGTCTTTAATTTATGCAACAGGTCAACTCTGGAACTGTCTCCCTCTGTCTGTATTTCCTGCTGCCTATGATCTCCAGTCTTTCAAACACAGTGTGTCCAGGCATCTCAAAATGATCGGATCTTAAATTTGGCTCTCTATTGTATTTTGTTTTTCTCTTGGAGGGAACTGTTATTGCGGGCTCATGGCCTTTGGTTCCTTCTTCCTCGCATGAAAAAAAAAACTTATGCATTAAAAAAAGCACACTTGTGCATACCTGTTTACCATTTACAATTTCCCACAAACCTGCTCAGTCATTTATAATGCCACAAATTTAGTATTCATGTATATGTTTAGAGGTACTGTAATGTCTAAGTTAGATAGAGTCTAACGTGAATACTAGTCTATAAGGCTCCTGTTCTAAGTAGTAGTTCATGTGTTAATGATCGATATAGGGACAACTTTATTTTTATATGTATATATCTCTGTATCTATGCATAGGTAGTGTAACTGGCAGTGTTGAGCTATGGGAGTAACGAATAACAGATGTGGGCAACGTCCCCCCCTTGCTTGTGGTGCGTCGTTGCTGGGCGCCAAGTTTAAACCTTAAACAGAATAATAATGGATATGCAATTCTATCTGTATCATTGTTGTGAAATGCTTACTAATGAAGCTGCTAGAATCCAAATATGTGATATTAATAATCAAAAAAGGCAAAGATAATGTAATTTGTGAGGACCAAGTAGTTCTGCTTGCCTTAGCCGTCGCTAGATGGCATAAGCTACCCCGAACTCAGGGCAGGATGGCAGTAAATTCAGTTTTTAAATGTAGTAAGGAATGAATCTCAAATTTTCCTCAATTCAATCAAAAGTCCTAACGTCATGTGTACTCTACTATATAAATAGTGAAGAGAATTAAAACCCACCATATCACAAAAACACAGTCTCATTTGATCTAGCAGTAGCGTCCCTACATGCCCAGCTAAACCGCATTGCCTATCCAGACATTGTTTCAGGTGAGCTGTACACATTCCTCCTTTCTCTCCCCCTTGCTTGTTTTAATTCTTGCTTGTCGTGAACAATATGAAGTAATGTTGTTAAAAGCTTAACGTAGAGAGTTGGCTATCCAAACGTTGCGGGTAACAGACCTTGTTTCAGTTCAGACACCGTGACTTTGGAGCTTGCACGAGGCCATCATGTGAATTTGCCCATAGACTTGACGTGCACACACGCTTACACTACCCACGAATAGATTTATAACTTAATGTAATAGCAATTTAATTATGAATCAATCAGGTGAACCTTTTTTTTTTTTATAGTAGATAAGGTACAGAATTTTGAAAGTTGATGTGATCATGTAACGGAAAGGGGAATTTAAACTCATCAACCATTTTTTTTCTCTTCTTTATTAATAGGTTAGGAATATTGGAAGTGTTGAAGTGAATTTAGTGGTTGTAAGGAAATGTAATTTTGCGTTGTTCCTTGAGGCTAAGCAAGCCCGAGTGATTATGAAATATTAGTGAATTGTGTGATGAGTTTAGACTGGCCCGACGAAATAGTACAAGAGTGAATATTTTTGGTTCGAGGCTATGCCAGCCCGAAAAGACAGTTCATGTCATTAATTGTCCCAGTCTTGAGGCTATTGACGAGCCCAAGAATAACTGATAATCGAGAATATAATGTGATGAAATCAGGAGTCACTGTTAAATATTCAAATTGTTTCGCTTGGTAACAGTACTGTATTACTATCGCCCAAACTATTACTTAACTTACAACTCTTTTCATATTATTAAAGGTCATGTAATTCAAAAATGTCTGTTGTTTAACAAGTATAGAATTATTAAAGTAGAGTAAAGTATATGCAATTTTGTTATCCAATTAAGGGAATTATGTCCTCTCACGCATGACTCACTCCCCTTCCAGTTCAAGATTCCTCCGCTTTGGGAACGACTAACACACGTGGTACTAACTTATTCTCGACTCGGCCAAAAAAAAAAAAAATACAATCGTTACCAAAAATATCCTTTAAGCAATTAACCTTTTGTGGAGTAGACTGTAGCACCAGTCGAGCAGGGCAGTACTCCCGAGGTGGATGGAAAGCTGATGACAGGGAGTGCTGGAGCTCCCGTTTCATCAGCCCTCAGGACTAGTTCCTGACCATCCCCCTTTGCTGAACTTTTTCAGTGTCTCAGTTACACAGAGAGTAGGCCAGCATGCTCTCCAGTACAAATTTCTCTATCTATCTTCACCAAACAACATGCACAGTACACACTACACTTCCTATTCAAAATTCACCAAAATGGCATCAATTCACCCAGCCTCGGAGTCCCCAGGGGGGGGGACCATAAATGTCCCCGCCATCTGCCCCTCTCCCGGTGACGACTCGAGGTGCCTGGAACCACTGTCTGACTCTCTTCTTCTTCATTTCTGCAACATTCGCGGCCTTTCATCTAACTTTCGCTCTGTTGAGCACCACCTCTCCTCCTCTAAACCTCACCTTCTTTTTCTAACGAAGACTCAGCTGTCTGAGGCAACTGACAGCAAACCCTTTTCTGTATCCTCCTACTTTCTCTATACTCATTTCAAAGCCAAAGGTGGCTGTTGTGTATACATACGCAACGACTTATCTTGCTCTCGTGTTCCTGAACTTGATTCTTCTGAATTCTCCACTCTCTGGCTTCGGCTTTCCTGTCATTCTCTGACTAAATATATCTGTGCTGTTTACTTATCCCCTAATTCTACTGACTATCAAAAATTCTTCGACTATCTTACTTCTACGATGGAAACACATTCTGTCCATTTCTCCTTTCTCTGAAATCTCCATTCTTGGAGATTTCAATGTTCACCACCACCTTTGGCTCTCCTCTCCTTTCACGGATCCACCTGGTGAACAAGCCTACATCTTTTCTATCCTTAATGACCTAGAGCAGCTTGTACAGCACCCTACCCGTATCCCTGACCGCCTTGGAGAGAGCTCCAACATACTTGACCTCTTCCTCACAACTAATCCTTCTGCTTACTCTGTTAATCTTTTCTCTCCGTTGGGCTCCTCCGATCACAACCTTATTACCTTAACCTGTCCTATCGCTCCAGTACGGCCTGCGGACCCTCCAGGGAAACGTCGTCTCTGGCATTTTGGAGCCGCGGACTGGGAGGCCCTCAGGCAGTACTTCTTTGATTTTCCCTGGAATGATTATTGCTTCCATGGCCGTGAGCCATCTGAGTGTGCCTTGCGCATTACGGAGGTTATTCTCTCGGGCATGGAAGCATACATTCCTTTCTCATATCCTTTGACTAACGCAAGAAAGCCTTGGTTTAATCACGCTTGTTCTAATGCTGTCCGCAACAAGGAGAAAGCCTACAAAAGGTACCGAAGCCAACCCACCCCTGAATCACATAATCTTTACGTTTCTGCCCGGAATCGTGCTAAGTCTGTTCCTCGCTCTACTAAAAGTAATTTCATCCATACTAAATGCTCTCAACTCTCCAACTCGAATTCTTCCCGCTCCTTCTGGCACCTTGCCAAAAATCTTTCTAACAACTTTACCTCATCATCCTTCCCTCCTCTTTTCTACTCTGATGGTTCTGTAGCTATTTCTTCTTCTGATAAAGCAGATCTCTTCGCACAGACTTTCTCCTCCAATTTCACCTTAGACGATTCCGGTGCTGTTCCTCCATCACTTCCCCCCTCTGACTTCCTCATGGCTGACATTAAAATTTCTTCAGTTGATGTATTTTCTGCCATTACTGGCCTCAGTACTAACAAGGCATATGGTCCTGATGGGGTCCCTCCTGTTGTTCTCAAGAACTGTGCTTCTGTGCTTACACCCTGCCTAGGCAAACTCTTTCGCCTTTGTCTGTCAACTTGTACCTTTCCTTCTTGCTGGAAGTTTGCTCTCATTCAGCCAGTCCCAAAGAAGGGCGACCACTCCCAACCCTCCAACTATCGTCCAATTGCTTTAACGTCCTGTATTTCAAAAGTTTTCGAGTCAATTCTTAATAGAAAAATTTTAAGGCATCTTTCCTATCACAACCTTCTTTCCGATCGTCAGTATGGGTTCCGTCAGGGACGCTCCACTGGTGATCTTCTCACCTACCTTTCAGACTCCTGGTCATCCTCCTTTCGGGACTTTGGCGAAAGCTTTGCCATTGCACTTGACATCTCAAAGGCTTTCGATCGAGTCTGGCATAAATCTTTAATTTCCAAACTGCCCTCCTACGGTTTCTGTCCTTCTATCTGTGCCTTCATCGCTAGCTTCCTTTCTGGTCGTTCTATAGCTGCTGTCGTAGACGGCCATCGTTCTTCTCCTAGATCTATTAACAGTGGTGTTCCTCAGGGCTCTGTCCTATCACCAACTCTCTTCCTTTTATTCATCAATGATCTTCTAAGCTGTACATCTAACCCTATCCACTCATACACTGATGACTCCACCCTTCACCTTTCCATTCGGTTCCCGCAACGCCCATCTCAACAGTTACTTCAAGAAGCAAGGGATGAGGCTATGGCACACCTAATGTCTGACTTGGCTCATATCTCTGACTGGGGTAAAAATAATATGGTTGTCTTTAATGCATCTAAGACTCAGTTCTTACACCTATCAACCCGACAAAATCTTCCACAGGTATACCCACTAATGTTTAATAATATTCAGATTAATCCTGCATCATCCTTGAACATGCTTGGGGTTTCATTTACTCGGGACTTATCTTGGAAAGATCATATTACATCTCTTGTAAAATCTGCTTCCAAGAGATTGTGTGTGCTAAGCCGACTCCGCTCTTTCTTTACCCCTGCACAATTGTTGACTCTATACAGGGGTTTTATCCACCCCTGTGTGGAGTACAACTCTCATGTGTGGGGAGGCTCCCCACATACAGCTCTTCTCAATAGGGTGGAGTCAAAGGCTTTTCCTCTCCTCCTCTTACTGACTCCCTTCAACCTCTGTCTCTTCGCCGCACTGTTGCATCTTTATCTCTTTTCTATCGCTACTTTAATGGTCACTGCTCCTCTGAACTGTCTGCTTGCATTCCTCCACCTCTACGACGGGCGCGTAGCACCCGTCTGGCAGCAAACTCTCATCCCTTTTCTGTCCAACTCTCTAATGCAAGAGTTAACCGTTACTCCCAGTCTTTCATTTATGCAACAGGTCAGCTCTGGAACTGTCTCCCTCTGTCTGTATTTCCTTCTGCCTATGATCTCCAGTCTTTCAAACGTAGTGTGTCCAGGCATCTCAAAATGATCGGATCTTGAATTTGGCTCTCTATTGTATTTTGTTTTTCTCTTGGAGGGAACTGTTACTGCGGGCTCATGCCTTTGGTTCCTTCTTCCTTGCATAAAAAAAAAAAAAAATCAAAGTCGAAGTTACTCTTCCCCCCTTTGTTTTTTCTTAGGTGAATACTTTATCAGTCATTGAGGGGAGACCAAGTTGAGTACCCTTTGTGTCATCAACGAGTAAGTTAAACAGAACCACAACGGTGGGAAATCCAATTTCTCATCGTTACACTGATGAACAGCGGTGGGATAAAAAAAATCCTACCGTTACACTGGTGGAAATAGCGGTGGGATTCATTGTTCCCCAATTAGTTGCGTTGGTGAGAAAGTGAAGGGAAGTGACTAGCAAAGAGAGTAAGAATGTTAAGGGTAGCATTGGTTGGTCACTCCCAAATACCTCCGCAACTCTATGTTCAGAACATCCTGGTAGTAAGGAGTTCTAATAGTGTAGTAGTTGGTATTTCCCCTGGGGAGGGGGGGGGAAAGAATACTTCCCCAGAATCCCTGCTTGTCGTAAGAGGCAACTAAAAGGGGCCTTTTTGTCTCCAGTCTGTCCTCCAAGCTTGGTGCT
This sequence comes from Coenobita brevimanus, assembly GCF_032717465.1. NCBI lineage: Eukaryota > Metazoa > Arthropoda > Malacostraca > Decapoda > Coenobitidae > Coenobita > Coenobita brevimanus. The sequence goes on from NC_137037.1 coordinate 35,454,654, forward strand.
AATTCTTCACTTTTCCTTCCTTCCTTCCAGCTTAGAATACCCCAGCAGTATAGAGGTCCTGATAGTGAAATACTTGGTATGTTGTCATGAAAATAAATACAAATTATAGCTAATAAGGGTTAGGTAACTATGATTCTCTAGACAAATATTACCCACTCAGAGACAAACATACACAACACATCATACACTGTCTTGGGCAATACTTCACCGACTTTGGGACGCCACGAGGTATCGTCCTGGACAACGGCGGAGAGTTCACGAGTGGAGAATTCAAGAAGTTCTGCTGGAGGAACCAGGTGGACTTGTTCTACGTCACCCCTTATCATCCCCAGGGAAATTCCACCACCGAAAGGATGCATAGGACTATGAAAAGTATCCTAGCATCCCTCTGCAATGGGCACCCCTTGCGTTGACCTCAGCTGCTCCAGTCGTGCCAAACCGTCATAAATCAAGCCGTGCACTCGAGCATGGGACAACAGCCCTATTATGCCTTCTTCTCACGCCATCCCTCTCGCCTCATTGGTACCTTATTGCTTTCCGTGGACACAGAGGAGGACGACCTAGCGATAGTACACACCCTTATTAAGAAAACCCACCAAAAGATGACCAGGCGATACCGGGATGTGGCCAACAGGCGGAGGAGAGCGCAGAAGGTTGGGGTCAATAGCTTGGTGTGGGCAAAAAAAGAAACCATACAGCTGGATACCTGTAGGTAACTGAATGCCAAATGGGACAGCCCGTATAAAGTGATCAAAGTGTTGCTAGATGGAAGTGTTTATATCATTGAAAATGTATTTAGTGGCAAGAGAATACAAAGGGCTGCTGAAAAGGTAAAACCATATTACGGTACCAAGGAATGGCTCTTAGAACCGTTGCAACAGGAGCTCGCCCCAGAACATGAAGATGAGCGATTACCACCGCGAGTGAGGAATGCCCCTCGGAGGCTCATAGAGGAGTGTTAAACAGAAAAGTAGAGATAAGTGCATGAGACGAATGTTGTGAAACATAACTGCCTGAGGTTGTGTTCCGGGTGGACTCATCCCCGAGGAGAGGGTGTAAAGAGAAAAAAAAGAGAGAAAAGTGTTCCGGTTGGAACCGGGAAGTGCCTTACTTCGAGGGGAGTAATTAATCCTCTCACCTTACAGTTAGAACGGTTTGTGAGGTAGTGGAGTCTTCAGGACAGAATGAGCCCTCACCTTCTTGCAGGCAGAATGCTGGAAACAAAAGAACCGAGTGAATGCGAATGGAAGAGTGGAAGGAAGCGCCCCCGTGATGATCTCACTCTCGAGAGACCCCATCAAGCTCCGGTGAGCGACAAGCTATCCTCCAAAACCTGAGGCTGACTGGGACATAAATTCTCTCATCACATCAAGTGTAAGTAGTGATCATACCTCCTAATGAAGTGAGTAAGCTACCTTCTGAGGTACGCATTAGGTGTTTAATGTGGACCGACAGGTGCCATCGATTGTGGGGAAAAAAAAATGTTCCAATTCAAAGTGTTAATAGCAGTAATAGGAGTAACAACATTCCATCCATGCATATGTCATAGATGATTGACTTGGGTAAAATTTGTCTTCCGAACGTGGGAGCCGTGTAATGCCACAAATTTAGCATTCATGTATATGTTTAGAGGTACTGTAATTTCTAAGTTAGAGTGTAATCTGAATACTAGTCTATAAGGCTCCTGTTCTAAGTAGTAGTTCATGTGTTATTGATCGATATAGGGACAACTTTATTTTTATATGTATATATCTCTGTATCTATGCATAGGTAGTGTAACTGGAAGTGTTGAGCTATGGGAGTAACGAATAACAGATGTGGACAACGTCCCCCCCTTGCTTGTGGTGCGTCGTTGCTGGGCACCAAGTTTAAACCTTAAACAGAATAATAATGGGTATGCAATTCCTTCCGTATCATTGTTGTGAAATGCTTACTAATGAAGTTGCTAGAATCCAAATATGTGAAATTAATAGTCAAAAAAAGCAAAGATAATGTAATTTGTGAGGACCAAGTAGTTCCGCTTGCCTTAGCCATCACTAGATGGCATAAGCTACTCCAAACTCAGGGCAGGATGACAGTAAATTCAGTATTTAAATGTAGTAAGGAATGAATCTCAAATTTTCCCCAATTCAATCAAAAGTCCTAACGTCATGTGTACTCTACTATATAAATAGTGAAGAGAATTAAAACCCACCATATCGCAAAAACACAGTCTCATTTGATCTAGCAGAAGCGTCCCTACATGCCCAGCTAAACCGCATTGGCTATCCAGACGTTGTTTCAGGTGAGCTGTACACATTCCTCCTTTCTCTCCCCCTTGCTTGTTTTAATTCTTGCTTGTCGTGAACAATATGAAGTAATGTTGTTAAAAGCTTAACGTAGAGAGTTGGCTATCCAAACGTTGCGGGTAACAGACCTTGTTTCAGTTCACAGACACCGTGACTTTGGAGCTTGCACGAGGCCATCATGTGAATTTGCCCATAGACTTGACGTGCACACACGCTTACACTACCCACGAATAGATTTATAACTTAATGTAATAGCAATTTAATTATGAATCAATCAGGTGAACCTTTTTTTTTTGATAATAGATAAGGTACAGAGTTTTGAAAGTTGATGTGATCATGTAACGGAAAAGCGAATTTAAACTCATCAACCGTTTTTTTTCTCTTCTTTGTTAATAGGTTAGGAATATTGGGAGTGTTGAAGTGAATTTAGTGGTTGTAAGGAAATGTAATTTTGCGTTGTTCCTCGAGGCTAAGCAAGCCCGAGTGATTATGAAATATTAGTGAATTGTGTGATGAGTTTAGACTGGCCCGACGAAATAGTACAAGAGTGAATATTTTTGGTTCGAGGCTATGCCAGCCCGAAAAGACAGTTCATGTCATTAAATGTCCCAGTCTTGAGGCTATTGACGAGCCCAAGAATAACTGATAATCGAGAATGTAATGTGATGAAATCAGGAGTCACTGTTAAATATTCAAATTGTTTCGCTTGGTAACAGTACTGTATTACTATCGCCCAAACTATTCCTTAATTTACAACTCTTTTCATATTATTAAAGGTCATGTAATTCAAAAATGTCTGTTGTTTAACAAGTATAGAATTATTAAAGTAAAGTATATGCAATTTTGATATCCAATTAAGGGAATTATGTCCTCTCACGCAAGACTCACTCCCCTTCCAGTTCAAGATTCCTCCGCTTTGGGAACGACTAACACACGTGGTACTAACTTTTTCTCGACTCGGCCAAAAAAAAAAAAAAAAAAAAATACAAACTACCAAAAATATCCTTTAAGCAATTAACCTTTATCATTCAAAGTCGAAGTTACTCCCCCCCCCCTTTGTTTTTTCTTAGGTGAATACTTTATCAGTCATTGAGGGGAGACTAAGTTGAGTACCCTTTGTATCATCAACGAGTAAGTTAAACAGAACCACAACGGTGGGAAATCCAATTTCTCATCGTTACACTGATGAACAACGGTGGGATAAAAAAAATCCTACCGTTACTCACTGAGCCATTTCCCGGCGGTAAGGGTGGAACTTTCACAGGGTTTGATGATGCAATCAGCCATGCGCCATGGGGGAGCAGAATCGGATGAGGAGGATGAGGAAGACATCACTCTACACTCTACCAGTGCCATGTACAAACTGAGCCGTGCATCAGTAGGGTACCTTGGGTACATACCTTCCCTATAGTTGTCATAGAAAATGGTCGTGGGTTCAAAGAGTTGCAGGAAGTCGCCTGCAGCTATACAAGTCAACCGGCGTTGTTCTGCGCCCCAAATCATGATGGCTGTACACGTCAACAGGCGTGTAGGGGCTAATCATAGATAACAGAGAGCACACTGATGAAACTAAAATGGTGAAAATTCTAAATACTTTCTTCGCGTCAGTATTTACAATAGAAAATACACATACAATTCCTGCAATTTCCCCAGTTCTTATAGAAGAGGGCAGCATAATCGATGATATTACAGTTAGTGAAAACGATGAACTATTTGTAATCAGCAAATTAAAGGAAATTAAAACGTAAGGACCCGACATAACATCTCCATGCATATTAAAGGAACTACAGAATGAAATATCAAAGCTTTATCTGAACCATTTAACTTGTCACTAAAGAGCAGTAATGTGCCACATGAATGGAAGCTTGCAAACCTAACCTCAGTTTTTAAAAAGAGCAACAAAGCAAAACCAGAACACTACCGGCCAATTGGTTTAACATCAGTGGTTTCCAAATTCCTTAAAACTATTATCGGGATATGTTTGTGAAATACAGTAATTCCCGTACTATCCAGACGCCCACTTTCCAGACACCCCACACACCGGACATTATGGTCCCAGGATTCAATTTTCCCAAAGTTGCCCCAAAATCTCAAAATATTCGAAAAAAAATCCTACTTTTTTCCCCATAATTTGAACTCGGTGTGCGCGGCGTGGACCAGCTGTGTTTTGGTGCGTAGTTTTGCTGCCGTCTGCTAGAGCGCCCCTGCATCCTCCCCACTTACCACCTATCTCTCATTGTGAGTGCACGCTCCTCATCATGGCTGCCCACATGCTCGCTTTTGTGGTGGTGCCCTACCTGCTGCAGGCTCTCCTGCTGCTCTCCTGCCTCTGGTTAATGTGTATGATGATGGCCCCGCCGGCTGAGAAGGGAAAGAGAGTGGTTTTGACTCTAGAGAAGAAGAGGGAGATATTGGACAAGGTGGACGAGGGATGGTCAACCTCACGCATCCTCCTTGAATTCAACCTGGCCTGATCTACTTTATTTTGATATCAAGAGATCCCGCGACAAACTATTGCAGTACACGGCTGACTTCTCGTCGAAAAACAAAAGCAACGTGGAGAGGAAGATGATGTTTACTCCCCGGTATGCTGAAGTCTACTGCTCCACATTGATTTGGTATTGACAACAACGTGCTGCTGGTGTGCTGGTGCGTGGCACGGGGCTGAAGGCTGCTGCTGAGAAGTTCACAAGGCTTCACGATGTCCCAGACTTCAAGGCATCCGAGGGTTGGCTCTTCGCATTCAAGTTATGACAAGGCCTTACCAAATGTGAGTCTTATGGCGAAGTTTTGGATGCCAATGAGGATGGAATAGAGTTTCGGCACAAGGTGAAGAGCTTGACTGACAGGGAGGGCTTCACTCTCAGTCAAGTCTACAATGCTGACGAAACTGGTTAATTCTATCGCTCTTTGCCAATGAACACTCTAGCTGAGGAGATGGAGAAGCGTGTACCTGGCCACAAGCTCTCCAAGCAACGGATATCTGCTTTGTGTTGTGCCAATGCTAATGGCATGCACCAGCTTAAGCCCGTTATTGTTGGCCATGCAAAGCAGTCTCGGTGTCTTCGTGGGGTGATGGATGTCCTTCCTGTAGTTTGGTACCATTCTTTGAAGGCATGGTTCACTGCCCAGATCTTCAAAGACTGGTTCCACTGCCATTTCGTCAAGGAGGTCATCAATTACCAGACGAAGACACTGGGAATCACGTGCGACCAGGTAAAGGCCCTCCTCCTCGATAATGCACCTGCCCACCCATGCGACAAGGACTTGGTGGCTGAGAATGGGCGCATTAGGTGCATGTTTATGCCACCTAATACGACTGCTCTCATCCAACCAATGGAGCAAGGAGTGATCGTGGCAATGAAGAGGCTGTACCGAAGGAAGTTCCTGGACAGGATGATGGTTGTTCTCGAGGATGAGGATGAGCACAGGGAGGGATGGAACACACGAGGCCAGCGGACTTTGGAAAACCTTCACCTCTACAACATCAAGTCTGCAATCTACAACTGGGCCAGTGCATGGAAGAAAGTCCCTCTCAAGACTCTAGAAAATGGTTGGTCTCATCTGCTTCTCGGAATGGATGTGGAGCACGATTTCCTAGGTTTTGACGTGGATGACTTCCATGCACGTCTACGTGTGCATGGCGACGATGTTGATGTGGACGAAGTGCGTGAGTGGTTGGATGACGACAAGGACGATCCTGGATATCGCACCATGTCTGATATTGAGATTGCATCTTCAGTTGCAGGTGTCAGTACCCAGCTTGAAGATTCCGACGAGGACGGTGACGATGATGCGGACTCCTCTAAGCATGACACTACTCCAGCCATCCCCAAGCTGAGTGCACTCCGGGAACGCATAGAGTTCGTTCTCGACTACCTGGAACACCCGGACTGCGACAGGGAGTAGGGGGCCCTTGGGACTCGTGGAGGACGTGTGCGCCTTCAGGCAGCGCATCATTAATCGCCAAAATTGTCATTCCTTGCGTCAATCAACCGTTGACAGCTTTTTCAGACCCTTGACCCCTGCTGTGCCCAGCCCTGGCTCCACATCATTGCCTCCCCAAGACAGGCCCTCATCCTCCGAGCCACAGCCCAGCACATCAGCCACAGTGGAGTCACCACTTGACGTGAGTTTGTGCCTCTCTTCAGAGTCGACTGCAGTGGGTAGTCCATCACCACGACCAAGCAACGCATCCCTAGGCCACCTGCATCAGCTACTCTCAGACTCTGACAGTGGATAAACAGCAAGAACTAGCCACTAGACCACACGGGAATTTGCAGTGTTGTGCAGTGAAAAAAAAAAAACTGCATAGTGTTAAGAAATTAGAATTCTGAGTGCAAAAACTTAAGTGCAGAGTGCAACACTGATTTTATTGACGTTCAATGGAGCACAAAATAAACTAGAGTGTGTAGTGTTAAGAAAACGGATTTATGAGTGCAAAGACTTAAATGTAGAGTGCAACACTTATTTCATTAAGGTGCAAAGGAGTGCAAGTAAGACTAGAGTGCGCAATGTTAAGAGAAAGGAATTCTGAGTGCAAATGACTAAGTTCAGTGCATGACTTAATGTACAGTGTACTGCAGGTGCTTCACGTACTCCTTTTTACTGTCAGATTCTGAGAGGAGGTGGATTATTCATCGAGAAGGCCAGGGACTTTTGTAAGTACCCAGAATGTTTCATATTGTACTGTATTGTCCATACTTACCTCTAAAACCTCATTTCAGTCTTTTATGTCCCTTCTTTCTATGAATGTGCAGTAGGGAGGTGTTATTCTGAGTTAGGCTAGGTTAGGGTCCATAAGTACCAGTCCAGGAGCCAGGGACTTGTAAGTACCCAGAATGTTTAATATTGTATAAACTCACATCTAAAATCTTATTCTCTGTTGTTGTTTTTTTTTGCAGTTATTTCAGTCTATTATGTCCCTTATTGGTGTGAATTGGGTCTTAAATAGGTGCTATGCATGTCCAGTAGGGAGTTGTATAGGTGTTTTTCTGAGTCAGGGTAGGTTAGGGTCCATAAGTACAGGTCCAGGAGGCTGGGGCCCACTTTCCGGATGGGACCACTTTCCGGACATGTTTTTGGCTCTATTGCATTGGATAATAGAGGGATTACTGTACTTAGAAACAAACAATCTCATAAAAGCTTCACAAGAAAGTTTTCGGAATAATTGCATACCTCACGAATCTGTTGGACTTTTTCAGCGACATATTGAGCATCTATGACGAGGCTAAATCTGTTGACGTTGTCTATCTCGTTAAGATCAAAGATTGGCCCACCAGACGAAAGCAAAGAATTGTAGTAAATTGAAAAGAATCAGACTGGATAAACGTTACAAGTGGAGTGCCACAAGGTTCAGGATTACGTCCTATTCTTTTTTCAACATATATCAATGATATTGATAAAGGATTATTTTGTAAGATTTCTAAATTTGCTGATGATACTATAATAGGAAACAGAGCAGATGCAGCTTTGGAGAGGCAAGCAATTCTGAGAGACCTTGATCAACTGTTTATTTGGAGTCAAACGTGGCAAATGGATTTCAGTATTTATAAATATAAAGTGCTAAACACTGGCAGTAAAAACGTAAAGGCCAGTTGCAGCATGAGTAATGTCCAACTTGATTATGTAAACCATGATGAAGGCGTGGGAATTATAGTAACAAATGATTTGAGGCTAAGAAGTCAATGTACAGAAGCCGTTTAAAAAGCAAATAAATTGACTGGATTTATAGGTAAAGCCTTTGAATATAAATCCAAGAATATCGTCCTCACTTTGCTTAATTCCTTAGTACGCCTGCATTTGGAGTATTACGTTCAATTCTGGCCACTGTATTATAAAAATGACATGGAGACATCTGCAAGAGTTGAGCGAAGGATGACAAAGATGACACCTAGACTCAGAAATAAACCATACGAGAAGCGTTTCGAATCCCTGAATCTCTTTACCGTAAGTAAATGCAGGTTACGAGGAGACTTAATTCATGTATTAAAAATATTCAAAAGGCACAATAATATTGCCATAGATAAATTTTTCACAGTTGATAGCTCAAACTATAATATAGGTAATGGGCATAAAACTATAGTTGGCAAACGATTTTAGTCACATGAAGCTAAGTATTGCTTCTTTAATAGAATTGTAAATATATGGAACAAACTACATGTAATGCTAGGTGAAAAAGGCCCGACTCCTCGGTCCTAAAACACCTAACGTGTAGCGGGGTCCTCTTTCGAGACCGGGGCTTAGTGCAATAAAGAGAGGTAGGACACAAAAACTCCAGGCAATAACCTTTACACGTATATTACCACAGTCAGACACAGGACAAAACAGCAGATATTACAACAACATAGTATGTGATAGAGAAATAAAGCCTTAACTAGGATATTGGTATCTCGCAGGATACTGGCTTAACAGATACTGACCCCAACGCAGTAATTCTAGTGTACAGGGAATACAGGTGCGCGTGGGAGCGCGGAGAGTGGGTCTCACACAAGGGGGGGGGGCGAGGAGAGTGACTCGCGGCGGGTCAGAACAGAGATATAGTAATATTGGGAGGGAGTAAGTATTATTAATTCAAACTTAGTATTTTCTGATAGCAAAGGGGTTTTGACAATTGATCGTTTACGTTCACACTAGCTGCTGGGAGGAGATTCTTAAAGAGAGGGCGGAGGACACTGGGAATTCACTGTGTTTACAGTAATACCAGTGGGAGAATATTACTAACACTTTTCTATACTGTTTCCTGTTACAAAGTACATTGGTGTATCTTACTATAGGGGATTTCTCGGGGTAGTAGTCTTACTGGTTTTCTGGAAGGACGTCACTCGTGAGTCTGATTCACCAGAACTTAGTTTCTGCACTCGTCCTTACTCGTCCGCCCGTGATTTCACTCGGCCCGATATTTAGCATGCATTAAGTTACTGTATCACTGTTACACTAATTCTGGGGCAACGTCACACTTAGCATAAGTCACTTAACTAATTCTGGGGCAACACCACACTTAACATAATTCACTCATATAGTGGGGGCGGCGGGGAGACACGCCGGCGACAACTCTGCCGGAATAGGGGCACCGCCAAGGGAGGGTGTGCCGAGAGGGCACGGGACGACTCGCAGGGGCTTCCTCTCTTGTCCAGGGCTGCACGTGGCGAAGAGGCCCGTAGTCTCCTGGCTAGGTTCAGGAGTGTGGCCCTCAGGATTGGGGCCAAACAGGTCCAGGAATCTCTGGCTCAGGTCTCGGCCGGAGATGGAGGTCTTACGCCGTCTTGGGGGCATGGAGAGATCACACCCGGGCGTCATGGGGAGGGTCTGGAGTGACTGAGGGCTGTGGTCCCCAGAGTCGAGGGGCACCATCAGGGAGGGGCTGTGGCGCCAACCTGAACTAGGGTCCGTCAGGTGGGTCTTCTCCAGGGCCAGGCGTAGGTAGCGGAGGCCAGGGGAAGCCGTAAGGCCTCACTGGGGTTCTCTGATGTTTGAAGTCTGGGCTCTCGTCTCACGCTGGGGCGATGACACTGCCGACACCTCTTTCTAGCCGTGGGGAGCGGCAATCGGCCATGGTTGCCCAAGGGCGCAATTATGAGGCGCCAAGGCCCGTCTACTGGCCGTGGCCTGAGTGTGGAAATCAGCGCACCTCTGGACACCTTCGGAGCGGCAACCGGCCGTCTGACGGAGGTGGGAACGGCCACAGGCCGTCTCCTGCAGGAGGGAGGGGGAGCGGCTATAGGCCGACTCGGAGGCATCACCTTCGGAGCAGCAACCAGGCATCTGACTAAGGCAGGAGTGGCCACAGACCGTCTCCTTCTGCCGGAGGTAGGAGTGGCTATAGGCCGACTCGGGGGAAGCACCTTCAGAGCGCCAATCGGCCGTCTGACGAAGGCAGGAGCGGCAATCAGCCGTCTGACGAAGGCGGGAGCAGCCACAGGCTGTTTCCTTCTGCCAGAGGGAGGAGCAACTACAGGCTGACTCGGGGGCAGCACCTTCGGAGCGGCAATCGGCCGCCTGACGAAGACGGAAGCAGCCACAGGCCGTCTCCTTCTGCCGGAGGGAGGAGCGGCTATAGGCTGACTCGGGGGCAGCACCTTCGGAGCGGCAATTGGCCGTCTGACGAAGGCGGGAGCGGCCACAGGCCATCTCCTTCTGCCGGATGGAGGAGCGGCTATAGGCCAACTCGGGGGCAGCACCTTCGGAGCGGCAATCGGCCGTCTGACGAAGGCGGGAGCAGCTACAGGCACACTCCTGAGGGGCGCTGTTTGGAGCTGGATAGGCAGCTCCACCCTGGTCTGATCTGGCAGTCCCACTCCCCAAAGGTAGTGTCATCTTCCTGCTAGGGCGACGGTGTGGCGGCTGGGTGCTTTAGGGGTGCACGGCCCGGGCTGACTTACGCCGTTGTCACACGGCATCTCGTGGTTCGGCTGCGGCTACTCCGTGGGGTCCGGGTGGGGGTGTCGGTGAGTTTCCGGGGGCACTATGCTGTAGATCACACATTTCACTACCTTCAAATGTAGTAAATGAAATGCAATACTTTCCTTTAAAAATCGCATGGACAGGTATCTGTCATCTAACCCCTAGCTAAGTGTGTTTACTCCTGAATAACATATATTCTGTGGTGCACAGTAAGCCCTCCATTTTGGTGGGCTTATGTTTGGCAGATTTACTGTTGTCGGGAAAATTGGAAACATTTTACCCTTGACTTTGGCAACTAAATTCTCACAACTTGCGAATAATTCTCGAGCACGAACCACAAATCACTGCCGCAAAAAAGAAAAATGTAAGGCTAAACGGTTTTTAAAAATGCAGATTTGAAATATTTGGCTTGAAAAATGCCAACCCTGCAACCCTATATGAAGCCCAGCCAGCTGGGACCGTCAGCTAGATCTGATCACTTGCACTTTCATCCACAAACGAGAAGAAGACAAGCAAGTGATAGAGGCAATTGAACGTGTAAATGTGGAAGACGACACGGAAGATGAATATAGTCTGCCAATGCATATTGACTTAGAAAGGTTTTGATGAAATGGTGACAGCAGTGGAAACAGCAACAGAAGCAGTGGTGGAGGAGGGTGACGGAGTCGGACGTTAGCCTACTTTTGTCAGCCGTGGGTATTGGTTTAGTCTATCAGTGCACCTCGGTTTCTGTTTATGGGTTACTTTTCAAAAATTATGTTAATATACTAATTACTTGTTACCTCTCGACAATAAAGTAAAAGTGGAACAGGAGAAAACTAGAACAGGAGAAAAATCAAACTTTTTGTTGACCCTTCAGAACAAATTAAAAATTTCTTCATTTATATAAGCCCTTGGATATGGCGAAATTGGGTTTAGCGAGGTTATTTTGACACCAATTAGTCGCCAAAATGGAGGGCTTACTGTATTTTTTTTTCTTTGTCAGAGCCTGGAAGATACAACCTCAGAACAACATCGATAATTACGATAATTATTGCTGACTTAACGTTAATCTCCCTTTCAGGTAGACAGTGTAGAATAAAATTTCCTTTCCCTATGAAATCCCTATGAAATTTCCATGACAGTTTTTCTGCGTTGCATGGTGGCCACCACTTTTCCTGCCGGCTTTGACTGTAAGGCTTCGTGGGTGGGGGAGCCTTCCTCCTTTTTTGTTCTTGTCATTAACTGATTGAATAGTTTTGTTAGTTATACCTTTCCCTTAACCAAACAGCCAAGAAAGGACCAACGGGACTTTTGCTGTTTGCTTTATTTTGTATTCCCCCTCCCCCCAAAAAACAAACTTTATTTCCTTTAATCATCTCCAGGACGATTTTCTTCGTCTTAAGATAGACTTTTTTTTTTTTTTTTTTTTTACAACAGAACAGAGGAAGGACAAAGAAAAAAAAAAATCCATACACCAGATTAAAGGTGTCCTCCATTCATTAGAAAAAAAAAAAAAAAAAATCTGTAACAGTTGGACTTGAACAGCCGTAGGTGAAGTTTAGGGGGAAACCATCCTGGGGAAGCGAGTTCCAAAGAGATGCAGTTCGGGAAATAAAAGAATTTTGATAGAAGTTCTGCAGTTTGGCAGTGCGACAGTCAAGTCACGAGCACTACCAGGTGCCCGTGTAACGCGGGGGAAGGCGTGGAGAGGTGGCACAACGGATGCAACTTCGTCTGACCATTTGCCATAAAAGTTGCAAGGGAGGCAACATTCCTTCTTACTTGTAGGGGAGATAGTTCATTTGTAACATATAGTAGGCTTATTAACATTATAATAGCTTTGTTCTGAACTTTCTCTGGTTGTTTTAGTGCAAACTTTCGAAATCCAGACCACAAGGGTGAGCAATATTCAAGCTAAGAATGCACATGATTCTTGTAAATTATAGCTAAGTGCTCGTCAGTGAAGAAGTTAAGGACTCTGTACAATAATCCAAGTATTTCTGAAACGGTTTTAACAAGTGATTTATCATGAGAGTTGCAGCTGAGGGCATTGTGAAGTGAAACCCTGAGAATTTCATTACTTTCAGAGACAGGAATATTAGTAGCATCGAAGTTAATACGGGAATCAGACAAAATCTGTCTACTAGTAAATTGTATATATTTGGTTTCCTAGACTTACAATGTTTTTTTGTCCCCATTCAGTGAGCTTTGATAAGTCTTGATTTACTGAAATTGTTGCACTGAGTCTTGATTTACATATATTAACTTTATGAATGGGAGTTTAAGTGTGAATGAACTGTGAAGTGTTGAATCATCTGCATATGAATGAGTGGGATTATGGGTGATATAAGAGCGATGCGAAGGATGGGTGGTGAACTAAATGAATGGAAGGTAATGATTGATTATGATTAGTCTGAAAACTTTGGTTAGAACAGGACCAAGTTCTGGGGAACACTTTTTCAACAAATGGAGGAATTCCTTGTGGACCTGGAGCTTTGTTGGTTGGTAAATTATCTAGAATGGATTTTATGTATTTAGTCTGCATCTTAAGTGGAGCAGTTTTGGGAAAGTCAAGTACTAGTACAGGGACGTTCTGGCTGACTTCTATGGTAGAATTTCTGGCAAATGTACTGGAGAGGATGTTCACTTTACCACGTGGGTCATTTGTTTTGTTACCATCAAAAGATTTTAATGGGGGAATGGGTGATGACTTGTTAAAGTTATTATGGAATGAAATCGGAGTTGACCAGAATATTATATTGTCATTAGGATTAGTTGATAATTTGGATGCTTGGTTGTGTAGAAAGTTTGATCTAGTGAGATTTATTGCTGTTTTTGCATGGTTTCTAGCAATTTTTAATTGACTGAGAGATTCAGATGTTTTTTTTTATTTTAAGTAAAAGTTTTATGGTGAGGACTTTTAGGTTATTGCTCTGGCGTAATTGCTGTCAAATCATTTTTGGAAGTCTGATCTTTTGATGAACTGTTGACTGGGTATGAACATTTCCATTCCAGCTTGTATTAAGTCATCAATGTGAGACTATAGTCTCACCAATCTAAAACCCAGGTTTGGGTGGAGTCTAGCCGGGGATTTCCCGGCGTACAGCGTTGCCTTGTTTCCTATACTCTCATTGGCTAGTGGCTGACCTGACACCGTTAGAGTTCGTCCGCTCCCATCTCGCCACCTGGCCTGACATGACTTCACCCACTTCTGTGTGTGTGTGTGTGTGTGTGTGTGTGTGTGTGTGTGTGTGTGTGTGTGTGTTTGTGTATGTGTGTGTGTGTAAAGACAAACTAGTTTAAGTTATAAATATAATCAAGATAATGAATTTAAAAGTCGCATTCTCTCTCTCTCATATAATTTATGATTTTTTACCTGGTTATAGCCTTTAAATTACACTCTACATATTAAAACTTAGACTTTCTTTCCACACCACCCAAGAGGTAAAAGTCACGGCGCGTTTTTTTTTTTTTTTTTTTAAGAGGTTTCCCCGATAGGCCTATTCCTCTTCTCTTACAGCATGTAAGAAATTATCATGAATCCTCCTCATCAGAAGAGGTGAGAGTGATAGTGAAAGAATCAATGAAATTATCAATTGCCACATCTCTTTTTGCATCATCTGTTTGAATTTGTTCTGCGTGTATAACGGCATTTCTCCAGTTTTCTGATGTAATTTTTCAATTGCCTCATGAATAAGTGGCTTCATATCGGCATTCCGGAATGTATTCCTTTTTGAGACATAGCCTTTAAGCTGAGCCCATATGAGTTCTATTGGGTTATACTGGCAGTGATAAGGAGGCAGGCGTACAACTCGATGGCCGTGCTCTGAGGCAGTATTGTCGATGACGTAATTTGTATCGGCAGCAGTGATGTGGCGAGTCACAAGTTCCATAAGTTCCACTTTCAGGAGACCCTCTGGTACTGTTATCCCCTTCTTCTCCAGCCATTCTATTATCGTTGCTTTATTGTTGGAACCTGTTGGTGGTTTATGCTTTTTCCTTGAGTGATAGGATGCATTATCCATCACAATAACTGAAGAGGGAGGAATGTTAGGTAACAGTTGTACCTGAAACCACTTCTCGAATGTCTCGGCATTCATCTGATCGTGGTAATCCCCGACATTTTTTGCTTGGAATATCAGGGCAGCTTCGGGAACAAATCCATTTTTGGTTCCGGCGTGCAGAATAATCCAGCGACCACCTTTCCCTGTCGGTACCCGCACTCCCTCGGCTTTTCCTGAGGTGCTGTCTACCCAGCACTTAGAAACCGTGTGGTTCTGATTTATCCAAGTTTTCATCTCAGTAGACGATAGTCTTGTCAGAGCTTGTAAGTGCCTTCATTTCCTTCAAAAACTTGCACCTGGCAGAGGTTACGTCGCTGCGTTCCATTAGAAATTTCCGTCCATCAACGCTTGCGTACCGAAATCCTATTTTCTTCATAACTTTTCTTAAAGTTTCACGGCCGCCGGGGTAAGAAAGGTTACTCTTCATTTCTGCGTGGATTTTTTCAAGGGTAGGGATTTCTTTTCTGTCACAGAAATTTAAAACAGTTCTGCGTAACACATCTTCATTGAAGTTATCAAAAAAGTCTGCAATTGGTTTTACACGTTGCCTTTTCTTGGGAGACGTAAACTCTGGAGAGTTGTTTTCTTCATTATCTCTTGCTTCTCTGCGTATTGCTTCAATCCTGCTCTTGCTAAGTCCTGTTGCTGCAGCTGTTCGATGAATTGCCCTTGAAACATCATCGAAAATTCCTCCGTACTGCTTCTCCTGCAGAAAATACTGGCTTACGGTGAAGGCCATTTCTTTGGCTTGACTATGTAGATGCGAGCGAGTTGGCGTAGCTGCCATTGTGTCTGCATCAACATAGAAAGTGAATAGTGGAAGCACCTGACAGAAGCTTAAATCTCCCTCCAATGGATTAACTCCCAGTATGGGCCTGGTGTTGCCGCTCGTGAGTGTTTTAACTTATTTATTTCTATTAAGAAAATAGCGTATGTTCTACTGATTCCTTCAAATTATATTATAAACGTAATTGTTACATTACTTACCCAACTTAGAACTACCGTGAAAGTCGGTAAAAGTAACTACATATTTTTCAGCACCACTGTAAAATATGTATGCCACGTTTCTTTATTGATGTACAAGAGCCATATGCATTACACGTTTACCTTCCTTTTATATGCTAGAATACTTACGTTTATATTGTATTAGTATGTGTGTACCTATCTGTGATGCCTATTACATATATAACAGAATCTACTCATCGCTCGTTTAGGAAGTATGGCATGGCTGCACCCAGCGCCAGACCCCACCCAAACCTGGGTTTAAGATTGGTGAGACTATAGATAGAGTTGATGTCACTGTAGAAGAATGACTGCCATGGAATATCAGCAAGATAATTTCTAAATCCATCCCAGTTTGCCCTATCAAAGTGCCACCTGATCACCCAGACTAGTTCAGAATGGGGAAGTTTGGAGCAACTGATTAATGAGGCTTTGATGAGATTGTGGTCGGAGAATCCACGTGGTGACAGTACTTCTGTCCTGTTTTAATCTGGGTTATTTATCAGGAATAAGTCCAACAGACAGGCGTTATGGTCAGGTTTACCTGGTACTGTGGTTGGTTGTTTTGCCAGTTGTGTGAGATTAAACGATTCTGCAAACAGCTCGCATTCTAGACCAGTGTCATCAGTTCTGGCAGAATCCAATAACCATCCTACATTACGGACGTTAAAATCACCCCCAAAGGTAACTTCAGTGGTAAAAGTGAGGTTAAGGTTAGTCAGCTGTAAGGAAATGACATCATAAAGCTGTGTTCTGAAGAAGCATTGGGGGACTGATAAACTATACAGATATATCTGGTATTATTTGGATGATTTTGTGTATATAATGAATCAAAATTAGCTGAAGTGAAATTCAGTATAGTGTCAACTGCAAATTCAGATTTGATATAACAAGTGCCACTTATGTTACGGAAGTTTGTGAGGACATGGTAACCAGGAAATCAAAATAAGGATATGTCAGTAAAGGGAGAGATCTGGGTTTTGTGTGAGGAGCAGGACTAGAGGGGATATTAATTTGAGGATAAAGTGAACGGAATTCAGATTGGTACTAAGACTTCGGATATTAGTGAAAAATAAGGGCAAACCTGCACTTCCTTCGCTGACGAGCATGAACAGTATTTGCAATAACCTCTGACGGTACAGTCCCCTTGAAACTGGAAGGCTTAAGAATAGCCTTCATTAACCCCTTCCCTGCAGGAGGTCCTTCCTGAGTTTAATAAAACGGACTGGTAATAGTTAGCATAAAGTTAAGAGCACGTCTTTGAATTGGAGAGGTTTAATAGGACAAAATCGACTGACCTTGAGAAGAGTAAGGATAAATGCCGCCGTACTAAAACGACTAAAGTGCAATACCAAATGGTATTTCATGGAGTACTAAAAAAAAAAAAGTTATACAGTACAGTGATTCAGATCGTCTCCATCTTGTGTTCCAGAAAGTTAAGCATAACAGAAATATGGTAATTTTTCCTTGACTGAAAATTCGATAAAGAAAGTGTTAGTGCACTGACAGTGTAAGACCACAAGCGATGAATATTGCAAAATGTTCTGTATCCCTTGCCCTGCTTTTATGATAATGCAAAATCTCTTGCTAGCAACATTTTTCTGTCTTATCCAGCATATGCACTTTCACATGAAAATGCATGCTCATTTTTAAGTATAATGAGTTGGATTGATCATTTAAGATGTCATCGTATCTTAACTGCGCCATACTCTTTTGGTCGTGTGTGTACCACCCACGGTTAACAGTTCCTTTCTGCTCATACCCAGGTAGAAGAGTCCAGTTTTGAGATGTTTTTATGATCGATATTTAGTTTTGGGGAGTGAACGGTCAGTGATCAAAGCAGTTCCGAACCTCGGTGCATATATAAATGAAGTTACAGGTCCGTGTACTGTACTGTACATTGGGTGGTCCATTATGTAAAACGTGATAGCAATTGTGAGATTTTGTAGGTAATTGCATATCTAAGTAAATGACTCGAAACTTCATACTGGTGTTCAGAATATAAATATTACTTAGTATTTCCCTCTGTTCTTATGATGGCAGATACTGCACTCCTCCAAACAAGGGGTTTCTGAACTCGATTCTACCGGAGAATGAGAAGGATCAAATTTTAATCCCAAGTGTACAAGCAGTGACATTCGTAGTAAATCCTAAAGGTACTCAAGATAAGTTCGAGAATAAGTGCTTTGTTTCTGGGGAAATGAAAAGGCAACATTTTCAATCCTCTGTGCATAGAAAGTTGTGGCCAGTCTTGCTTCGCCCACATAGTGATGCTTCAGATTGAAGAGTGAAGCCCGAGCTACGATTATTAAACGTAATTTAAAATATGATTTAAAATAATTACCTCGCCCGGGACGGAATCCGGCGAAGTAATGTTTTTGGTCGTTTGTTTGTTTGTTAGCAACGTTAAGGAAAAACGGCTACATGAAATTACATGAAACTTTCAAGATATGTGGGCACTGGTCTCAATAGTAAGTTATTAAAATTAGGAGGTAATTGAGTGACCTTGAAAAGTCAAAATCAAGGTCACGGGTTTTCAGAGGGGTATAACTTGAAACCGGTTGAAGATAGAAATATTTACTATTATCAACTTACAGGAAATCCCCTATGGGCCTTCATTTGACACCGAGGCCTTTGACCTTGAGCGACCCTGAAAGGTCAGATTCAAGGTCATGGACATTCAAGGGGCTCTAACTAAAAACTAGTTGCAGAGAGATATTTACTCTTATCAACATATAGGAAGTGGCATATGGGCTTTCATTTGGCACCATGACCTTTGATCTTGAGTGACCTTTAAATGTCAAATGCAATATCACCGATTTTCAGAGGGCTATAACTTGAAAATGGTTACAACTAAATGTCTTCCACTTTGAAAGGTAAAATGCAAGGTCAAAGAGTTTCACAGGGATAGCGGTAGTTAATGTTAAAGAGATATTTACTATTATCAACATTGGAACTCATTATGGCATATTTTACAAATAATTAGTACTGACAGATAACAAGTTCCATTTCATTTGTGCCATTACCTTTGACTTTAATTGTTTACTGACACCAAATGGCAGTACCGTTTCAGTATTTAACAGCAATAAAATATCTGCTGTCGGACGAGGTTTATTGTGCCTGGCGCTACTTGTTCGCATTGAGTAAGGGAAATGAGGAGAGAAGTGGTGCGGCTAGGTGCATTAGATGGGAGGGGTGGAGGGGAAATGGGGCAGCAGGGACACTGTAAACACAAGCGTTGCTGAAGCACTGTGACAAGTGGGAGGGAGACACAAGATCAGCTTTGGTTCTTTGATTTATCTAACAATTCGTGCTAATAGAACCCATCTTGAGAGAGATTGATGAAGAAGGATCAGACCCGAGAAATTTTGTACCGCTGGATACTCCCTTTGTGATGCTTGCCGCATCCTGATTGGCTCTCTCTTTCATAATCTTGTCAGTTTATCTCTCGTCCCACCGTACTGACATCAGTTTTATATTTGCTGCATGTTTATATAGACAGGAAAGTCCATGTCTGTGATTAGTTACATTCTTTAAACACAAAATGTGTGTTTTTCTCATTTTTGTACCTAGGCCTTCTCAGTTACTGCAGTTTCTACCTACTTTGGTAAACAGTTTATCTAACTGTGAGCAGGACTAGGGATTTGGACAGTCTTTGTCTGCGTACATCAGTTTTGTGCTCTTTTATCCTTGTCTCCATGCCTCGTCTTGCTTGTCCCATGTAAATTTTTAAGCATCCACAGCACAATTTGCTCTAAAATACACTCTACATATTTAATCCTTTCTCCTTTATCTCTGACTACATTTAACTCCTGAGAAAGCTGCCATCCTCAGGTCTACTATTTGTACATAACTGATGAAAATTGAAACTGTGTATAGGTTAGGGACAGATATGTAATTTACACTTTGATCGATTCATGGAACACATTTCTTTTTCTTTTTATTGATAGGACCTACCAGTTGTTTTTCTCCCGGATAGAATAGCTTCGTAAAAACTTCTGTTATGTACATAATCACTCTCTCTAAGAATTTATCATTGTAAACTCCGTATGTTCAAGGAAAACATCCTGTGACTAGTCCAGAGTTGCTTCTTTCATTATGTGCAGAGGGATGGCAGATAGTCATTTATGCTGATTGACTTACAGTACACAGAGTATTTACTGTAACTCTCTCGTCTTTTCTCCATATTGTAGTATCTAACAAGGGTAGTTTTTTTTTTCTTTTTCTGTGGACTGGATATCAGCATTTACGTTATATTGCATTCTCAGCTTGTTCTGAATATTTATTTCTTTAAGATAACCTGTATATATGGAAATATTATTATATGAGTTCGAGTCAGTAAAAAAATGAAATGCACTGTCCACTGTGTTTAACACACAGAAAGTGGAATATACGCAACTGTTACGTTATTTTCCAGCATGGTCTCTCTACAGTTCCACGCATTTTTTTTTTTTAAATAATAATCTACAAGCTCTTTGATTCATTCAAAGCAGGACGTTATAGGTTGTACCCGACATCACATAAGCACTACTTCTTTCACCTCTTCATCACTACCAGAGCGTTGACCACGTAATGCTTCTCTAACCCATTAGCAACCGTTGTCCTCAAAATGAAAACGAAACTGGACATTTTCAAAAGATAATAAAAGAGTGAACCCCAGGGTACGGACCTATGAGCTTCGCGACTTTGAGCCGATAGGCGGAGTGAGGTACATTTAATACTCTTCCAGCAAACTCCTCCACACAGTACCCTGGGCGTTGGTGGGTTAAGTGGACTGAAGACATGGAAGTTGCATGGTGTGAAGTAGACGGTAAAGGTGGATGTGGGAAAATTGAAACATGGGGGTTCGAATTTTCATTGATACCACCACTGTGGCGAACATTGTCCTGGTGCTGTAAAACCTGCTTTTGACAGCAGTTCTCTTCTTTTGTTAGGAACTGAAGCCTTCAGCTTCTTCACAACTAAATAAGTTGCACTTGCTACCACCTTGTCCATGGTATTGATAATTACCCAAAATAGGCCTCTTTATGTGCCAGAACAAGGTTCGGAAAACTTTCAACAGCAAGGCTTTCTTGAAGTTCATCGCTGATGACCCGATCGAGCTTCGTCAGATACACTTTATCTTTCATGTTTAAGCTTCTCTACCTATTAATAAGTTTTTCTCTGACTCATATAGTTAACACAGCCTCTCTGTCCTATGGTGAATATCCGTGGACTTGACCCGTTTTGCCCAAAGGAACAGGCTCATGACAGGTTGTTCTAGGATGGAGCATTCAGAAAAAAGACACAGCCATCGGTTGAGTCACACTAGCAGTACTGTGCCGCACGATGAATGTTTAAACGTGCTTCCTGCAAGGTTAAAGCTGGCACAAAACCAACTACATCTGGTTACAACGGTCTGCTGCTATCGACAGAGCTATTTCTTTAATTCACAAGTTATCTTCAAATCATTATTTTGCCCTCGTGTAATTAATAATATTATATATGTGTCTTAGCAGTAGCTTCCCAATTAATAATATTTTCTACCTTTCGTATACTGCTTCTTTCATGAATTATAATCCCATAGGGTACTGTACATTCTTTATCCGATTTTCCTTCCTCTTTGATTGATTTACGTTGGGTGTGGTCTGCTTTCCTCTTCTATTGTTAAACATCTGTAAGTAAATAATAAATCCTCCTCTTAATAATACAGGCGAGTAATCAAGGAAAAGTCAAGTGTGTGTGGTATGTGTATTGATGTACCAGTACAAACTAAGTCAGTGTGTATATGTGTGTGTGTGTGTGTGTGTGTGTGTGTGTGTGTGTGTGTGTGTGTGTGTAACAGGACAAATGATTCCTCTCTCTCTCTCTCTCTCTCTCTCTCTCTCTCTCTCTGTCCATACTCAGTGCTCTACTACTCTTCCCGATTTCCCCCGTTTCTCTCTCCCCATATCATCTTGCCTACTTCTCTTCCTTTCTTTCTGACTTTCCCTCGTCCCCCCACCCCCTTACCTTTCTCCCCCTTGTCAGTATTAAGCGTCAAGTGGCATATCCAGCTGTTAGTGGGTGAGGGTAGTGGGGGGGAAGGGTAGGTGGAAGGAGAGGGGAGAAAGAAATGTGGAAAGAAAATTAGAAAATGCAGTGCTCTCTCTCTCTCTCTCTCTCTCTCTCTCTCTCTCTCTCTCTCTCTCTCTCTCTCTCTCTCTCTCTCTCTCTCTCTCTCTCTCTCTCTCTCTCTCTCTCTCTCTCTCTCTCTCTCTCTCTCTCTCTCTCTCTCTCTCTCTCTCTCTCTCTCTCTCTCTCTCTCTCTCTCTCTCTCTCTCTCTCTCTCTCTCTCTCTCTCTCTCTCTCTCTCTCTCTCTCTCTCTCTCTCTCTCCCCACTTGCCTGTACTTTCCTCCTCCTCTTCCTTGGTTCTCATCCCCATTTATCCTCCTTCCTTTGCTTCACTTCTACCCCTCTTTCCTTATCATCCCTTTTTATCTCGTTGTTTCCTTTCCTGATTTATTTGTTCCCCAGTTCCCTTCAATTTCCCTTTTCTACTTTCATTTTATCGCCATTTTCTTAGCATTTCCCTTTTATTCTTTGTTCTGTCCGTCTTCCTTCCACGTTCGTACAGACCCTTATTTCCTCCCTTCGCACTATCCCCTCTGGACAACAATCCCTCCAGGGAGAGAGAAAAGTCCCTCCTGTCCACATCTCCATCTGGGTCCTCAGGAAAGAGAGAGAGAGAGAGAGAGAGAGAGTATACATACATACATATATATATATATATATATATATATATATATATATATATATATATATATATATATATATATATATATATATGTGTGTGTGTATGTGTGTGTGTGTGTGTGTGTTTAGATATACCTGCTACTGACCTCTTGCGTGGAACACGCAGTCTGAATATGCATAAAAGAACCAGGGTTGGAATCCACAACTTTACTGTGACGTTTCGGAACAATTCGTTCCATTATCAGGCCGCGTAAATTCAGATTTACGATTAAAAAGTTACGATAAAAGAAAAAAATCATTCCACCCAGGAACACAAAGCACTAACACCCACACCCCACAGAATACAACGACATCATTACATACACATAATTGTATAAACAAAAACACTAAATAATGACAATGAGACTTACAAAAAACATAGTAGTTGCACTGACGCCTCACAGTCGTCAATTCAGTCTTTTGTATTGCCTGATTATGGAACAAGTTGTTCCGAAACGTGGCACTAAAGATGTGGATACCAATCCTGGTTTATTTATATATATATATATATATATATATATATATATATATATATATATATATATATATATATATATATATATATATATATATATATATATATATATATATATATATATATATATATATATATATATATATATATGTGTGTGTGTGTGTGTGTGTGTGTGTGTGTGTGTGGTACAGTGGTAAAGCGTGCGTTTTCGTAAACTGAAGAACGAAGGTTCGCCCTCGCCAGGGTAATAATCTTTGGGAGCATTCTTCAGGGCACGTACTGCGTTGGTGGACATAAGGGGTACTGTGGTTGAACCAGTGTCGCATACTATGGAGTACAGTATGGTTGCACCCAGTCGGCTTGCGCGGGCCGATTACACTTGCTTCACAGAATACATTTCACACATCCAAAACCACTCCAACACTACAACTACACTTACAAGCACTTCTCACCGTACATACAGTCTCTACCAGACAGCCTAAGCCACTTGGTAGAGATACGTGGGCTGTATCGTCCCCACTTCGGTCGGGATAGGCCGGTCCTGCAGTGGGCACTCAAACGGCTGATGATGATGATGATGATATATATACAATAGTCATCTTACTAAGCAAGTAGAACACTAACAGGATTTCAATGAAGCTCTCCTTAGTAATGCTTGAGAAGTGTGTGATTTGAACAATAATTGGGTGATAGGAAAAGAAGGGGCAACAAGTGATAGTATGAGGAAGTGAAAGACCTTTTGAATGAGAAAAACGACAGTACTAAGAAGATGAATATGTATAAGAGTGGTAGGAGTGTAGGATGGAACGGCTAAGAGCCATAAGAATATTGGCATAAAAAGAAAAGGAACTGATAAGTAGGGTGAGGAAGTTTCAAGGAATTTCCGAGTGAATTTTTTTTTCTTAAAACGGTGAATTGAGCGAAGAGAACAA
Organism: Coenobita brevimanus; assembly: GCF_032717465.1. NCBI lineage: Eukaryota > Metazoa > Arthropoda > Malacostraca > Decapoda > Coenobitidae > Coenobita > Coenobita brevimanus. Next base: position 35,478,555 of record NC_137037.1, read on the forward strand.
GGGAGAGTCAATTGAGACAGTAACAGACCGTGATGAAGTAAAAAGAGATGGAATGATTATTTAAGAAAAATCAGTTGAATGAAATCGATGACCTAGTTCCACCAGTGGAAAACTTGTTTCGTGAGGACATGCATGGTTGGATCACTTTTTGTGGTAGGGCAGGACGAGAGGGGGTAGAGGAGGTATCGTATGGAAAAGCAGCTGACGAGGATGGGAGTACAACAGTGCTTCAGGAAAGAGGGAAATAATGCTGTGATGCGATTTGTCAGAATTTTCAACGTACGCACAGATGAAGGCAAGGTACGTGACGGCTGCATGTATAATTATCCTGTGTAATAACAACAGCAACTAGAAAGCACTCAGAGTGCATACCTCAGCCGATGCCACTGCAGGATCTGGACCCGTATCCGCAACTGCCCCCAAATTTAAGCAATTCTTACTGGGCCCATGACCTACCCTTCCACAAAATTTCGTTGAAATTCATTGAGAACTTTTGGAGATATCGAGTGGACAAACAAACAAACAAACAAATGAAACTGCTATAGACAGAGCTCTTGCTCGATGGATTGGATTGGAATTTGGATTCATTGCAAACCATTTCAGAAACATTTATTTTATTTATTTATTTTTTTTTTTGGGGGGGGGGTGAAAATATGGATATTTTTTTGTGCGATGTTTTTTCACTTCTCTCCTTAGTCATCACCAGCGAAATTTTTCGCACTTCATTGCGAAACTCAGGATGGGTTTAGGAAGCTGAAAATTGCATTGCCAGGTAAGCCAGACGTTTCTCTTCATAGAATAGATGATCGATTTTCGAAATTTGAAAAATTTGTGCTTAGGCCGGCCACTGGGTCCCGACGATTTCCGGACCCGTGGCCATTGAGGGGTTTCAACCTCCCACTAAGCCCAGGGCTTTTGGCCGATTTGAATGAAAACCAATAGGATCTCTACCTTCTTCTTTTTTTTTCTTTTTTTTTCAGAACAATTGGCGCAAAGTTGTGCTTAGTGTGCAGACAGACAAACAGGCAAACAAACATATGGAACTGACCAATATGCCTGCCGAGTCTTTTGATTCCGGCAAGCAACATAGTTGCATACATAACCTCCTCCAACTTCGTTAGTGGAGGTAAAAAAAAAAAAAAAAAAATAGTCCATTGGCTGGGAGGGTTTTCCTGTGCATAAAATGCGCCCGAATTTTCTGTTGAAATTCACAGACTAGAACAATTTAAGTAGGATAAAAGTTAGGGTAGCCACTCTGAATCACGGCAATAAAGGATTAAATTGCATAATAAAGTTGGTATTCATAGATAAAATAGTTACATATAATGGGCATGAAAATGGGTCATTATCTGTGACAGAAAGCAGAGACGTAATATAGGCCGGAAACTATAAAAAAAATTATAAATATAATCGAAAATACATAAATTTAAGTTCACTGAGGACCTTTTGACATTAGTATTACATTAATAATATTAAATGAATTCGTACGAACTCAAAACTGATGAAAATTTTAAGTCTTTAAAAACATTAAACAATCTGATAACTCATATGTTCACTTTGTCTGGAGGACATGCGGAAGCTACTATAAGTGAATCTGCTCCACAAATTCATTTGGCCTTTGAGAAAGGAAAGTTTGCGGTCAAATGTACAAATGGACATTTTAAAGCTGCTGAAACAGACATGGCTTTGGAACAAACAACCAACATATCCCAAAAAAGTAGCTCTGGAATAATTTATTGTTCTCATTAAAATAATCTTGTTGCCAAATGGGAATTGACCTACCATGAAATGTTGGCAATGTTTAACGTACAAAAGAGAACTAAGTGGTTTATTTATTTTATTCTTAGTTTCATTCCATAAATGCTGGCGTACCTCAGGGATCAGTTTTGGCGCCAACCCTCTTTCTCATTCATATAAATGACCTCCTATCTGTCACTCACAACCCAATACACTCTTTTGCTGATGACTCGACCCTTCATAGTTCTTTCACATTTAGTACCTCCTTTACACAATTTGATATTATAAATTCCCAAATAAACACAGCAATTTCTCTGGACCAGGACCTTTCTAAAATTAATCAATGGGGACAAACAAATCTGGTCTTATTTAATTCTCAGAAAACTAAATACATTAATTTCTCCAACAGAAACAATCCCTCAGACTCTCACATAATTTTCAATGATGTCAATATTCCCATATCCACTACAGTTGATATCCTAGGTGCTACTCTAAACCCCAACCTAAGCTGGACAGCTTATGTTAAATCCCTTGTTAGAAATGCTTCCAAAAAATTGGGACTTATGTACAAAGTTCGTGAGTTCTTCACGGACGAGCAGATGGCCACAATATACAAAAGTCATGTGCGTTCTCAGATCGAACACTGTTCACCTCTGTGGAGTGGATGCGGAGCGGTTGCATTGAGGCAGTTGGAGAAAATTCAAAACAAAGCCATTAGATTAATCAATAATCCTGCCATCACGCAAGACCTTCCTCCATAATTATCAGTACATAGAGATGTTGCTTCTTTAGCATTATTTTATATTTTTACCGTTAGTGTTCAGACGAACTGGCTTCAACTGTGCCTCCCCTTCACATTTTCTCCCGAAATACTCGGGCAGCTGGGAGCGCCCATGAATTCACACTCTCTCCCCCGCAATGCAGAACCTCTGCTTATCAAAATTCATTTATCCCCAGAACTACTACTCTCTGAAATTCACTTCCTGGAAGTTGTTTCCCACTTCAGTTCAAATCAAGTTGTTATAAATATTTTATGAATGGAGGATGCCTTTAGGCACATGGACTTATTTTTTTCCCCTTTGTTTTTCCTTCCTCCATTCATTATCTATATAAAAAAAAAATAGTTATGAAATCACAGCTAACCATGAACTCAGTCATTCAGAGACTGCAGTGGGTGACAGAAATGCCCAGGCCATTCTGACATTCGGAACACATGAGAATCCTTTTGCATCACTTGTAGAGCCAAAGTTTTATAATTTTATTACCAAAGAAATCACGTCAGAAGATATCCGTAATCAGCTCTTAGGAGTGATTGATACTGGGCGTGCAGCATATGTGAAGCTTCGAAAAGAGTGTCTTGTTGAGAAGTCGATCAGAATCAGTGAACCTATCCACAGAACTAATCTGAGAACATTCCAGAGTATACACAAACCAATGATATGTGGAAAAGGTTCCAGAACATTATCTAAAACAAAAGCTAAGTGCTGTCAACAATGTCATAGAAGTTGCTCGAGCTAGAGGTATCCCATTGGAGGAGTTATTGCAGTATGACTTAACAACATCCTCATATCTTTGGATAGTGTGGGTATGATGAAGAAATCTGCAAAAAGTTCTCTTGTCAGTGAACTAAAAGAGAAGCTTCCTGAGAAGAATATCCAAACCCCACAAACAAAGGATTGCCTACATACAACATAACTGTGGACATGATGGCTACTGTACGGAAGATGGAAACAAAACATCTCGGCACTTTTGGAGACTTCTGTGATGCTGCACTGAACTGTCAAAATATCAGCCAAGTATGCCAACAGAATTGATTTAGTATTTGACTCATACATTGACAAGTCAATCAAAGATTCTGAAAGGAGAAGACATCAGATCAATTCTCCCACTGAACTGAGTAAGATCAAAGAAGAGACGCCATTACCATTAGAAACCGACAAATTCTGGGGCTCCAATTAAAAAAAAAAAAAAATCTTCAGTGCTTACTTCATGAACAAGCTGTAACTACAGCTAATGAAAAATTTCCATCAATGTGCTTGGTAATAAGTCACATTTCAGGTGAGAGGGCAGTGCTTTCCCAAGGTGTGTTTAAAGTTTCTTCAACAGTTATCCCTGAGTTAAATGTTGACACAGAAAAAACTGATCAGCATATAATTCCTCATGTGATGCATGTTGTTCAGAAAGGAACCTCCAAGATCATAGTTTGTCCCCTGACACTGATGTTTTTGTAATGTTAGCCCTTTCACACGTGGATAAGTTAATAAGTTTTGTGGGACATGACAGACCGGCTTTTCTCCCCTCCCCCCTGCCCACTGCGCATTCCAAAAATGTGTATTCTCGGCTTATTTTCGCTACCCAAACATATTTATTTTGCCATAAAACCCACTTATTCCTATTCGTCGATGTTTGCTCTACACGATAAGCCAAAAAAAAACACACACGACAAATCGCACATTACCGGAAGGGCCGTGTGGATAAACATTCAAGAGCATACACCCCACTTCCCAACATCATAAGTCGAATGTTTACTAATCAATCTCTGCATGTTATACAATCACTGGAAAGAGAATTTTATTAGCTTTCAAATGCCAGAGGTCCCAGTTTAGTATGAGGTATGGTGTTCGAGTAATATGGGAAAAAGTAAAACCAATTTCTGACAGATAACAAATTTTTTTATTCAGGGAGCTCTAGCGAAAAACGTTTCTTGCCACTGTTATGTTTTTATTTTATCATCCTATGCAGAATTGAATTGGCTTTTATTTGAGCCCAAGTGGCGATCCTAGGCCTCATAGTTTTCGAGAAAAATGCAAAAAATTATTGTGTACCCACACCATGTCACGACTGTTGGGCAGTTTCCTGCCTTCCACTAAGCTACTGCACATATTTCACCAATTCTTTGCACATTAGATATGCACACTATATTCACATGATTCACTGTCACTATTGTTATAGCTGAATACTCACATTTGGTGCAGGGTAGAGGCAGTGTAGTTAATTAGAAGCAGTAGCACAATCTTCGTTGGGCCAATGGCTGATAACGACCAGGATTGCTTCACAAACACCAAATTTCCTATTCCAAACACCAAATCTAATCACATCAGCACCCAAACACTATATATAAGCACTACTGGTATAGTGAAATATGTTGCACGGCTGGGACGGGGGTGAGAATGGAAGTTTAAAGGGACAGAACTGCGCGGTACCTTCCCCACTCACAGCTCATTTGGTGCTGAATAACCTGTCTGCTCTCTTGCCGGTATCAGGACCCATAGTCGCCAACTCATTACTTTTGATGAGGAGTGGGGAAGCTATGACGCCTCCAAAAATGACGCCGATCAGCGAAAAACTTTTCCTCTGACGAAAGTTTTTATGCTTTAATGACGCCAAAAGCGTCAGCAAGTATAGTCGCAGCCACACCCATATGACAACAAATGCATCATCATTCACGAAGGGGTTAATGTACTACTGGGATGAGCTTAAATCCTCTGGGCTTTCAGAGCTTTGGTAAAGAAGGGTCATGGTGACTCAGTAAGCTGTACTCCAATACACGTTCTGGCTTCTGCTGTAGAACTAGCCCTCTGTAAAGTACTGCCTGCTGCTCACACTTTAACAGACCGTGATTACACAAGTAAAGTGGGAACTTGTTCAGCATTGAGAGCACATCTGGACTACTTCTTGAAGGGTTTTAGACTAAGCACTAATGATTCCAATCTTGAAAAGATGATTGAAATGAGTTTGGAATACCTTACACATGTGATGCAAAATGGGACCAAATGCAAAACTATGAATCAACTAAGAACCATATGTACCATCATCATACAGGGATGAATATAGAGGATCTACCTCCAACTAGCAATGCCATAAGACATCATATTTTGAGAGCATATTATGCAACTTATCAGATGGTCTTTCTTCTATCTAGTCAACCACAGTCACTAGATCACACTCATTTTGATTTTGAGGTGGTTGATGAACTCTTAATCTCAATAGTAGGGCTCAGACCTATACCGACAGAGTATGCTATGTGTTGCAATTGTCTAAAATGTGTAAATATTAGGTGTGCCTGTAGAAGGAAAGAGAAACCATGCCGTACGTTTTGCAAATGTCAAAAGGAAAAGCTTGATTTTGGCACAAGTTGCAGTAATCCATTGGGATGTATGTAAAATTTAGATGTCTTACTTAGACAGGTATGATGAGTGATTATATCATTTCCTTTACAAAGAAATTCGTTACTTCTGTCAACGAAGTTAGAGAGTTTCGTTCATAAAATCCACACTGGTAGAGGAGAAATATATTATCCATTCATTTTCACAGAACAGTGCCACCCTCTTCAGTGGTGAGGAGGTGAGAAATTAGTTATGAAAAAAATCTCTTGAATGTACGGATGTCATTATCATAGAATGGACGAGAGAATTATTATTTTTTTGTTAACTGAGGTGAGCTTGCCTTACTTTTTAAAAGGGAATGGTTACATTATGGTTAAATATGATTATAATAGGAATATTTAGTACCCGCATGTTATACTAGCATGTGAACCACAGTACTTAGCTGCATAAAAGTCCAACTTTTTTTTGCTAGATAATGGTATTAATATGCCATAAGTAAGTCTTCTAAGTATTCATATAATGATTATGCACTTGCAGTGGCCAGGGAAAAATTGAATTTACAAATGTCGTTGCCAAAGAAAGGAAGAAATAATATACTTTTTTACTAATTTGGGGTGATGGTGCCTTATATATGTATATAAGCTGCATTGTAATTAAATATGATTTTATATACATGGAATATTCAGTACCTGCATGTGATATTAGCATGTGAACTATTCATATTCAGTGCATGCTTCTTTTTTTCTGATTATAGGTATTAAAAGGCCATCTAAGTAAGTCTCCTACTTTGATTATTTTTTATCCTACAGGGGTAAGAAAGCTCCTTTTTTTACTTATTGCCAGTCTACCCTCAATTTTTTGTAGTGTTTACAGGTATAGTTTATTAATGTGAAGAGCAATTTAGGGCATTATTCATGCACACGCATCTCCTTATACACCCAAAGGATCGACTAAAAGAGGAATGTTCGAGTTTGGGTGGCTGAGCATACCAGGTACCATTGAAGAATGGTGGTCGAAAGAGGACTGCAGTGTTACTGACTGACATGGTAGAAAGGGGCAGGTAGATTTTCACTTGTGATAGGATGTGTGGAGATCAAGTGCTTGCTTTGAAAACTTGTGTGACAAAAACTTAGAGAGGGAGAGGGATTTGTATGTAGTTTATACAGAACTGGAGTAAGTATAAAACAAAGCTAGCAGGGACGTTTTGTGGCAAGTGGTAATGTTTAAGGTGGGGATTAAACTTACAAGTATCTTTTGTAAGAGTAGGAAGGGAAGTGGGTGAATGATTTTAGGTAAAGGTGGGGTTTCCATGGCCACTGAATATGTTCATGGACAGGTTGTGAGAAAGAGAGAGACACTGCATAAGGGAAGAAGGAAGAGGGTGAAGTGTAACAGGCATCATTCTGACTTGGTACTCCCTTTACGAGGGCATTTTTTCCAGAAATTGCTTGATTTCATAACCATCATAGCTCAGTAACTACATCACCTAGAGCATTCAAATGAGGATCAGAGTACTCAATGGTCGTTTGTCCCTCCAATGCAAGTGCCATCATGTCTCAAAGTGGAGGCATTGTGGAGCGAGAAGATGAGAAAGAGAGGTAACTTTGGGGGTCACGGCGAAGCTGTGTCCGTATGAGTGCATAAGTCAGTGGTTTGGGTGAGCAGGCCATGAAGGCTGTGGCGACTCAGACCAGACGGGGCTGCCCCAGTCTTACACTCTATTGCCCAGCTAGATCTTCCCACTCCTCTTCATCTGTCCTTGCCACTGCCTCATGAATAAATCTTCACATCTTTTACAAGCGCCTTGCAGATCTGCCCAGTTCTTTTGACTGTTCCAGAGTGACACTGTCTTACTTGAGCAGTTCACGGTGGGGGGGGGGGAAGAATTTTTAAAGAATACCAGCTAAGCTAAGGGTTTCGTTCCCATGCCTCTGCAAGGGAAGGAAATGTTTAAAAATACGGCTGACAGCACCTGTCATGAAAAATCACTTTTACTCCAGCACGCTTTCTAAATTCGTGTCATGAAAGGTCACTTTCATTTTCACCTGAACTTTTTTTTTTTTTTTTTACCCGTAGTTTTCCTTGTCTCTTAGTATCTTACCTATTTGGCTAAGTTCTTACTTCACGACAGGAATTTCACTAAATTCTAAATTCCCCTTTTCTGTTACAACATTTATTTTTATATATATTGCAAGGTCACTTCATTTTCATTCGAGGTCTTTACATCAATATAAAACTACCTTACTATACTTGCCATAAAAAAACACTTTCAAATTTCACTCCAGCATTTGTTTACAAAACCACTGCACAGTTTTGGTCATAATACTTACATTCAATACATGTACCGTAATATTCCTTATCTTCCATAACTTGCGGACATTGCACTTTTTTTTTCTACGGTCTTATTTCACTTTTTTGAATGTCATTCCTTTCTTTTGCAAAAACACTTCCTCTCTACACAGAAAACTTCCTTATTTTCGTATCTCTCTTATTTTTCAAGTTTGTGTACAGATTCACACTACATACACTTCCCCACACACCTGTTCAGTGTAAGACTGAGGCGATGTGTGCGATGGTGAGGTGGTGGTAATGCGAGAGCGACGCAATGGCGCCACGAAGGAGGCTGGGGGGCCGCATTACGGCGTTATGTCACAAGTCGCTTCTGGCCGTCCGACCTTTGTCTTCGGAGTCCGATTTTTCAGAGGACTATCTCGAGGCATCAGAAGGGGATGAGAAGTATTCGGGCTCTGGGGGGTCATGAAGGTCACTCCCGAGTGACGGTTAGGAGCTATGTCTTGTAGGGGACTGGTGTATTGGTATTAGCCAGGTGGGAGGGGGGGGGAGGTTATGACATGTCGGCGGGTTTTATGGTTGGTCAGTCAAGTCTTTTTTAACGAAATTGAAATTCTTTAAACTGTTATCTTTGCCCCAGCCAGGATTCGAGCCAGCGACCACAGGGACAGTAAACTGCCTATTTTCCGACTCGGCCACCTCCTGTCTGCTGCGGAATGAGGGCCACAACATCTGGTTACTAGGAATAGAGGGTTAGAAATGCTGATTGCTAAGGAGAGAGGGCTGGAAAGGTTTGTTGCTAAGAAATGTAGTTATAAACCTAGATGCGAAGGAAAAAAAAATGAAGGTAGGAGCAGATGCCATGAGGCGTTTAACCACGGTGTTAGTCTCCGTAACTTACTGTAATTCACTGGAATCATTGAGGCTGTGGCGGGTTTTCACCCATGATCCTGAGAAACATTACCACTGCATCATCCAATATACAACAGTTACTAGGGAAAGATGAGTAGAAAGGCTAGTTGGCATTGAATATGGCTAAAAACTGATTAGTTACTGCTGAAAAATGGATTGAAGGTAGGTGAAAGCTGAAATGAGGTTTACTGACAAAGACTTAAAATATCTGGTTGCCTTGGGATGAGAAGCTGGAAGATAGATCAAAAGTAACAAAGGGCTTCTTGCAATGCAAAGAGGAATATAACAAGAATAAGAAAAAAGGCAAAAGTAATGCCGGAAATTCTGGAATATAACAAGAATAAGAAAAAAGGCAAAAGTAATGCCGGAAATTCTGGTTGCTAAGAAAACATGGCTACGAAAAGAGTTTGAAGAAAGCAAGAGAAAGGTAAGATAGTCATGTTACTAAGGAAAAGGGATAAGAGACCATCCAAAAAAACTAAAAACTGACTAGGAAATCCCGTTGCAATGGAAAGACGAATAGGAGACCAAAGGAAGGACTAGAAATTATGATTGCTGGAGAAGGAAGGCTTAATGGAGGACTGGAAGTTTGGCTGTTAGGAAAAGAGGGCTAAAAAGTCTGATTGTTAAGGATGGAACAGGAGAAGAGGGCTGGACGCCAGTGGGAAAGGGATAGAAGTTTTGGTAGTTAAGAATAGAGCTAGAAGTCTGTTGACTGGAGAGAGAGAGAGATAGAGATAGATAGAGAGAGAGAGAGAGAGAGAGAGAGAGAGAGAGAGAGAGAGAAAGAGAAACGCCGGTTAAAAGAGACAGAGTGCTAGGAGGGCTAAGCGAAAGAAAAGGGGTGTGTAAGTCTAGCTGGAAGAGAAACAAGGCTAGAAAGTTTGGTCGCTTAGGAAAGAGGGCTAGAAAGTCTGGTTGGTAAGGAAAGAGAGCAAGGAAGTTTGTCTGGAAGGGAAAGAGGGCTAGAGAGTCTGGTTGCTAGGGAAAGAGGGTCAGAAAGTTTGGTTGGTAGGGAAATAGAGCTAGAAAGTTTGGTTTCTAGAGACGGAGAGCAAGAATGGTACATCAGGAGGGCTGAATAGTCTGGTTGCTAGAGAAAGAGGGATAGAAAGTCTGGTTACAAGAGAAAGGGGACTAGAAAGTCTGGCTGCTTGAGATTGGGAGCCATAGGGGAGTGAGATCAACGACTCTGGCTAGGGCAGAGGATAAAAGCAGGCGGCCGCATAATGACAAAGGGATGGCTCCTCAAGTGGAGAAAATAAATGATCTTGTGTCCGCAGTATCCTGGTTGTTATGGTGGTTGTGGTAGTTGTGGTTGATATTTGCGGTAATGAGTTGTGTTGATCATTAAAATTTGTGATAGATTTAAATTTTTTATATAATTCATTGATAATACAGTAATTAGGGTTGGTGGTAGATGTGGTGGTGGTGGTGGTGGTGGTAGTAGTAGTAGTAGTAGAGGTAGTAGTGGTGGTAGTAGTTGCCTTAGTACTGGTAGTAAATGTTGGTTGTGGTAGCTGTGGTGGTGACTGTTGAGGTATTTGTGGTTGCTTTGGTGGTGGTTAGTTAGGGCAGTTGGCTGCCGTAATGTTGTTGGAGGGGTAGTTCATTGTCGTAGTTGTGATGGTTTCTTTGAAGGCAATTATTTTTGGTAGTTGTTCTTCTGGTAGGAAATGCTGATAGTTGTGATAGTGGTAGTTTGGGTGGCATTTTTGGTATGCCTAGTTATAGCAGCTGTTGTCATAGTTACTCTAATAGTTTTCATGGCAGTAGCGGTCATAGTAGTTCTGGTGATTGTGGAGATAGCTGTGAAATTTATAGTAGTTATGTGGGTCTGTGGTGGTTCAGATAGTTGGGGTGGTTGCAGTGGTTGCTATATTTGGGGTGGAGGTGATAAGTGTGGTGGCTGTGATAGCTGCAGTGATTGTGAAGGTTGTGATAGTTGTGGAGGTTTGTCTTGGCTGCGATGGGTATGTTGGCTGTGACAGGTGTATTAGTTGTGGTCGTTGTGCTGATGATTGCAATGGATATTGTGGTTTAGGTGGTTCTTGTATTTATGATGGTTGTAATAGCTGTGTTTTTGTTGAAGAAGATGTAATAGTTATCGTAATTCTGTAGGTTTTCTGATAGTTGTAGTGATTGTGGTAGTTGTGTTGGTGGGTGCACAGAAGGTTAATCCTGCTGATTCTGATAACTTAATAGTTGTAGTAGATATGTAGGTGGCAATCGCAGTTGTGGTGAAAGTGGAGGTAGTTGTGGTAATGAAGTGTGGTGTTTAAAGAGGTGATTGTAACAATTGTAGAGGTTATAGGGACTGTCCTAGTGATTGATATAGTCGTGGTGATAATTGAGGTACCGGTAGCTGTGGTGTAGATGGCTGTTGTCATTTTAAGTGATTATGGTGGCTATGGTAGTTGTGATAATGACCGTGGTGGTTGTGCTAATGGTAGTTTTGATAGTTGTAGTGATGGCTACGATTTTTGTGGTAGCTGTGACTTTGTGAAGATGGTTGTGGTAGGTGTGGTGGTTGTGACGAGGGTGTTTGTTGTTAGAGTTGTACGGAAGGTTGTGGTATTTGTTGTGGCTTTGTGCTTGTAGAAATTACATGCATGTAGTACCTTCAGAAATCATGGAAGATGTGATAACGACGACTCTCACTGCGTGTGATTTTGGCAGTACTGGTAGTTTGCAGCAGTCATGCTAAGTACAGTCAGGGATAAAATTTCGCCTGATATTTCACCTCTTTCACCTGTCATTTTTCTCAGCAAGCTAATACTCCTAAGCTAAGTAAGGCCTGATATGCTTCTTTGAAAATAGATAATTCTCTCTCTTGATATGATGTGCCCGGGAGGAAAGTGGCGGTTATTCTTTTTATGAAGTTGACGTAGTGCAACAGTAGCCGAAGTTTTGTATAACGGCAGTGAGTAGTCCTCTTACATACTCGAAAAGCAGATTAACTAACGGATATAGTTTTTCCGATTCTGCATGAATACTAATGGTTAGGTTAGCAAGATCCTGTGAGTGTTGAGGCGGTCTCGAGAAAAGGTACAAGAGCTATTCACCGCAAAGGTACAGAAGCATTCAGTAGTTTGCATTGTTTCGAAACCCTGTCTATGCCAAAAGCCACATTGTCAGCCCAACAAGCCAACCAGTAATATTCAAGTCCATTGGAGACGTTGCAATCTTGCATCACTAGTTCGGAAATCGACACATTTTATATTCAGCCCGAGGATATAACTTTTATTTTAATCTGACTGTCTTCAGAATATTTTATTCATCAAAGGGGAGACGTTTCATATGTGAGTAATTATAGTCCTCTTTAACCCCTTAACTGTGAGGGATGATTTCTTAGTTGAACAGAATTGTCTGACGTTACTTAGAACAAAAGGATTCCTCAAATCAAGTAGGTCATTTTTAAGTTAATCTTGCTACGACCAGAAGACTTTAGGCCACTCTACACAGAAGAAGCCTAAATATCGATGAGGTTAATTAGGACTATATCTGACCCTTCAGTTTCAAAAAGTCACTTTTGTGCAGAATATAACTGATGAGCGAACGCAACAATAAATTATAGATACATTCCTGGGCTGAATGGTTGAAGGATTACTTACGGCAATTGAACAATGAACAAAAGAGCTACAAACACTCCTTCCATCGATGACACTACACCTTAACGATATCGATCCATACTGTCTTCAGTTTTCCATTTCTCCATCCCACCTTTCCCCCCCTGTGTTTTTGGCAGCTCTAAGTAACTAAAACTTGCTGCTGATTTCAAGTAAATTTTCCCTAATACCTTCACTATCATGACGTCCGCTTAATTTCATTTTTGTTGCACTACTACCAGTCTATTTTATCAATAACCTCAGTAGCGCCTACTGTGCAGGGATGTCCAAGGAATTGTTGAACATAGAGGATGGAAGTAATGCAAGTATAAGTGGCTGGGGAATGGCTGGGAGAAGGAGGGAGGTGAGAAGACAGGAAGAAATCAGTAGGATGGATGTTGTGGAAGCAATGAAGAAAGTTGAATCGGGGAAGGCCCCGGGAATTGATGGAGTGTGTGGTGAAATGCTGAAGCATGGGGAAGAGATAGTAGTAGAATGGATGTGGAAGATGTGCAGACTGGCCTGGGAGGAAGGTAGAGTCCCGGAGGATTGGAAGTCAGGTGTAATTATTCCCTTGTACAAAGGAAATGGGGAAAAAGAAGTGTGTGGTAATCATAGGGGCATTTGTCTTCTTAGTATAATAGGAAAAGTGTATGGTAGGATACTTATTGACAGAGTTAGAGAAAGAACAGAGAAATTAGTTGGAGAAGAACAGGGAGGCTTTAGGAAGGGAAGAGGTTGTGTAGATCAGATATTCATTCGTAGATCTTTAGTGGAAAAGTTTGTAGAGAAGGGAAAGAAGTTGTATGCGGCTTTCATGGATTTGGAGAAAGCATATGACAGGGTGGATAGACAAGGATTGTGGAAAGTGTTAAGAATATATGGAGTAGATGGGAAGTTGTTGAATGCTGTGAAGAGTATGTACGATGGTGCGAAGGCTGCAGTGCATGTGGATGGTGAACTAAGTGAATTTTTCTCTTTGAAAGTTGGGTTGAAACAGGGATGTGTCATGTCTCCATGGTTGGTCAATCTGTACATAGATGGGGTAATAAAAGAGATACAAGGTAGGGTAGTGGATGTTGGAGTGGCCCTGGTGAGAGAGGATAGTGTCATAAAGACTTTGTAGTTACTTGTAGAGAAGTATATTTTAGACTTGTGGTCGAGCGGCTTTTATATCTTGTAGTAGTTTCCCCACCAGATGTCATGTAGTGACGGGAGAGGTAAAGAATAGTATGGGACTATTTTTATTTGTCTTAGAAATATTAAACAGGTTTCTCACATGGAAAGAGTATAAGTCCCGGGTAGCTACCTCCCTGTCTCGCTATCTCTCTCTCTCTCTCTGTCTAAGGCTAATCTCCGTCTCGACCTCTCTCTAGGGTCGCTTGTCTCCTTCTAAACTCTCTTTCCTAAAATCTGGTGTAGCAGGGGTGTGTCACGTATGTTCCTCATGGTTACCAGATCTTTCTCACGAGAGGACTGCTGACAGCTATAGTGTTCCTCCTCGTAACATAGGGTTTGGGTGGAGTCACCCCCTCCCTACACTATTGCCATGTTTCCTAACCCTACGATGTATAACGCCTGTGGTTTGTGTAGTAGGAATGATACATAAACATAACTCATACTAATATAACTGTAATGAAAGTGCTGACATGTATCAAGGAAGAATAAAACTATTCTGCATACTATATTATACGATAATAGAGAAACGTGGCATAAAAATTTGGCAGTGTTGCTCTAAAAATATTCTAATTATTATTTACTTCCCCAACACTTCTAACATTGCTAATTAATTTAGCAAGTATAATTGCAAGAAAATTTGAAGGGATAAAAGTGGGAAGAGGCGATCCTTTCATAATTAAAATAAATATATCAAACAGCTCTGGGGTGGCAGCACTCACGCGACACGTGTTTGTGTGTACGCTGTGGAAGGTCACCAACCCCGTACAGGATTTAGGCCTATTGGGGAAACCTCTATAAAAAAAACGCGCCGTGACTTTTACCTCAAGGGTGGTGCGGAAATAAAGTCAAAATTATAATCCATACATAAAAATGGAAGTAAAAAACCATGGATGACACATAACAAAATCTAGCGAGAGAGAGAGAGAGAGAGAGAGAGAGAGAGAGAGAGAGAGAGAGAGAGAGAGAAATAATAATAATAATAATAATAATAATAAAACTTTATTTCCACTAAACAGTGGGTATTCTTATACATTATACAGTAGTACAGCATACAGTATGAAAGTTCTATACACAATATAATACAAGTTGATACATATGGTGGAGAATAGTGACAGAGAGGTAAATGGTTTAAAAGGTGTGGGGACACTTAGGTTAAAAATAGATCAATTAAGGGATTTAGGAACGAAGGCAGTGGGAAGGATTAAGACAGATGGGATTGTAAGATTAGGGAGTTTGAGCAATAGGGTAGAATGTATGCTCTCAATAAAAGTATAGCAATTATCAACGGCTAATTATTATACAGGTGTTGATGGTGGGGGTCTATATTTATAGGAGGTGTTGGTGGTGGAGGTATAGCGGGTGTTGTTGATGGTGGTGTTGTTGGGGGTAGGGGTATAGGGGGTGTTGGTGGCAGAGGGTATAGAGGGTATTAGAAAAACGGAGATCACAAGAGGGAAACAGTGTCAAGGTCATCGCTGATGGAGAGGTCAGCTCGGAAACGTGGCAACAGTGCAGGGAGGGGGTGACTCCACCAAAACCCTACGTTTCGATCTGTCAGACTATAACTGCATCATCTCCTTACTGGCCGCTGTCGTCAGCTTTCCTCCGTGTAAGCATGTTTAGCGCTGCTCGATTCTCGCAGACACAACACCTTCTCATCATTTGACTTCCTGCTTCTATCTGTCTCTCTATCTATCTATTTATCTATCTATCTATTATGTAGTCCTATATTTGCTCGGCCGCGCGAAAATGGCGTACCATCGACATTTAATAGTTATAACATATTAATATATACTACATACACATTATAATGAACTTATAAGTTAATTAAGTGAAATACATAATATTGTAAAGTAACATAATTGTATGAATATTGTATACATATATTATTCATAGTAAATAGTGATTATTCAGTAATATTACATTTTAAATAAGTTGTATACATATTGGAATAAATGCATTAAAGTAAATTATTTAACTGTAATACAGTATGTACTTGGGATATTATAGTGAAATGCATACATGCAAGAATAAAAATAGTTTAAAATTAAGATTATGGTAAGAGTTATTAATATTTCATTCAAAGATAATGGTACTGGTCTGTCATATATGGGTCATTCTTCTTTGTGTTATTATTATTATTTTTTTTTTTTATATATATATAATTAATACTATATACAAAATATATACACTTCATTCAGGGTGGTTAACTGTGATGTTAACTCTCCCCCCACTAAACAATGACTCCAAATTAGCAATTCTTGCATGCATTCTGTGCATTGCCAACAGCAATACTGCAACTACAATGCAGATGATTATAAAGACAGAAGGTGCTTGGCTATACACATAATACGGGTTGAACATACTCAAACTCAAATCTTCCCAGGGCTTCATTGTTTCATTGATCAGCTGCATAGTTTCAAACTTAGGTGAAGTCAGCTTAATACTTGTGCTCATGTTTAAGTTCATATCAGGCAGTGGGTGGAAATGTTTGTGTGTATGGTTGATAATGGCGTAGTGATTGATGGTGGAAAAAGTAGACATGGATGGTGTAAATACCGCACAGTAGTCTGGTGCTATGTATAATCCTGAGGCTGATGTATGAGATGGTGGTATATCTGGACAGACTATGTAAACTGATGTGTTATGAGGGAAATAAAAACTGTGAGTGTCCAATGCGTTGATGGTGTACAAGTTTATCTGGAGCAAAAGTGAAGTTGCAATGATGATGAATATTGTTATTGCTGATGATAGCCATTTCACAAGGGACCGTATCAGTAGGTTGAAACGTGAAAATGTACGCAGGACAAAGATGAACAGCATGTAAGGATAAAGGCACTTTCGCTCAATCGTTGACTCACTTGCGAAAGTGACAGTGTCTCGTCTCTTGGAGACCATGATGAGTTCGGTGTCTGTGTTGATGTTGATGATGACCAAAGTGTTGTTGTTTCTATAGGGGAAGGGGTGTATTTGGTATACTGTGAACAGGTCTTCCGTGATGAATGGTACATGAACTATCACTGATGTTGGTGTTAGTGTTGCTTCTAAGTACGGGTAATATTGCATAAATTCCCTACTGCGGAACAATGGCTTCAATTTATGTTTATGTATGCCTTGACTAACTATCTGACGTAGCTCATGAACTGGGAGTAAGTCATTTGTGATCTTGCCATCACCAGCATTCGAAATTCCTTGCATAAGTGCCCTGAAATGATCTCTAGTGTTCTCTAATTGTAGTAGAATCGTGTCAATATGTTCTGTGATGATGGAGAAGTGCTGGAAAAGAGTAACGTTGCCCTCTAAGTCATTTATTTTATCTATACTCTCGAGAGCTACGTTTTCTGCTTGTTTCAGATTTTTCACAATTGTCTTCATTGCCGAGTTCTGTCCTGTGATGAATTTATCCTGGTATGTTAGTACCTGAGCTATCTTATTAAATTTGTTGTTTATTTCTTTAAGGTCATCCTCTGTAGCCAATCCAAAGATGTTCCCAAGAATTGCGCCGCCCAGATCGAACAAACCGCGCTTTTGGCGAGTACGTGTGATATTGTTCCTGTCGCTCAGTACCTCCGTTCCATAAGATGGGAGATCATGGATCATAACGAGCATAGTTGACTTCGCCTGTTCTAGTTTCCATTTCGCTAACTTCACCATTTCATCCACTTCCTTGGTGTTATGTGCTTGTGAAACATAATTCCCTATCTTGAAGTCCAGAGTTCGCATCGGCGTCGCAAGTCTTTCTACATAAGTAGGTAAGTCATACAAGTAATCTAGACTTATTTCAGTACTCATGACGTCCTTGACGATTGTAGTCGTGGCCGTTGGAGCTATGAGGCATCCTTGTCGTACTATATGCTTGGGGTCATAAAGACTTTGTAGAACTGAAGCTAATCTTGTAGTCTCGGTTGCTTTTGTAGAAATTTGCTTTTAATTCGGAGACGATGTCCGCAGATTTGCTGGTTTGTCGTTAAGCTACTTGCAAGGCGTCGAGTGATCTCTTGACCTCTGCATCAGCGTAATGATCTGGGAGACGGAGGGGCAGGATGGAGAGAATACTGTCAGGAGCTGATATTGTTGGTTGTTTTCAATCTTGATATTTTGTAGGAATTTAATGTTGATTCGTAGACGAGGTTCGTATACGTTCGCTGCTACCAAATGTCATAAAGACTTTGTAGTTACTTGTAGAGAAGTATATTTTAGACTTGTGGTCGAGCGGCTTTTATATCTTGTAGTAGTTTCCCCACCAGATGTCATGTAGTGACGGGAGAGGTAAAGAATAGTATGGGACTATTTTTATTTGTCTTAGAAATATTAAACAGGTTTCTCACATGGAAAGAGTATAAGTCCCGGGTAGCTACCTCCCTGTCTCGCTATCTCTCTCTCTCTCTCTGTCTAAGGCTAATCTCCGTCTCGACCTCTCTCTAGGGTCGCTTGTCTCCTTCTAAACTCTCTTTCCTAAAATCTGGTGTAGCAGGGGTGTGTCACGTATGTTCCTCATGGTTACCAGATCTTTCTCACGAGAGGACTGCTGACAGCTAACTGCATCATCTCCTTACTGGCCGCTGTCGTCAGCTTTCCTCCGTGTAAGCATGTTTAGCGCTGCTCGATTCTCGCAGACACAACACCTTCTCATCATTTGACTTCCTGCTTCTATCTATCTCTCTATCTATCTATTTATCTATCTATCTATTATGTAGTCCTATAATAGTGTTTGGAAACTCCCTGTACTGTTGTTTGCAGATGATACTGTGTTGTTGAGTGAAGACGAAGGGGAGCTGCAAGGCTTGGTGGATGAATTTGGGAGAGTGTGTAAGAAACGGAATCTAAAGGTGAATGTAGGGAAGAGTAAAGTGATGGTCTTTGACAGAGGTGAAATCAGTGAATGTACAGCGAGGCTGGATGGTGAGGAATTGGAAAATGTGAGTACGTTTAAGTACTTGGGTAGTGTGATGAATGAGGATGGAGGTTTGGAGGGTGAAATGCTTGAAAGGGTACAGCAGGGAAGAAAGGTTGCTGGTTCTTTGAAAGCAGTGATAAGAAACAGGGAAGTGAGCATGGAAGTGAAGAAGTTACTACATGACAGTATTGTGATACCAACTCTATCGTACGGAAGTGAAGCTTGGATGTTGTTGGAAGGACACAAGTCATGAGTGAGAGCAGTGGAAATGAGTTATTTAAGAGGAGCCTGTGGAGTCACATGGAGAGACAGAATGACGAATGAGGATATAAAGGAGAGTTGTGGTGTTGATGTGGATGTGATAGGAAGCGTTATGAGGAACACACTGAGGTGGTTTGGCCATGTGGAGAGGATGGAGGGTGAAAGACTGACGAAGAAAGTGTATGTGAGTGAGGTGGAGGGGGGAAGAGGGAGGGGGAGGCCGAGGATGAGATGGAGGGGTGGGGTGGAGAGGTATATGAGAGAGGGGTGTGTGAGTTGGGAGCAGGAGAGTGAAATGGCGGGGGACAGGGCGACTTGGAGGCGATTTGTTTGTGGCCACCCCAAACGAGATTGAGGCGTCTGGCAATAGATAGATGGATAGATAGACATATGTTATAGGGACCCGAGCTTTCTTGCTCGGGTCCCAACTATGAGCATAGACTAAAAGACCCTCGCTATGTAAATGCAAACTACTAGCACAGCCCATCGTAAGAATGGCGAAATCGGGACGCAGAAATATCGATTTTGTTATTCTTACTTTCTTCCTGAGTCACAGTTTCAATAGGAAGACCCTTACACCATCGTATTACGCTTCGGAGCAACCGGGGATGTGCTTTTTCATACTCACACAAACATTCGTACTACAGTACGCCAGTTACTGCCTAAAAAACATTCCGTGGCACTTTTAGATCTTCTCAGACGTGTAAAACTCCACGGATTCATGTTGTCCCATTCCACAAAAGCCTTTTACGTAAACCGTATCAGTTGACGCGATTATTATTATATAGTTAAAAGTAGTTTTACAGCATAGGAAATGTGTATTTGGTAGTTAGTTTCCATAAGATCATAAAGTACAAAACAAAAAACTTATTCCGAAATGCATTTTAAGATCTAGGGGTGGAAAGATTGCAGAAAAAAAAGAGATGAACACACACACACACACACACACACACACACACACACACACACACACACACACACACACACACACACACAAGAGAACATTTTGAGATGGGAGGAAATTGAGAATCTGTACCCATTACCATATTCCAACAGCTACCAACGTTTTGTGAGTACAATGTGCAATTTAGTAATGATTATAGATCTTCGAATCTCCTCCCATCCCAGATACTCTCTTATTTCTGTGCATTTTTCATCACTTGTTTTTTCATTTTTCCAACCCTTCATCTTTGCAATCATTGTAGATGTTTTGTAGTTCATTTCAAATAGACCTATACCAGTGGAAGAGATAAACGATGGTACAACTAACCCTTCCAGCCCTAAAAGTCTACTTAAAGGTTGATATATATGTCTTCTAAAGATAGCAAGGATAAAATATGGCATCTGACCGAAGGGGATGAGTGCCAATATAGTATACGCTTAGTGGACGAGTACACACAAGAGTATTTCAAAGATCATCGTCATGTGTTTCGTATATAAAACACAGTTGGAGCTTTTTCTTTTCCTTTTTTTTTTTTTTTATACAGCTTAGCGAGAGAGAGAGAGAGAGAGAGAGAGAGAGAGAGAGAGAGAGAGAGAGAGAGAGAGAGAGAGAGAGAGAGAGCGAATACCAATAAAATAATGTAACGCTAGTAGTAGAGATTTTTTTTTTATGCGAATAAGAAGGAACCAAAGGCCAGAAGCCCGTAAACAATTCCTTTCAAGAAAAAAAAAAAAATACAAAAGTGAGCCAAATTCAAGAACTGTTCATTTCGAAATGCCTGGACACACTGCGTTTGAAAGACTGGAGATCATAGGAAGTAGGAAATACAGACAGAGGGAGACAGTTCCAGAGTTGACCCGTTGCATAAATAAAGGACTGGGGAAGTAACGGTTAACTCTTGCATTAGAGAGTTGGACAGAAAAGGGATGAGAGTTTGTTCCTAGACGGGTGCTACGCGGCCGTCGTAGAGGTGCAAGCAGACGTTTCAGAGGAGCAGTGACTATGGAAGTAGCGATTAAAAAGAGGTAATGAGGCAACAGTGCAGTGAAGAAACAAAGGTTGAAGGGAGCCAGTAAGAGGAGGAGAATTAATAAGACGAAAAGCCTTTGACTCCACCTTGTTGAGAAGAGCTGTATGTGGGGAGCCTCCTCACACATGAGAGTTGTACTCTAAACAGGGGCGAATAAAACCCGTGTATAAAGTCAACAACTGTGCAGGGGTAAAGAAGGTACGAAGACGGCTTAGCACACCTAATCTCTTGGAAGATGATTTTACAAGAGATGTAATATGATCTTTCCAAGATAAATCCCAAATGAATGAAACCTCAAGCATGTTCAAGGCTGATGTTGACTTGAGCTGGATATTATTAAACATTAGTGGGTACTCTTGTGGAAGATTCTGTCGGGTTGATAGGTGTAAAAACTGAGTCTTTGATCCATTAAAAACAACAAGATTATTTTTTACCCCAGTCAGAGGTACGAACCAAGTCAGACATTAGGTATGCCATAGCCTCAGCCCTTGTCTGCTGAAGTAACTGCTGCGATGGACGTTGCGGGAACCTAATGGAGAAGTGAAGGGTGGAATCATCAGCGTACGAGTGGATAGGGTTAGATGTACAGCTTAGAAGATCACTGATGAATAAATGGAAGAGAGTTGGTGATTGGACAGAACCCTGAGGAACACCACTGTTGATAGATCTAGGAGAAGAACGATGGCCGTCTACAACAGCGGCTATAGAACGACCAGAAAGGAAGCTATAGATGAAGGCACAGAAGGATAGAAACCTTAAGAGGGCAGTTTGGAAATTAAAGATTTATGCCAGACTCGCTCGAAAGCCTTTGAGATGTCAAGTGCGATGGCAAAGCTTTCACCAAAATCCCGAAAGGAGGATGACCAGGAATCTGAAAGGTAGGTGAGAAGATCGCCAGTGGAGAGTCCCTGACGGTACCTATACTGACGACCAGAAAGAAGGTTGGGATAGGGAAGATGCTATAACATTTTTTTTTTGTTAAGAATAGACTCGAAAACTTTTGAGACACAGGATGTTAAAGCAATTGGACGATAGTTAGAAGGTTGGGCATGGTCACCTTTCGTTGGGACTGGCTGAATGAGAGCAAACTTCCAGCAAGAAGGAAAGGTACAAGTTGACAGACAAAGGCGAAAGAGTTTACCTAAGCAGGGTGTAAGCACGGAAGCACCGTTCTTGAGAACAACAGGAGGGACTCCATCAGGCCCATATGCCTTGTTAGTATTGAGGCCAGTGATGGCAGAAAATACATCAGATGAAGAAATTTTGATGTCAGCCGTGAGGAAGTCAGAGGGAGGAAGTGATGGAGGAACAGCACCGGAATTATCTAATGTTTGATAGGATGGTAGGTAGTTGGAGGTTGTTACATACAATATCTGAGAGAGTGATGCTAGATATGATGTATAAGGTGTGTGTGGTAGCTGTGGTAGTTATGACGTTATGGTTGTGATATTTGTAGTATTTGTGCTAAACTGTGGTAGGTATTATGGTTTTGGTGTCTGTTGTAGATGTAGTAGGTGATGTAATTGTCAGGCTTTTCAGCGGTGGGTGTTTTAGCTGTATTCATTGTAATAGGTATCAACATGTATCTAGGGCAGGTGTTGTAGGCGTAATAATTGTAGTGAGTGTGATAACTGGGGTTGCTGTGGTAGCTGTTAGGAGTGGTAATTGAGGTTGTTGAAATCCCTATAGTAGGTGGTAGGTGTGGATGTTGGCGTAGGTTTTGCGGTTGTGGCAGGTATGATAGTTGTTGTAGGTGTACTAAATGTGGTACGTGTGGCAGTTTTAAATGTGGTAAGTGTTGTAGCTGTGGTAATGTGGTAGTTGTCGTTCGAGTTAAGGAAATGGTAATAAATATACAACAAAGACAGTGGTTACTTGTGCTTGTTTTCTTTGGTGTTATAATAGAAATGGTGAGAGGTCTGGTGGTTTAGGTACAGTGGTAGTAGTTGTGGTGGTGGTCGAGGTAACCGTAATAAAAACTAGACTCAGTCCGACCCCCAAACTGTCAAATGCCATGTCACTGGAGAGCGTAGCATAATGAACCTGGAAAATCAATGTTTTGTCCTTTAACATAGGCCGTTTGTGTGTGTGTGTGTGTGTGTGTGTGTGTGTGTGTGTGTGTGTGTGTGTGTGTGTGTAAACAAAGTTATTTAAAAAGTTGTTAACCGATTTTTACCAAACTTGATGGAAGTGTTGAGTCAGTCAATATGAAAGCATAAAATCTTTTAGAAGAATGGGAGAAAAGTCAAATCACAGGTCAGTCGCTGACCTAACAAAAACAACGTATATAGTTTTTATCTAATTTACATCAAAGTTCAGAGAACTATTGAAGGTAAGGCTAGAACGGGGCAATTCACTTTTGAGAACAATCAGTCAAAGGCCAAGGTCACAGGGCAGGGTCAAAGTTCGACCAGTGTATGTGATTGCTATGAAATTACTCAAACAGCTTTCATCTGATTTTCACCAACCATGGACAATTGGTTGAGATTCAGCGAAGGAGTCAACCTTTTCTTGAGAAAAATGGGTTAAAAGCAATATGGCACAGTCAACTTTTAACAAATTTTCCGATTTAGGCCAAACTTTCTGGAACAAATCATAATAAGGCAAAAATAAAAGGATTCATTATCGAAAACAATCAGTCAAAGGTCAAGATTAAAGAATAGGCCAAAGGTCTAGGTCACAAAACAAGGTCATCTCAAGCAGTTTTGATATTATTTGAACCAGACTTGGCGGGAGAATTTAGGGTTAAGCAAGAACGAAGGAAGTTTTGAGAACAAAGATTAGGATCACAAGCCAAGGTCAAATTTCGACTCATGTGTCTGTAAAAAAAAAAAAAAAGAAAAAAAAAAAAAAACTGACGGATCAGCCTTGGTGGGCGAATTGAGAATCACCCAAGATGATGACTTTTGTTTTTTTTTAGATCAGTGGGTCAAATATGAAGGTCACATTGCAAGATCAACTTAAACATTTTTCCCCAATATAGACGAAACTTTGTGGAAGGGTCTAAGTTAAAACAGCTATAAAGAAATTCGGCTTTAAAAAATATCAGCCAAAGGTGAGGGTCAGTGAGAGGTCAGCTGAGACAGTTCTGATTTGCTCTGAACCAAACTTGATGTAAGTGGGAAAGATGCGCAACTATGAAATAATTCGATTTTTAGAGTAAGCCTAATCGGTCGAAGTTCAAGGTCATAGGCTGTCTAATATATATTCAGCCCTACAGCAGTTGGTAGGAGCGGGTGTTGTACGCTCTGATTTTATTTATTTATTTATTTATTTATTTTTTTTTGAGATTGAATTTCGGCCGTTTTTCTCAACACTGCACTGCAATTTTTTTTGTCTGGGGTGAGTTACAAATGAAGGTGTGGAGGTTTCAAACTAAAAAATAACTTGATTTCCATTATCTATGATGCAGAAAGATGGGAGTCAATGCTTCGAACATCTACCTTATGCCTACTGACTCATAATAATTGCAGAACCAAAGGCGGCCCAGTTCCCAAGATATAACATCCACAAACTCTAATGTCCATGTATGCTGGTGGAAGTGTGACCTAGAACAAATTAATATATATATATATATATATATATATATATATATATATATATATATGATAAGTGCTAAGCATAAGATTGCCCGGCTACCTAGATAAACCGTCCACAGGCTATGGTGCACGGAGGGAGGAGTGGTTAATGGGCGGGACACTTGGCGTTGATCACTCTCACCACATTCATGCATGGCAGTATGTCCAGAAAGTGCCTGATGGTAAGTGATGGTTTACTCCATCCGCTGGCTTGATGTAGAGCTAGGGCGCTACCATCAGGTGATTTTACAGTGAGTGAGAGATTAAATGGTTTCCTTTAGGTCAGGAAACCAGTTACCAAGCTGAGTGTGAACCATATAACCAAACAGGCGTCTGGTGTTGTAATGCGTTAAGGGAATCCCACCAATCGACCCATTAGGTCGAAATCCTAGGGATGGTTTGGTGTTACTGCTTAACTTTAATGCCAAGAATGAGTGAATAGCCACTCTTACCTTAACCTCTGGGCCCTTATACTCCTGATCAGGGAAGTAAAGAATAGGAATATCCATCCATCAATCTATTTATCTGTCTATCTATCTGTCTATCTATTTATCTATCTATCTCTGTCTATCTATCTACTTATCTATTTATCTATCAGTCTATCTATCCCTCTGGCTGGCTGGCTGGTTGGCCTTTATCATGGGTCTGCTATGTCTGTAAATCAGCACACCCAAAGGTGGCTTCTTTTCTGAGGTACGGCATCCACATCCCATAATGTGAGGGAGATACACGGAGTTGAGGGGACCTATAACTTTTAAAATCAATAGATCTATTTTGTGCATAAACTTGCATTCTCAGCGGTGGTTCAGTTACTGAGAAATGGAACCAACAGGCTGTGATATACAGTGGGATGGACGGGAAGGGTGCAGGGAGCTAGAACCTTGATCATATAGACTTGGTCTTTACCATAAACCTCATAGACTTAGCGTTTGAAACGTTGGATGAGAGAAGGTGACCAAGACACAGAGCTGGTGCGTCCACAGTCTGCGATGTGGTGGGTCTGGAAGAATTTTTTGTTTAAATTGTATCTCTCCTTCTTGGTAACAACTTCTTTTGCTCGTCCAGTTTATCCCTAGCAAGTTTCACCTCTTCCAAAGCTCTAATTATTGTCCAATGGCTTTAATCTTTCCTGTTTTCAGAGTCTTTGAGTCTGTCCTCAGCTGGAACATTTGAGTCACTTTTCGTTTCATATCCTTCTCTAACTGCTAATATGAGTTCTATTAGGGAAGTTTCTCAGGTAATCTTCTCTCTTAATAATTCTCTTTTCGGGATGTCAGTGAAATCTTTGCAGTTTTGCCAATCATTTTAAAAATATTTGACAGAGTCTGACGCAAATCCTTAATTTCCAAAATTTTCTCCGAGAGTTTCTGTCTCATTCTGTGCTTTCATATCATGTTTCCTCTCCAGTTATTTTATAGCTGTTGTTTTAGACGACCATTATTCTTCCTGTACAACTGTCGATAGTGGTATTCGTCAGGGTTCTGCCTTTTTGCCTACTCTTTTCCTCATATTCATCAGTGATCTAAGCTGTACGTCTAACCCTGTCAACTAATTTACTGGTAATTCTACTCTTCGCTTTCCCATGACAACCATTACTACAATAAAAATAGAATGAGGCTTTGGCATATCTGATTTCTAACTCTCTTCTTTCTGACTGGGGCAAATGAAGTCCTGTTTCAATCAGTACCCGTTAAGTCATAGCTCAATTCCCTCATGTCTAAACTCAGTACAGTCTTACACAGACTGTACCCTTACCTTCAACAGCACAAAAAATAGTCCTTCATCATCTCTTAATATAACTTGTGTCTCTATTTGTCGTGATCTGTCCTGGATGCATCACACTACTCTTCATGTAAAAATAGCTTTGCAGAGATTAGGGCTTCAGAACTGCATGTGTGCATTCTTTAACTCTTCTCACTGTCTGACACTGTACGGGCGTCTTACTTCTCCCAGTCTGTGATACAGCTTTCATGTGCCTGGGTGTTTGTACGAGGGGGGTGGGGAGGGAGAGGGTTCATCACATAAATCACTTCTAAACTAAGTGGAGTCAGAGATTTTTTCTTTCCTCAGATTTCCTCCTCTCACTGATTCCCTTCAGCCTTTCTCTTTGCCGTAAAGTTTCTCATACCCATAGAAGGGGTGAGAGTTTTAAGTTGGGTTATCCCCACGATGGGGAAGGAATGGAAGAAACGCAAGAGAATTGTATCTCTGTATCAGTCAATCTGTTTCAGGTCTGTACAGGACTGGACATTCTCCTCATCGGGGGAGGGATAGCCATACTTTACTTTTATCCATGGTGGCGACGTGCAGAAGGGGAAAGGGAGTTTGTTGGAACTGATACATGTGAAAATCGAACAGTTGTGTTGTTTGTCTCTTCGTGTGTCAGACTTAGGTGAACCATGAGGGTGCAAGCATATGCAGGTATATGAAAGGACATACTACAAACAC
>NC_137037.1:35510545-35540545 GCF_032717465.1 Coenobita brevimanus
AGTCGCCGCATCACACCACTCACTGTTCGTTTTCCTTTTCCCTTCACCCACGCTGCTCCTAAACACAGGGGAGAGAGAGAGAGAGAGAGAGAGAGAGAGAGAGAGAGATGCAGCACTGCAGTAAAGAGAATGAGGCTGGAAGGAGTTAATGAGTGCAAGAGAATTGTGTAATAACACAAAAGGTCTTCCTGAAACTGAATAACATCGTCTGAAGGAAACGGGAACGAGTTTTTAAAGTTTTGATGGTTCACGTGTTAGTGGTGATAAATTGTGGTCTCTTAAAATCGAGCGATCCTTCTAAGGTTAATAATAATTAATTGTGCCTTCCTCTGTATCCTTTTCTCTTACACGTTGGTTATCTCTTAATAGAATTAGCTTTTTTTCCAACTGATAACATCATCATGGATCAACAGACTTTCTGTTATCTATACTTTAAATGTACCCTCATGTACCCCTATGAAACTGTAGTTGTCGTTGTTGTGACTCGGACATATCTAAACATTAACCCGCTGGACTGCAGACTGAAGATGCCTTTTTCCTTCATTCCAGCATCCTTCTTCCTGGCGATAGGAAGAGAGTTGTGGGACTCTTGTACCACTGGACACTGGTGTTACCACGTGAAGGTATCCCTTTACAACACAGTAATCTTAATGAAAAGGACAAATGTATCTGTTGTGTGTACATGCATGGCTGTGTTTGAACGTGGGTTTAAATGGGGGTATTAGGTGTGTGTGTGTGTGTGTGTGTGTGTGCTGTCACACCTTCTTGAGAACGATTGTTTCATTTATTGTGTTCTTACTACGGGCATATGACTATAAATCATACAGCGTAGGAAGAAATAAATACTGTCGTAATGAATGGGCTGAAGGTATGTAAGACTTCAGAATCATAATGTCTCTTCACAGCAGAATAGATCATCTGGCGGTAAGAAGAATGTAATAAAAATGGCAGTAATGTAAGAGGTAAACCACTTCAGCACTATGATGTATTCATTACATATTTTCCATTTTCCTAATTGACTTATTTATCATGGGAGGACCATTCGTGGTGAATGAGTTAATGAAGAATGTATTACCGATTTCACCTTGACGTGGCCTAGGTTTTCGTCCTATTGAGGTTTATTTCCCACAGCTAAGTGACAGGGAAAATAATACTACAACTGTACATCCTTCCCATAGGACTTCTTTGTGACTGGCATCGCATTCCAGTGCTTGTCTGTCATTAGAACAAAACACTCAAGATGGAGTGACGGCGCTATTGGGTCAAGTTTGTCTAAGAAGTATATCTCGTTCATTAGGGGAAGTCATCCCCGTGCTGAGTAACACTGACGGTGGCTAGGATATAACACACATCCTCGTACAGAAAGGGCTAACGAGTGTATGAGAAGACAAGGGACGGGATTTTGTTAATCCTATCTCATTTTTTTTAATAGTCTCTCTCTCTCTCTCTCTCTCTCTCTCTCTCTCTCATCGGTTCTCTTGCGGCATTCTTCCTCACCTCCTCCTTCCCACCACCTTCCTTCCTTCCTTCCTCGCAATCTTCCTCTCTCCTTTCTCTCCCCCTTCCCCGTCTTCTCCCTCACCTCGTCATCTTTCCTCCCCAATCACGGTGGCGGTATATATCCTTTTGCGGGGAAACGTCGCATTTCCCTCCCACAGTCCCATTCCTCCCCCATCCCCTCCTCCCTCCCTCTCCCTTCAAACCCCCCCTTATCTGGCTCCCTCCTTCATCTCCCCCTCACTTGGTAATGCGCGCGCAGCAACCCCTCCCCTTTCCTACCTCTCTCTCTCTCTCACTCTCTCTCTCTCCATCTCTCTCTCGCTCTATCTCTCTCTCTCTCCCCTGCGGTTGCCACTGCTCACTTGTTCCCTCTCACAGTTGCTCGTTTGACTTCTTACCTCACGCGCGCGGCCAACCAACCATTCCCTCCTTTCAACCAGAACTACCACCTTCTACCGCAATCGGGAGGTAAGTTTTCGACTGTGATTGTGCTGGTCTTCCTCTTCTTCTTCTCCTGCGATCCCACCAACGTTAGATTTTTATTTGGGGACGAGTCTGTGATGCTTTGCATCAGCGAGTTCCGAGACTGCGATGCTGCCAGGCCATTTTTTGACATTGTATGGGGCATTTTTTTTTTTTTTTTATTGAGGGTATTTTTCTGCAACTGATTGAAGGTTTCCCACTGTCTGTACAATGATGCTCTTTTTAATTTTTGCTGCTTCAGAACGATTTTTCAGTATCGTTGACAATTTGCCCCGGATGACAAGTTATAGCCTTCGTCAGCACTTTCCCTAACAGCGGGATAAGTAAAACTCCCTAGTGATGGTAACAATAAACTAAGAAAATGCTATCTGACTAAAGAGTAAAGTGACTGATTGAATCATTGAGTACGATGACGTAATTGCTTATATAATCCTTGCTTTTCCCAGACAATGTTATTCAGGTTAAACACCTGCCTCTCGTAATGGATGAGGTAGAACCTCCTCCAATCCAGCCATTGCGGAGAGGCTCTGCCAAAAACAAGTAAAAGTCTGGTCGTACCAAAGATATTATATATGAAAATTTTCGTTGTACTGAGGGGCACAAGAATTCACTGAAAAAATGGTCATATGGGCTGGGATTTTCAGTGGATGTCTTGGAAAAAGGGGCCGGAGAGTGTGGGAAATGGGGGATGCTTATGTGGGTCAGGTGTGGGAGTTTGCAGGAGGCAGCTGTGGTAGGTATGGTTGTGGGAAGCAGAAGTGGGACTGTGGGAGGCAAGTGTGTCGAGTATGGTTGTGGGAGTCAGGTGTTGAAGGTAGGTGCGGGGAGTTGTAGGGGTTAGGTGTGGGAGCTAGGTGTAGGCGAGCTCTGCTGTTTAGGTGTGGGAGGTAGGTTCGGAGTTTTTGGAGTTAGATGTAGGAAGTAGGTGCGGGGGAGTTGTGGGAGTTAGATTTGGGAGGTAAGGTCGGAGTCCTGGGAGTTGGGTGTAGGAAATAGGTGCAGTGGAGTTGTGGGAGTTAGGTGTGGGAAATAGGTGCGAGGGAGGTGGGTGTGAGAGGTAGGTTCGGAGGAGTTGTGGGAGTTGAATGTGGGATGTAGCTGAAGTAGTTAGGTGTGAGAAACACGTGTGAGGCTTTTGAGACGATGAGTGGGAGGCAGCTGTGGGAGTCAAGTATGAGACGTGTGAGTGGGATGCAGGTGTTAAGGCAGGTATGAAAACCGACCAAGTCACGGTCATTTATGGAATGTACCATACTAAAGAGTACCTGGAATTCATCTTTTCCAGCATTTGGAAGAAAATATTACAATGCTCGTATACCTATGTAGACACTATATATATTACCTAAACCAAATTACTTTATAACTTCCCATACTTACGAGGAAGCCAAAATACACACACACACACACACACACACACACACACACACACACACACACACACACACACACACACACACACACACACACACACACACACACACGCATGAAAATACATACAAAATATTTACCTTACTCTTAGGTACGTACATACACACTCGTACTTACATTCCCAGACACCTACACACACACAATCAATCACAAAAAAGTAGAGAGAGAGAGAAGTATGAGGCAATAAACCCTGATTTTAAATTCAAGAACAATAAAATACATCCTACAACCATGTTAAACAAGGATCGTCAGACAACTCGACCACCCAACAAACCACGGGACAAACCACCCGACAAACATCAAGACCGCCTTGCAAACATTTCCACCACCCATGAAACCAATACACACACAGTCCACCCGACAAACCGTTCGGTAAGCACCCAGACCTCCCGACAAACATCCTAAACTCTCTGCATATACCCGATACACCCGACAAAAACCCAGCCGCCCGACAAACAATCTAACATCCCGACAAACACCCAGGCCAACCGACAAGTAGCCCAAGCACCCGTCAAATACCCTAGTAGCCCGACAACCACCCATTCTGCCAATTGGCGCTTGTTAGGAGGATCGTTTTGTGTGGGTGGCAGTTACGTACCCGAGGCGCACATGCCCGTGAAAGGGATCAAGATTTTCTTTTTTTTACATTTAAACTAGTAAAAGGTGGCCCGTGTTTTTTATCTTCAGGTTTTCCTTCTTTACTATTTTTTTTTTATTCCGTTCTATTGGAATTCGTAATAAAAATAAGAAAATGAGGCTCTGTTTCTTCTCTTTCTTTTCGAATCCTTGGGTTAGTAAAATGTGTTCCATATTTTGTTTTTCCTGCAAGTTAGTAAACGTTGCTCCAGCTTCTGCCACTAATAGTCCTCATTTCTTGTATGCAAATCTTAAAGGAAGCCCCATTCTTATTTTTTCCTTTCGTACCCAGCAGTACGATAAAAATACCAAAATTTTCTCACAATAGTTATATAAATACTATTCCGTAACTAAATGCCAGGTCAATTGTGAGCTTCATTAAAATTGCCTGGTAGTAAAAAGACGAACTACAGAAACTGATCAAAGATATAATTCATAGAGGCTGTTATTAGCTCCTTCGTTATGATGGGCCTCTTCTAAGGTGGTCTTAGTTAACCTCGAGGCATGGCTGATAGAGCTTCCGGGTAGGAGGAAAGCATATGCTAACTCGTCATGGTTCAAATCCACGAGTTCTCTCTCTCTCTCTCTCTCTCTCTCTCTCTCTCTCTCTCTCTTTAATGCCTCAGTAGCATGGTAAATGCTCTGGAGTACGGTGCCCCAGCTTTACACCCCCTTCGAAAGGGGTCATAAGAATCGGATGCTTGTACCGGCACTAAAAATATAATGACAGAAGTCCAGTGCTAAAACGATGAATACAAATTTTCTACCTCCTACAAGTGTCTTTTCCTAATGTGAATATAATCGTCTGGCCATAGGAAGCACACACACACACACACACACACACACACACACACACACACACACACACACACACACACACACACACACACACACACACACACACACACAACTAAAGTAGTCAACGGGGATTTTTAAAACTCCTTCATTAGGAGGCGTCTCTCCTAATCTGAGTAAAATAAATGATCTTTCGTGCTGAAATTCTTAAGAGCTAAAATGTCCTAGTTTTCTAGATAAATTAATACCAGTAAGGCAAGGCAGTGACAGTCATCTTTGTAAATATAAATATGTTCCAGTATCAACTCCCTATTTAAGTAATTATTATTACCTCCGGCAACGAAGTTGGAGGAGGTTATATTTGCTTGTCTGTTTGTCAGTCTGTCTGTCTTGTCTCTGTCCAGAAGATATCTCGAAAAGTTCTCAATGAATTTCAGTGAAATTTTGTGGAAGGGTGGACCATGGGCCAAGATAGAATTGATTAAATTAAGGGGCGGATCCGGATCCCGATCAGGATTAGGATCCTTTGTAATGGCAGTGGCATTGGCTGAGGTATGCGCTCTCTAGGTGCTTTCTAGTTACTGTTGTTATTATTATTATTATTATTATTATCATTATTATTTTTATTTTTATTGTTGTTGTTGTTATTGCTATATTTATTATTACTCTTCTCGGTGTTATAATAATAATGATAATAATTATTATTATTATTTGTTAAGTAATTTT
Source organism: Coenobita brevimanus (assembly GCF_032717465.1). NCBI lineage: Eukaryota > Metazoa > Arthropoda > Malacostraca > Decapoda > Coenobitidae > Coenobita > Coenobita brevimanus. The sequence goes on from NC_137037.1 coordinate 35,516,114, forward strand.
TTCATTGTAATCTTTTTTCCTCATGCATGTTTGCTTTTAATTACTTCGTTTTATTTTTTAATTGTTTTATTTTTGTCGTGCAATGAATATATAATATACAGTTGCAAATTTGGAGCAATTATATGATAAATTATGGTACGCTTTAATGCAGGCAGAAGAAAAGCTAAACAAGATAGCACTGTTACATTATAAAATTGAAATTCATTATCCTGAAGGGCAATTAAATGGTGGTGGTGGTGATGATAATGATGATCATGATACTTGAATTTCTTTTGGTTGTCCTGTTTTGTGTTACATAATATTTACTCTTCCGTACAATTCCGTAATTTATCTATCGTTTGCTTTCTTATTACTTGCCATAATTTTTCGATGTCATTTTTTTAATCATTTTCCAATTTTTCTTAAACTTATTTGTGCTACATTGTCTTCGCGGGTTTGGATGGTGTGTGAAGGATCGTGTGGCCCATTTCAAGCGGCATGACGTTCATACTTCCAGCTTTTGCTCATTCTCTCTCGTTGCTTTCTCGAGCCTACCTTATCGCTTCCTAAGATAGGAGAGAAAAATGTCATTATGATGAAAGATTTTTTCCTATTCTCTTATTATATTTCTTCGTATAATTTGTCGCATGCTTTCCTTTGCATTACTTACTTTTCGGCTAATTATACTAGCCTACTACATTTGCACAACGGAATGCAATTTTTATATGCAGTCATATACCCCATTGTTCTTTCACTTTTTTCTTTTCATTGTTCTACTTTTCCCTTTCAGATTCTGTTTTTATTTCTGTTTTCTTAATTCATTTATGGTACTATTTCTTTCAACTACAGATTTTTTTTGTCTGCTCTGCTACTTGTTCTATGAAGAAGTATTAATTATTTCTCGTACATATACCTGCTCCACTTTTTCTTCCAACCATTGTAAGTTTATTTTATTTACGATAATTCTATTTCAGGATTATGTTTTTTCTTTGCCTTTGATAAAATTTTCTTTTAAATATCCATTTTCTTTTCCAGTTTCGGTATGCAATATTTTCTTTCATATATTTTCTTTTCATTTACCAGTTCTTCTGTTCACTAGGCTATTTTTCTTTCAGCGATGTTGTCTTTTCTTTCAAGCATGCTGTTATTTTTTCATATACACAATTTTCAGGTAAGCAACTTTTCCTTCACATTTATTCTTCTTCCAATATAAGTTTTCTTTCTTTCACCTATGCTGTTATTTCCTTTCAACTGTTCCATTTTCTCTTTTAGATTGTTTTTTTTTTTTTTTTTTTTCTGCCAACAGATGTTATTTTCGTTCCTCTCTATTTTTTTTTTCCGTTGCCGCAGCGCAAGAAGCCAGACATATGCGAATAAACCCTGCTTATGTTATGGAACGAGAAATTTTAAATAAACCTCAAACAGGGACTATTTTTATGTTGTATATTTTGATGGTTCCTCCCCACTCCCACCTAAATTCTAACTCATCTCACCAGTATGATTGTTCCTACACCCATTTTCTTAACCCTACACACTTTTATTCTTGGAGGATACTTTGAAATAAACAGCCACTACACTCAAACCACTAATCCTAGAACTCCCATTTCCACAGGTTATTTTCCTGACCTAACCCCACCGACCACCAGCAATGAACCCATCTCGCCGATTCCTTAGTTTACCACGCCAGTTTCTACTGTTTATCTCCCCTTTTAACGGTTCCATAGTGCAACGCAGGTCACGCGGTGGACGAAAGTGCTTCTGTTCTTTTGACAACCATAATTTAACCAACATTTCCTCCCCCCCCCCTCTCTCTCTCTCTCTCTCTCTCTCTCTCTCTCACACACACACACAGCAGAGTGCTCTTACTTTCAACTTTTTTTTTTTTCGCCACAAACCACACATTTTTCTCAACTGCATTTTTCGCATCTGTGATATGTTTGTGTTTTTATTCATGACATGATTTTGGATTCAGTGTTTTGCTTTTTATTTCATTCTCAACTGGTTTCACTTGCTTTCACTTATGTTATTATGTCGATAATTATTGGTTTTCAAATTTATCCTGAGTTTTGCTAATGTCTTTCTGTGATGCCATTTTAATACTTACATTGTTATAACTCATCCTTACCTGAATATAATCCTTTGGCGATGTTTGCAATAAAATATTAGAGAAGACGCGACCATGAGCGAGGCAGTATTAACATTCTTAGTCCCCCGTATTAAAGTTTAGCTGAGTCTAGCGGTAAAAGGAAATGAGTAGTACTATTGTCCCAAACATAGAGGGATAATTTGATTCAGTAAAGTCAATTTAACCAGCTTTATTAACAGTTTATTTAGTTTATAATTCGGTATATATATATATATATATATATATATATATATATATATATATATATATATATTTCTCTCTCTCTCTCTCTCTCTCTCTCTCTCTCTCTCTCTCTCTTTTTCTATTCTGTTACGCTTACCTCCTGTTTATGCTTTCTTCTTTAGCCCTTGCATCAGGCGATGCATTGTAAATTCATTCGTGCTGCTCTCAGACGATTTTATTCAATTTGGGGAAGTCCTTTTACAGTGTAGGGTAAATGAAAACTACTGATAGCCTCAGCAGTTCCAAAAATCTCTCCTAAGCTGAGCAAAGTCGTTTGGAAGAAAGTAATGATAGGGACATCGTGTTGTTGTTTTTTTTACTTAAATGTAAGGTGTATTTCTTATTTTGTTGTTCTGTAGTTGTAAAGATATTGTTTTCCACATCGGTTTGTTTTCTGTTCCATTTGTTTATTTCACTTGCTGTATTTCAGCTGTGTAATAAACGGAAGAAATCACGTACTCTGTGCAACTACCACCAGACTATTACAGAACCGAGTGTGAGTCATGGTTACCTGAAAGTGTTAAAAGTGTCACCATTAACTCTGTTGGTCGAGAATCCCTTGTATTCTCCCTTAACGCTAGGCGGTTCTGTATAGATGACAGTGAGTCACACGAGTTGAAGAGTATTAACTATTGTTTGCTTCCTTTGTTTTCTTTATTTTTTCCTGCCTCCTTCATTTACATTCTCCTATTTTACTGTTTACATGGTGTGCTTTCGCATTTATTTGTTGATCACGTCATTGGCTCTCAGTTACTGTTATTGTTTATTTTATGTTATATATTTTGTTTACTTCATTTTCTTACACTCCACTGCTGCTTACTTATTTGAGCTCTATATTGCTGCTTACTTAATTTGCTGTCTATATTGCTCCTTAATTTGATGTGCATTCTATGCTGCTGCTTGCTTCATTTGCGTTTCTATATTGCTGCTTTCTTTATTTGCATTTTTTGTAGCTACTTTCTTCATTTGCTTCCTTTATTGTTGCTTACTTCATTTCCGTTCTTTTGTCCGTTGCTTGCTCCTTAATTTATGTTTACTTACAGCACTTGTCCTTCTTTGATTTGCTGTTTTTATATATATATATATTCCTGTTCATTTTTGTTGTTTATATAATTTGCTGTCTACTTAATTTGCTGTTTACTTAATTTTCCTTGTACAATATTTGCCTTTTACTTCATTTTCTTCATTTGATTTGGCCCTGTATGCATTTTATATCAACTATACCCTCCTATAACTTTTGTTTACGTCATTTGCTTTGAAGAATGTCTTTTGTTTGTTTAATTTGTTTTTTTATTTGTTTCTTTTCGTTTCCGCAATGCTGTATGGTATTTTCGACGCCTTATTTTTTTAAAGCTTAAGACCTGTACTATAGCAGCGTTTGGACGCTCCTTTTAGAAAGTCTTGAATAATTCACTTTCCATATTAAACCTAAATTTTCTCCTGCATTGTTTGTGTATTTTTGTTACAGTCATTGCGTAAATAACATGCAAGAGAATTTCAAATACTTTACTAAAAGTGCCTCTCCTTAGACGGCAACAGGTTACCCATAAATTACCAAAAATTATATGACAGTATCAAGGAAAAACTTCTTAAGATTCTCTAGGAGTTGCCCTGTCCATCCATCACTTACAAACGTTTTTCAGAAACTGCTTCACACTCATAAAGATTAACGACTTTAGCAAACCCCCAAGTAATAGCCTTGAACCTCCCTCTTCACACGCATAGACATCAGCGACATTAGCAAAAACCATATTACGTTCTTGAAACTCCCACATATATCTCGTATATGTTTTGTATTTGTTTGTTATCATCACATGATTAGTACAGGCGGTTGTTAACCCTTAGCCGACGCAGGACCACCTCTAAGCTGTACTGTATAAAATAGCTAGAAAATAACATACATACAATAATATTGTTATGATTATTGCTGTCATCAGAGAGTTTCAGAGGTTGAACCCTTTCAGTCATGTTATTTTATATAGATAGATAGACAGACAAACATATAGAAAGACAGACAGATAGATAGGTAGATAGATAAGCAAACAGATTGACAAACAGATAGATAGACATATGTATGTATAAATATAAATGTGTGTGTGTGTGTGTGTGTGTGTGTGTGTGTGTTCATTCTTGCTGCTATATGACTCACCCGTTTAGGTTAACATTAGTGTCCTAATTGTGTAAGAGTTAATCTAGACTACAACCCATCCCTTGTGTTCGAAGCCTCTGCTGTGACTTGTAGAATAGTTCGCTGTGCCAAGAATTAAATATGATTAACATAACTTGGGTTGAAGAGGAAACGTGTTGTATGCAGAAAGTTGCATGTAACCTTCAGTAACCCCTTCACCATGAGAAAAGTATCTTAAGCTGAGTAAAACTGTTACGTTTGGTTAAATAACTACAGTGAATTTTATTTTACTTTTTGTTAATACTTTTAGATGATTTTAATTGGGGTGAAGGAGACCTTTTATGGTATTCGTCTTTAACTTGCTCAACAGGAACTGTTGAAAATTTTATTTTATGCTTCATAACTTAGTATTATGTTATTTACGGTAGGGGAAACATTTTATTAACTCCCTCAGGCAGTATTGTTTCACTCTCAGCTGTGGAAAATCATTTAACGCTAATTACATAAAGCAGAGTTGTTCGGATCATAAGAGAGCTTGTCGCTTCGGGAGGAGTCTTTTATTTTATTTTATTTTTTTTTGTTGAACCTATTCTTGCTTCAGCACAAAACTTTACCTTAAGAACCGAGTGCTCAGACTTTAGCGAATTCATTCCTCTACACGCACTGTGGAAATACCGGTATGTAATAGGCCGAGATTTTTGAAAATGCATTGGTTAGTTCGTCTAATACGAGAGATGAGAATATAGTATGGTACAATATATGGACTGTGTTTAACTGTGAATCTCTCTCTCTCTCCATTGTACCCATATTAAAAACTGTAAACGTAAACCCAACTCTGCAAAAACTGTCTGAGAGTGTCTGTCAAAGGATGAGTGAGTCTGAGAGCGTGCGACTGAGTATGTGAGATGAGAGGGAGACAGCAAAAGAGTGAGAGTGAGCGAGTTGGCTTGAGGTTGAGTGATAAAGGGCGTGAAGAATGAGTGTGAGTGACAGAAAAACAGTGTGAGAGAGTAAGAGTACCAAGCAGAGTGTGAGAATCAACGAATGTGTGAGAGAGTGATTAAAACAATAAGAGTGTGATCTTCAAAAAGTGTAAGACAGTGAAGTAAGTGGGAAAGAATGAGTAAATTAGAGAGTTCAGAGTAAGAAAAAGGGTACGAGAGACTAAGTGAAGAAGAAGAAGGAGGAGGAGGAGGAGGAGGAGGAGGAGGAGGAGAAGAAGAAGAAGAAGACGAAGAAGATCAACAACAACAACAACAACATGGTGCCTGTGTGTGTGTGTGTGTGTGTGTGTGTGTGTGTGTGTGTGTGTGTGTGTGTGTGTGTGTGTGTGTGTGTGTGTGTGTGTGTGTGTGTGTGTGTGTGTGTGAGAGAGAGAGAGAGAGAGAGAGAGAGAGAGAGAGAGAGAGCGCACGTAAAATGTCCAAATGAATTAAAAAATTAATTAGTTACAAAATGATAGTAGGTAACGTAACTCTGATATTGTCAGTTAAATATCTGGATAAGTGTAACCTCATTCTGTGACCTACATTTTTATCATTCCATTAAATTTTTATTCCCGCTAAATCCAGACTGTTTTAATCGGGTGAGGAAAATTACGAGCATTCCCAGTGCTCACGAAAACAGATTTAAACCCTCTGATGTTTAAAATGCCCCATTAGTTGAACAAAAAATAATTTTTATGACACCCTGAGTATAATAACGCGTCCAAAGAGATATGCTAAAGACTATTTCGTTCCTGTGTGGCTATGAATAAAAATGTTGTGGTGAGCTGATTAAATTTAGTACGTCATCGGACTCCAGAGGTTAACTTAAGATTGTAATGACTATCCTCTTGATTTTATTGATATTTTTACTGTGAACTGCGGTACGTATTCAGAACAGCATGGCAAAATAATTCTAATGAAAAGCGAGTATCGTCGCGTCAGCTGGAATATTGCACTAAAGAATACACAACCATGAGAGGGTCAGTGGCACAGTAAGTCCTCTGTGACCAAACTCTGAGCAGAATAAAATCGCTTGGTGTCAGCTGGAAACGAATACCTCAGATATCCCAACCATAAGAGGGGCTAAAACACATAATACACGGTATAAATATATAAAATGTCCTTTAAAGCTACTGCCTACACAATTAGTGATACATGGTGACATTTTTTATTCTGTGTTTCTTCTCCATTCCCATATTAATATTGTCTTAAGGTTCAGCCATACTATAGAAGCTGAGAGGATGAAAGTGTAGACAAGCAGAATAGTTAGACTATTCCACTGTCCATAACACACTTATTATCAAGAAGGTATAAAGGTCAGACGGATTATATTTTCCAGCATGTGTTTCAGTAATGCTGTCAAATTGGGATTTTGCGTTTTCCGTCGCAATCCCTGGTTTAATAACTCGGCCTCAATGAACCGTATGATTTGCACGGGACCGCAGCAAATGTCATAACAGGAAAAACAGAGGATAAGAGATACTGTGATAATGTTTTAGAGAGTACAGGAAGAGGGTAGGACAAGACACGGAGGTGAAACGAACGATAATGGTAGTTTGACAGTGGTATGGTGTATATTCGGAGGAAGGTGGGACAAATACAAGGCACAAGCGGTGAAACGGAAGTTAGTGATAGTCTGGTAGTAGTATGGTGTAGGGTGGGAGGAGGGTAACAGTGATGCAAAGCAATGACAGGGAAAAAGAAAACAGTGGTATGGTGCAGATTTGGTTATATTATTGTTATGGGCAGGCATTAGCTTGTGATTGCCCACTTCACAGTTAGGACGAATTCTACACACCTTTCACCCTCCAACCTCTCCATGAGTATATTCATACTGCCACGGGGTTAGTTTACCAAGACCAGGTTATCAAAAGTTGCCATTTTAACTCTCTTGTTGTAAGAACAAGTCTAGACTCAGTTCACTTCAACTTAACCTATATTACCATCTTTCTATCTTGAATGATGAGCTATAACAATATATATATATATATATATATATATATATATATATATATATATATATATATATATATATATATATATACCTAGGCTGCTTCCCCCAAGGTATATACCTAGGCTGCTTCCCCCAAGGAAAGGGAGGTAGCCGAGACAGGACGACACACTCCCCATTTACTCATCCATTCAAACACATTCATTCGCATCTAAGCCCCAAGGGGAGAACGGACAGATCCTCACCGCACCACACCGCACAAGGGTCAACTGCGCAATGCAATCAGTGACATCCGCAGCAGGGCCCGACAGCAGAGCTGGTTTACCCCTGCCACATCTTAACAGACCCATCCCCTTACCCGCACCTGACCTGACTAGCTGATCAGACCAAATGTGGGAGAATATCCCCTCAGGGCTGCGTCATCACTTATTCATTCACAATTTCTCTCCATTTATTTCTGTCACGAACAGCCACTCTTCCTTGCTCAACAGACATCCCTCTCGCATCCCGTGCTCTCTTCACACTGTCCATCCATCCTATCCGTGGTTTTCCTCTCAGCCTTACACCTTTCACATCAGATCTAGTTATCTTTTTCACCAATCGCTCATTATCCATTCTCTCCATATGCCCAAACCATCGCAACAACCTCTGCTCAGCTCTACCAGCCATCTCCCGAAGAACTCTAGTTCTCCTTCGCACTTCATCATTTCGCACTCGATCCATACGCGTCACTCCACACATACTCCTCAGACACCTCATCTCCATTACATTCAAACTTTTCCTCTCTGCTACACCCATATTCCATGTTTCAGCCCCATATAATGCAGTCGGTACCACAACACCCTCATACAACCTTCTCTTTACATCCATTCTAAGCGAACGACATCTAAACACTCTTTTCATTTCTCCCAGCACCTTTCCTACTTCATTTATTCTAAACTTCACTTCTGCATCTATTCTTCCATTCACAGCAACATGTGACCCTAGATATTTAAAACACTCTACCTCCTCAAGCAACTCGCCATTCAGAGCTATATTCATCCCCCTACCATCTACCAACCTCGTACACTTCATCACTTTACTCTTTCAATTTCCAGCAACCTTCACTTGGTCGGAGCAGCTCTTTCATTCCATTCCGGCTGTCATAAGATGATTTGATTTAGCTTAGCCGAGATTGAGTCCTGGGAATCCTGAAAGTGCTAATTTCCGAACAAAACTCCCACTGAAGCAAATGATTTTTTTTTTTAATCCCCTTAAATATAATGATGTCGTTTACATTTTATTCCTGCTCTCCCCGGGACGAATCTTCTCCCCTTTTTTCCCGAACTGAAAAGGCTTGCCTTTTTTAACTTTTTCATTACCAGAGTTCTTCTGGATTTGAATACAATCGCCTTGTGGTAGAAAGAGTTCAGTATGGCACATATATAACGCTCCATAAATAATACTTATGTGTTACAAAGCCGGTTTGATAAGACACTCTAAACTCAGAACAACTGTCTGGGCAATAGCAAGATTTTAAAATTCGTCATCTGTTTGAAGAGGTTAACCAGTTCATTCCAATAACACATAATTCTATACTTTGATTACCTTCAGACGATTTCACTCAGTTTTAGGAGACACATTTCGAACTCGAGGAGTTTCCAATAGTCTTTATTATCTATTTCACAGTTAGTACATCTGTATTTAGTTAAATAAAATTATTATGAAAATAAGTACGTATTAGGACTGAAGTGGCTAAGAAGAACGTCTCGTGGTCGCAGGGTTAAGAGTGACGTCCATTAACCCCTTCAGTCCGGTGACATGTTTAATTTATTCTTGCCAAGTCCGAAAGGTTTTGTTCAACTTAGGAAATTTGTTTTGGACTGATGGGTTTAATGACGGATCTACTTAACTGCCTCAGTTGGAAATATTGTAAACGGAATAAGATCGTCTGGAGCTGGCAAGAATAAAACCAAAAATATGTCATCGGAGTGAAGATGATAACTCTTTCGCTGCAATACTTTTTTCGTTATAACTTGGCCCATATTTTCCGTCCTTTTGAAGCTTATTTCACTTGTTGACAGAATTAAGCAATGCTACGGATGTACATACGTCCTTTCTGTGGCACTGCATCGTGACTAGCATCACATTCAAGTACTAATCATTTGTTATACCTCGGGTTCGAGATGGAGAGACGATAAAAATAGGCTAAGTTAAAGTGAAACGAGCATAAGGCCTGTCCTATGCACCATAAAATCGAGTGCTCGGTGGTGAGAATAGACGTAATCGTAGCGATGGGTTTCACATGCACTGACCTGTTGTTTGGTGCTCTAGTCAGGCTGGAACTAGACGATTTTTGTTCCCCCGATCTTAACAGCTGACGAGTTAACCCTTTCAGAACGATGGTACTTTGTTATATTTACCCCCTCCAGTCCAGTGACGCATTTTATCTTTTATTCGTAATGTTTTCAGACAAAATTTTGTATGGATTTAGACAGGCTCTGCGTACTGGAAAGATTAGATGTAGCCATCATTAACTCCTTCGATTTTAAGATGCCTTTTCTAAATATGATAAAATCATCTGGAGATATGAAGAATAAAATGTAAGAATAATCACTGTGCCACTTCCAGGCAGTTGTTATTCATCTCATGACGGATGACCATTAGTGAAGACGGTTAGGAAATTACACTAATCTTATTCTGTATATCATTTATTCTATTCTTGTTTCTATCAGACGATTGTTATTCATCTTATCAGGGGTTAGGAAATTTCATTAATTTTCTATATCACTTATTCTAATTATTGTTACCGCCAGACGTTTTATCATTCAGCTGAAGTGATGGGTCTTAGTGAAGGAGGGAGGAAATCTGAAGAAAAAAAATGTCTTCTTTAATATTATTTTCCAGGTGACGTCGGACGATGTTATTCAGCTGAGGGTGGGTCCAACAAGCCCGAGAGTGTTAATTCCTTCAGTAGCATGACGTCTTTAAGTTTTATTCGTGCCACCGTTTATTGTTTTATTTTATTTCCCTGGGAATGATTATTGGTAGTGAAACAGTTAATGGAAACGTTTCTACTACCTTCACAGAGATCTCTCTTAAAGTTAAAGAAAATTGTCTGCTGATAGTAATAATATAATCTGAAAAGTCACTGTACTGGAAGGGTTTAAAAGCGACTCGAATATCCTATCAGTTGGTGTGGACGCTATGATGAGCTTTTTGTGGCTAATTCCCTGGTATCTTATTCATCTGATTGGAATAGGAAGCTGACAGTTACCTTGCCTTATTTCTTTTTCTTTTTCTTTCTTTCTTTTTTTTTCATAAGGACGCAATCTAATGTTACAGGAATTTTGTTTAGCCGAGTGAAATGGTAGCAGTTAGTAAGTCAAACATTATCTTGGTTAAACCCTTCATTGTTGTACAGTACATATCCTCAAGTGTCTGCATTGCGGCTAGAGTCAAGTGATTTTCCTTAGCCAAGCGAAATCCTACGTCACAAAGGCAAGGTTTAAAACTTAATTTTGTCATTGCTATGAATACTTTCGTTAGTGTTTATTTAGAATAAAACAAGTTGTTTTTGTTTAGCTTTACAAAATCTTAGGAGGCACAGGGTCAAGACAGACTTACTTGGGAAACTATACCGAGCTCTCATATCGTATTTTCCTGCTAAAACTTCGAAAATGTGGTTGCCGTTCCTTTTATATTTTTGACTGTTAAATCACGTATGTATTAATAGTGCTCCATTAATGTTTTCGTACTATAATTTGAAGATATAGTTAGTGTCCTCTTAGATTTTCCTGCTAAAGACTGGAAAAAGCTACATCCATTATGTTGCGGTAGCACAGAAATGAGTCATATTCCCACCAGTGTTATGTTCCTCTGCGTACCAACCTACTACTAAAGTAGAATGATGAGGCAAAATAATTTATGCTCTGAGACAGTTATATACCCATTTTTTTTTTTTTCAAGGAAGAAGGAACCAAAGGCCAGGAGCCCACAAACCGTTCCTTCCAAGAAAAAAACAAAACCAGGAGCCCACAAACCGTTCCTTCCAAGAAAAAAAACAAAATCAATACAAAAGAAAGCCAAGTTCAAGATGCTGCGTTGCGCTTTGCCCCATAGGGCCGATGTAAGTCAATATCGCCGCCATATCGGCAAGGTTGTCGGACTGAAAACAGACAATGGGAATCAATGGGTAAAGTGTGCAGATGCTGACGTTGTCTGGCCATACCTTTCATAATACTGCATGGATTTCCTTATGTTACCGCTTATTTTAAAGCTCATAAAATATTCTGAAGAAATATTAAATGCAACTTTCTGAATTGGTCCGTGGTTGCTACAAGCACATCTCCAAAGCCATCCACATTAACAACAACATGCAACGTGTTTCCGAGCCAACTGCAGTGAATTTATTGCTGAAATTTGGCTGCAGTATAACGTGACTCATGACAAACCTAACACATGCTTGAAGCTGAAATCATTTTAGCATCATTTGAATTATATGAATATGATAATTAAAATGGAATATGATAAAGAACTAACGAATGGCCTTGAGCATATGTAAATTATATGCCACCATAGTAAAAATATTGGTTATACCTTTATGTAAATTATAAAATGTATATGTACATGTATAATGAAATTCAGGGAGTGTTACAGTTTACAACTTACAAGGACATGATGAAGCAGGGAAACACCCAGTGACAGTTGTAAAATTCCAGAAAGCCCTCGTCGCTCAATTAGTGTGGCAATATGAATGAATTATATATCAGAGCTTAAGGTAAAAAAGAGGTGGAAGAAGTATCAGACCCTGGGAACATAATTTCCATTTTTTTTTTTTTTTTTTTGGGGGGGGGGGGGGGAGATTTGCAGAAAGTTTCCTAGAAATTTGACAGGTTTGATAGTTAATGGCTAGACTATTATGAATTAAAATTAACATAGAACTACAAGTCCCTGAATGACCTTGAAAATGCAGAACCTGTGAGATTGTTAGGTTCATAGATGGTTAGTTTGTGTTAGGGTAGTAATTTCACCAGGAAATACACTACTGTGACCCAACATTGCTTTTCTGGAGTAAATACGTTTCTATCATATTTAACATACTCTAATTTTGCTTGCATAACATGTACACAGTGCCATCCCAACGAAAAATTGCAAGAACAAACGTAAGTGAGGTGGCGAGGGCTTTCTTGACTTTTACCTTACGTGGCTTAGTACATGAGAATCTGAGTACTGTACTCTGATTACCATAGTGAAACAGAATTTAATGCATTGTGGTACTGTCAAACGTTATATTATAAAGTTAGCTGTTATTCACATTGACTAGTTTGTTTTTATTACAACCAAACTCAATGTGGAAGTACTGCACGTCTGCATGCATCAGTCTGAGCAGTGCAGGGGTAGATGACATTTGTATTGATTTTATAGTACAAAGTGTATATACTTACCCATGAAAAGTTATTCCCTGATGTCTGGTGCCAATTGGTCGCTTATTAGTGTAACACTGTTGCATTTTTAGAGAAGTTAAAGGCGGTACAGTTGTAGAGTAGACCATAGCAGACGACGTGCACCCGACCTTTCCAACATAAGAGCCAAGCTGACGCATGTTTTGCCTCCCTGTGCGGCATCTATGTTATATTACAGATCTAATTATATGCCCCTCTCAGTCAGTGTCAATGTTAAATCCATCAGTTCGATAACGCATTTTTTTCTCCTATGCTTTGTAACGATCAATTGTTGTTGTTTTTTTTTTTCCCTTATTTTTCCTCAGTAGAAACTTTTCAGACTGGAAGAGTTCGACAAAACCTTCATTGACCTCTTCAGTAGGAGAGGCCTTTTGTAAGTTGAGTGAACTTTTCTTGACGTAGCAAGAATAAGCCGCCATCTGATTCAAAGAGTTACGAGACAGATGAGGTAAAATAACCTATGCTCTGATGCAATTATATTTTCCTCTCAGGTCTTGTCTGGCTCCACGTTGTCGTACTGAAGAGGTACTGCAGATTGTTACTAATCTTTTTACTACGAGGGGTCTATCCATCGCTGAATTAAATTGTATGTGGTACCAGGAATTCACCCTTGAATCCAGGGACGTAGTTTCTTGTTTTTTTCTAATTACTGTCAGACTATTTTCCTCTCGCTATGGGAGCAACCTTGAAATGAAGGGGTAACTGAAAGCCTCATCTTATCTCTCCAGGTAGAAAATTAACTTTAAAGCTGAAGAAACTCGTGTGAGACAACAGTAAAAAAGAAAAAAAGGTTATCGGAAAAAAAAAAAAATGAGTTAAGTACGACAGACGTCACAGTACTGAAAGGCCCATGGAGAGTGTGTGTCATCCCTTCATTAAGATAAATAAAATCCGATTGTGGCAAGAAATGTATACAAGCAATATCACTGTATTAGAGAGAATAACTTAACTCCTTTAATCATAAATTTTTTTAATCATTATTTTTTTTTAATTATTCGTGGGTTTGAAGGGACAATAAGAGGTGGTCGTGGTGAAAGGCACAAGTATACTCCGCCCAGGGACATTCCGCAACCGGATAAGCGCTCTTTCACGATCATGAACCCGTTCAGTATGGTGGCCTCTTGTATTTTATTCTTGCTGCCTCCGATGCTTTAACTGAACTTGAGAATGATACCTGGCAGTGAAGGAGTTAACATCTAACCCTTCCAGGTCCAAGGTATCCCTAAACAAAATAAAATTATTTGATAATAGCAAAAAAAAAAAAAAAAGGTCACCATTAAAGGTTTCGAATACTGGAGTTGCCTCGATCATATGAGAACTGATATTACCAGTATCAACACCATTTGGCTCCTATGCCTCATGCTAAGCTGAATAAAATCGTCTGGCCGTTTCTGGAACATAGAATGGTCGCGATGAAGAGAGGATCAGTGGCAACAGTAAGTCTCCCGTGGCTCAATTGAATGTCGTCATTGGGAACGGAATATATACTAGCACAGAGCTGTATCCACCATGATAGGGTTAATATTGATAAGCACTGTCTTACACTAAGTAAAATTTGCTGTCGGCAGCAGGAACAAAATACAATAAGGGCGATCGTGGTGTAGATGATAACTTAAACACGCTGTGGCCCATCACTCACTACTTCTCCAGCGCTGAAAAAAAATAAAATCGTCTGGCGGTAGAAGGAAAGAATAAAAACAGGTGTCTTGGTAGTGAGTGCAAATCATGTGACGATGGCAAGAATACAGCGCTAAAGAGGCAAAAGTGGTGAAGAGGATAACTTACTCCCTTCAGCCTAGTGACGTATTTTTCATTCTTGCTACTTTCAGACTTTATTCAACTTAGCAGGGACCTCTGGTAGTGAGAAGACTAATGAAGAATGCGTCTAATCCATGAAAATGGTCGTCTAATATAGTAACAGCAGCATCAAAAATACATCATCGATTGAAGGGACTAACTCCGGCGCGGCCCATCGCACAGCCGATTTAGCGCTCTCCCACGCTCAGCCGGCTCTGAAATCGGACCAGCAGAGCGTAGCCTTATCGGCGGAGAGTTAAAACAGATCTGTGTCGATAGTATTAACCGTAAGCGTTTGTTATCGGAAGGGTAATTGATATTGGTATGTTTTATTTACATCAGTGATCAAATCGGTTTTAGGTAAAGATCAGATCGCTTTTATGAATTCAGCCTTATTCGTATTGTCTTATTGTAGACACATCTTCGAGGCTTTTGCCACATCGTGAATCAGAATTAAAGTGGTTAAATAACTCTTATTATCCTATTCTCCTCAGCTAAAGCTTTCCAGCATTTCCAGGCAGAGGATACGACGTTTCCAATTGTATTTATTTCTGTAACCTACTGTATATGGTACAAGAAACCCTTCAGTACAATGACGATTTTCTGCTTTACATTTCCTGTCTCAACGATTTTTTTTTTCAACAAAGGGGAGACCTTTTGATCCGGAGGGATTGGATACTCGCATAATCTTTATCGATCCGCTTCATTACAAGAGGTCTGCCTTAAACTGCTGTAACACGCCTATCAAAAAGAAACGAAAATAAAAAACCGGAGGGACGGGTTTGTATTTTCATGTACGTACCTGTGTCAGTTTTGTAAGTATTGTATGACCATATTAAAAGAACGTCGATAACACTGACAGAGAATGTTAACTATTTCATGGTCGTGGTAGCTCTAGTAATCAATTCCAGTTAACGCCAGAGAATTCCCTTCAAATGAGAGGGAGTCATTGGATTCTGAGAGTAAACTCTCTCACCATTAACCATATTATGATGACGATACCTGTAGCATTTTATTTCAATTGACGTTAGACGTTTAATTCAGCTAAGAGTGAGTTATTTGAGCTTCAGAGAGCTAAGACGGAATGAACAAAATACATCTGTAAGGTAGGGGTGCCAAGTAGTTCCTTACTACCATTCAGATGTGATAGGATGTCTCTCAGCTGAGGAAAAACGTCGACTGTTTGCATGAAGAAGTATCTGAGCGTTTCCGTAGCAGCGAAGGACTTTCATTACTATGACGTTTTTTCGTAGCTTATTTTTCCTGCCAACAGACATCTTATATAATTTAGGGGTGACATCTCGTTATAAACAGGGCTAGAAACTACCTCACATTACCTTTCTATGAAGACTCAAACTCCTGCGACTCACTCTTCACTCTTCGGTGAATAAAATGATCACTAGAGCTGTCCCCAGCATGAGAAGGTTAATTGGGACACATATTAACTCTCAGCCTTCATGACCTTCTCCCCTGAATATAACAGTCTGACGGTGATTAAAATATAACACGAGAGAAGCAACCATGAGAGGGGTAAATTGGTACTTGTTGTTCTCTTCGACAAAGAGAGTAGGTTTTCACCCATGTTTGTTTATTTGTTTCATTTTTGTGTGTCTGATAACAGGATTACTCAAAAACTAAAAGAGAGATTTGGACCAAATATGGTGGGTAGATATCCCATGCCCCAGGGAACAATCGATTAACTTTTGGGACCGATCTGGAGCGTATTACAGATTCTGGATCCGGAAAACACTTTTTGCGAAACCCTAATCAATGATGAGAAAACCAAACCCATTATGAAGAGTGGTTTGGAAATTATGTTGCCCTTGTCGGAGAGATGCGCTCCACTAAGGAGCAGTAACACCGAATTATAATTTATGAGGGGATATTGCAGAGCTGGACGTAATTAGTCTCAACACTCGGTATAATCGGACCCAATTAATAACCTCTTCTCACCCAATATTTATATTTTATTTGTGCTGTTATTATGAATTTTTGCTCAGCTTATGGCAGTGTTCCATTAGTGAATCGGTAAATGAAGACTATATTACTTCAAAAAATAATATCTCTTTATGCAAGTAAAGTCGCCTGGACATAACAAGTATAGGTCAGTGAAATACGTCACCGAATTGATGGGGTCAGTAAACTGCCAAACAACCGGTCCAGATAACTTACAGCAAGCGCTGCTCCAATCTTAAGGGCGTCCACACGTGTGCTGGAACAAGTGCTGGCAACATGTAAGCAACACATTAACGAACACGCTGCAAACATGCAGCATCCAGATCATGTTGGCAACATCATGATGAAGTCTCAGCTGCTTGGTATGGATACTCATTATCCCATCACCTCTGCTGCCAGTAGTCGAAGCTGCATTGAAACGTGTTTGCATACATCTGTCCAAATACTGCTGCAAACATGTTCCCGAACATGTTGCCAGCTGTGTTGCTAACGTATGTCCGAGAGCATGTGTGGACGCGCTCGTATACAAACTACGGCAAAATCAACCTCTCTCTCTCTCTCTCTCTCTCTCTCACCGTTTTATCCATTTCGAGGTGTAGGTACCAGTGGCTAGGTTACTATGGCGCAGCACATTTATGGATGGTAATCAAAGCTAAGGCACCACATGGACTATCACGTGCATCTCTGTTCCCGGGAAGGTTTAACTCTGGCTATCACTCTGAGAATATTTGTCTTACAGTAGAACCAGTTATGTACTGATACGGGCACAGACAGACGAATCCGACTTGAACCTGAGGAAGATAGTCACTCCGACTGGGGCATTCTAAGTTCTGTATTAAATTTTTAAAAATCTGTTTTAAGATATGCCTGATTATAAAGCAAACTACGACCAATTCGGTTTTGTTAAAAAACAAACTACAATACAATCGGTTCTGTAAAAAAAAATGAAATCGGTCCAGTTGTAATGGAAACTTAAGTAAAATTGCTCTGGTTATAAAACAGCCTACGGTAAAATCGGTCTATTTGCAAGAGAGCCACGGCAAAACTGCAGTGTTTATTTACTGGGTTCTGAGTATCAGCATTAACATTGGCTCCTTTCAGTCAGGTGACATATTTTGTGTTTTATCTTTGCTACTTTCAGACCCATGTGTTTAGCTTATACGAGATTGAAGCGAATATATTCATTTATCAAGACTTTCACTAACAAATGCGCTGTTCGCAGGCGAAAACCGTCTCTTGATAGAAAGAATCAAATGAAAATATGTAGTTGGGCTGAAATGATGTTAAAAAAAAAAAAAAAAAACAGTGATGTCGCAGCAGTTATAGCCTACATAAACTTTTCCTATTAAACTAAGAAGACAAATGTCCCTATGATTACTACTTACTTCTTTTTCTCCTTTTCTTTGTACAGGGAAATCAAACTAAAAAAATACGGTAAAATTTGAAGAATCATTGCGGTCTGTACTGTATGCAGTAATCCGTAATAATAAGTGCAAAGGTTTGGTAGAATAAAGTAATAATTTAATATATACAGTCAGAAAGGTATCACACTCCTGTGGTTTGATGGATGTGAAAATGAGCGGCTTCTACATATACTCATGAATCTATTAATCCAGAGTCTCAAAAATATTACAGTACACTACCCAATATGTGACGTTTTATACGATTTCGAGTCTTAATTAACAAAAGAATATCAGCTCGTATAAGCTCAGGGTGCCCCATATACCACAGTGCTTCGTCCATGTTTCAGAATGATACGTGAGGAAAGTGGGTCAATACTTTTCTTGGCTGGCTGTACAGTAGACATTATGCAATAAGTACTGTAAAACCCCAGTTATAATTATTTAAAATATTCAGTATTATTAGTTAACATTAAAACTGAGCCTAAATTATTAAGGAATTATTCATTAGTTATATTAAACTATTGTACTTATTCGAAAGGTTCAGTTAAAGGATGGATAATTATTTAAAATGTTCAATGAAATCTATAATATTATCTTAAAGAATGCCTGTCTTTATGATGGGGATAAAAATCACACACACACACACACACACACACACACACACACACACACACACACACACACACACACACACACACACAAACATGCTAAAAGCGGCATCTTTTATGGCAAAGGGGTAAAACTGAATTACAGTTACCCCAAAAGTATGATCAAACTGAACGAAAAATGTCAAAGCACTCGGTAAAGTAGGTCACCCATATAAAACACAATCAATATCGACTCCTCTATCGCACAGTCAAGAAGGCTGGGGAGCCGGGGGATGGGCTACTTAGTTCAGATATTTGAAGTGAAGGTGACCAGTAGGCCTGTTGGAGCATTAGACCATCATATGTCTGCATGATTATCACCCACATTGGTAAATGGTTTCCTGAACTACAAGAAACCATCTGGCTTGTCACTTAGTGTAGAGCCGTCATCAGCACATCATGAAGCAAATTGTTGTGGTACGTTGGAAAAAAAAGAATGTTGCTCAGAAGTCCGTTGATATCCAAAATGATTTACAGAGCTCCTAATGTTCCGAGGTAAATTATTTGTTATCACCTAATATACGTATGCTAACAATACTGACTAATAAAGACAGTCAAGCGATATGCCATCTTTAAGAAAACAAAATAATGTATCAACGTGTGGTACAATTATCTGGGATATTTTATCAGCCATTTTTGGTTGTGTCAGATTGTCTTTAGCGAAGTGTGAACCAATATATTTTTAATCCATTGTAGGCTACATGTTAAGAATAATACAGAATTAATATGGATAATTCAAACTGTTATACGAAATCAGGAGCGATCAGTCGAAACGTACAGTGAAATTTATGCTAATTATTGAAAACAAGCCGGTAAAGCAGAATCGGAGACAATTATTCAAAAGGTACGATAATATTTTCGCTGATTATTCCAAAGGTAGGTGAAATTAGCAGTAACTATTTACAGTTAAATCTGCATTAATTATTTAAACACTACATGAGAATCAGTAATGTATTTCAGAAGTTATAATAAAATCAACATTTATTATTTAACTAGGCCAAGTTATCTTGAAATGAGCGTCTAGCCAGGCACGCTGGCGTGTTCTCGAATATTTTGACCCATGTAATGCTGGACGATCTTATTTAGATAAGGATGAATATAGGAGCCTGAGAATGTCAATACTGTCACCATCAACCCTCTCATGGTCAGGACTACACTGTTCTTCTATTCAAGCTAACACCAGACAACTTTTTTCAGGTGAAAGTAAGTAGCAGGAGTCTGGGAGTGTTAAAGCAGTAAGAATTATAGGCATAATTGTTTATAAACTTTGCGATTAGGTCGCATCAAGTAATTATAGTTAAGCTTTGAATTAGCTTTAACATGCAATAATATTCTAATACTAAAATCAAGTCTCCAAGTGGCGATTAATATCATCCTTAACAATCATAAGTTACAATTAAAACTAACTCGGCGTACTCGGCGTACGCCTGCAGTGTATGGTTAAAACTAATCAACTTGTAGTTAAAGGGTATGACTGATTGGGAATAATTATTTTATGGATACGAAAAAATAGACAATATTTATGCTATAATTATGTTATATCGACATTAATAATCGGACTACGGTATAATCAACTGCAGTCGAGCTACGGACTCACCGATGCGACAAACAATCTTACAGGAAGTGGCGATCAACGATCAGTGTCTCTCGACTTTAATAATACAGTAATGACCTCGAGACTCCAGACCGCCAACAGCAACATAACCCGATCTAGTTAGTCCCCAGCCTTACTTTCTTTGTAATCAGTTTACCCGATTTTTATCGGCGTTTTCTGTCCCCCCCCCCCTGCTTCTCTCTCTCTCTCTCTCTCTCTCTCTCTCTCTCTCCTGTCATCCGGTGATCCGATTTTCCCGACTGATTAATTTGGAAACCGATTTCTTGCGAGTGACAGTTGCCTAATATTGGATAAATTTTTACTGATCTGACATCCGATGACATTTTTTTCAGATTTATATACCGGATATCCACTTTCTTTCCTGATTGCATAATCCGATATTCCATTTTCTACTTCCTGTTATTCGGTATCCGATTTCGGCTGACTTTTGTGTGTGTGTGTGTGTGTGTGTCCGACTCTGGGCATAGGCTTCACAGCTTGCTCCCAAGGCCCAGTAGTCCCCCTACATACCATACACTTCTACATGTCACCACTTCGGCGCTAACACCCACCGTCCATATTGAATACATGCTAGGGCTGTCTCATACAGGACTGGTGTATTGGTGACTTTTACCCGATGTCTGATTATGTTCGACCGAATGTTAATCGATAATTTTCATATAGACAGGCAGACATTTTATCATTTTATCCGACTGTCTATTGCCCGATATCCTGTTACTGTGTATTATTCGACAGAGTTACCGGTGTTCGATATTATTCCCGACTGTCTCGATGTTCGCTTAGTTTTCACGACTGCTTGTTATCAGATTTTTTTTTTTTTTACTTCTACTGGCTATTGTCCGATAATCATTTTTTCCCCCTGACTTACTTATCAGATATCAGTTTATATTCTCAACTGACTGACTTATCAGATATCAGTTTATATTCTCAACTGACTGACTTATCAGATATGAGTTTATATTCTCAATTGACTGACTTATCAGATATTAGTTTATATTCTCAATTGACTGACTGTTACCCGATATTCTACTTTCCGTGGCCAAATGTTTCCGATATCCGATTTCCCTTGTCTGCCTGTTGTTCATCTTATTTTCCCCGACCTACTGTTACCCAATATCCAGTTGCTTCCTACAGATAGATTAACTGTATCCGACTTGTCCCAACTGACTTATCAAACGCGGTCGTCGTTGGCGAACCACCGATTTTCATAATTTGTCAGAGGTGATCAGTGGCGAAGAGTCCCGACTTCATCACTGTAATGGTCAAGTCTTAAAGAGTCTTGTTCCAACCATCGCCAGATAATTATGTTCAGTTGAGAGTAAGTATAGGAGCCGCGAGGTTAATATTAGTACAGTACCATTAGCCCTCTCATGATGGGCACAGGTTGAGTATGCTATTTCAGCTAACCCCGGACAATTATACTTACTGGGAATGAATTACATGTAGGTAAGAGCGTTATAATATACTTTTGCTACTACAAGACGATTCATTCAGTCAGGAAGAGTACTGTATACAAGCAGTGACGGGGTTAATGAAAGCTTTGTGAATGCAACTCCTCCAGTTCAAAATCTCTCCTAAGCTGAATAAAATCGTCTGGCAGCAATAGTAATAAAGTAAAAATTCGTCGTCTGGCAGAAGGGGTTGAGTGTATTGTACCATCACTCGGCCTCTGGGGGGCCTCTTGCAACCAAAACAAAATTGTATAACAGTAGCAGGATTAAGATACCAAAGTTGTCGTTGCTCTGGAGGACTGAATGAAGACTGTTTCAAACACCACTGCACGAGGTCATTCCTGAACTAAATAAAATCGTCTGGCAGTATCAAAAGTAAAATAAACACGTTGCCGCACTCTGAGGATTACTACATATTGCCTACAGCTCCACTACCTAGACTTTTTCTAAACTAATCATCTGGCGGTAACAACAATAAAATGCTACAATCATCGTAGAAATAAGGTGGTTTAGGGAGACGGTTCCTAAATCTTCCACTCACCCCTGTCCTAAACTGACTAAAATCCTCTGAGCCGGTTATTATTATTATTATTATTATTATTATTATTATTATTACTGATATACTTGTTGCTGTTGCTGTTATCTGCAATTTTCTTTCTCAGAAGCTTTATTTCCTCCAAAGGAGCTCACTAGCGTTCGACACACGTCTGCACCTTGAGATTTACAAGAAATGTGACATTATTCATATAGAAACCAAACTCTTCAAAAGTGGCAAACAACTAAAGATATAAAAATCGCCATCGTGCTGAAAGGGTTATCGTCGACCTGCAAACTTCCACCTACCCGACTTGGTTCACTACATGAGCACCCAGCTCAGTGCCTCAACAGTTCTGAATCTAACCAGCTTACTGATGGCCTGGCAGAGCTGCCGTGAATTCCGCACTTGCTGTGACGTCATTATTCCACACTTTCTCGTTTAGTGACCAGGATGACAGAAGACGTGTTGTTGGTACAACTAATAAAATTTGGTATACTGTGATTACTGGAAGAGAAGGTATTAGTAATTATGACAGACCTATTACGATTTAAGTGTAAGGATGTTCAACGATTAAGATATCTACTATTTCAGCAAATGCTTATCAAAAACCAGCTGAGAGACAAGGAAGTTTATCCACATCCAAGTTTTCTAGTTGATAAACCCTACACGATTCACAACATTTTTTCGGCAGTTCATTGCTATTACAAAATAAGTGTGGACTGCTAATGGTTGGCATCCGCCTTGTAAATTATTGTTAAGTAATTTTTTCAGTAAGAAGTAATGTTATCGCCGGATGGGTGCAGATGGAAGACTGTTCCACGACGTATTCTTCCTTGTTTTCAATGACAGTATTATGGTCAAACACTATATATTCATTAGTTTAACTGTGAAAAGTCGAACAACAATACATTTTAATACCTCCTAACCACAATGAAATCCCTTATTCCTTAAAAAAAAAAAAAATCATGAACGAGTACAGTAGAAAAAAATCCACACTATAAACTTTTTTTTTTTTTTTTTTTTTAAGGCAAAAATGCACATGACAGGTTGATGATTGTCTGCTTCCAACATGTCGGAATAACATCGTTGTATTTCAAATAATTACTGGTAATCCGAATCAAAACCAAGTAATTATTTGAAATACAAAGATGTTATTCGGAAATGTTGCAGTCAACTAATCATAGCCAACCTTTCAAGTGCAACTTCGCCTTGATTTAAAAAAAAAAAAAAAAAAAACTGAGTGGCGTGGAATGACGTCTGCTTGTACAGTGTACACGTCCACGTTCGTCGTACATTTGTTTTTCCACAGTATTCGTCCACAAAACGGCAACACTGCTGGTGGATGGAAGTTGGTAGTGCACTGGTTGGCACGTTCAGCTGGCAGTTGGAAGAACTCAGGTTCAATTGTCGATCCGATCAGATTCTTGATCATTTTGCTTCCCTGTTGGCACGATTCACCCATCAGTAACAGTTGAGATCTGGATTTAACGTCGACTAATGCAGGTCGTCTTCAAAAGAATTATTGAAGATTGACATAAGTAATTCAATGCCCCAATGACACTCATTCAGTCGATAGGCATTAATACTGTGCCTTCGACAAAGTACGGTGACATTCTTCCTACTACAAGAGCACTGAATTTAGTTTAGGCGAGCGCATTGACGGTGAAGGGGTGAGTGATGGCTTTATCTAACGTCTGTTGCTGAAAAAAGTCTCTCCCAAACTTAATAAAGCAAAACTGAAAAAGTAATTGAAATTAAGGTGTTATCCACTCCGATGAAGTAGTATTGTTGTTCCATCAAACGAAAGAGAATGCTATGCTACTTGTAGTTGATCGGTAAAGCACAGAACCAACCAAAAACTGAGATTTTTGGAGGCTAACGCTACAGCGGACTTACGCAATCATCCTATCCATCGCACGTCCATCTCAAGGGGATACAGTTGCCGTTGCCGCACCGGAACTCAGAGTCGCGGCATTGACGAACCAAAGCATCACCCGGTCTCTCAGGGCACCTGGATGGCATTTCATGGGTGCCGTCACTGCAGTCCGGGCTTCCGTCACGCACATCACTAGAAACCATATTAGAAAGTAATAGGTGTTATTTAAAAAGATTTTCTCAAAATTGCCACGATATTGCTGAAAAAGGGCCAAAGAGCGATAAACTGAGCAC
>NC_137037.1:35545545-35563045 GCF_032717465.1 Coenobita brevimanus
TACCATTCCCAAAAATTTTTGTAGCTCTTTCCTACTTTTAGGTCTGGGAAGATCACTTATAACCTGAACCTTAGCTCCTGGTGGTGCAACGTGTCCATCACCAATTACGTACCCAAGGTACTGGACTTTAGCTTGACCAAACTCACACTTTGATAAATTAGCTACAAGATTAGCCTGAACCAAACGCTCAAGAAATTTACTGACATGGCATAGGTGATATTTCCAGTTGTCACTGAAGATTAATACATCATCAATATAAACAACACACCCTGCCAAACCCTCTGTTACAACATTCATGAGCTTCTGAAATGTGGCTGGTGCATTCTTCATACCATATGGCATTTCAGAACATGCAAAACTCTTTCCTAGTGTTACAAAACATGAGATCTCCCTAGCACGTTCAGTCATAGGTACTTGCCAGTATTCCTTTAACAAATCAAACTTACTTATGTACCTAGCCTTTCCGATCTTGTCTATGCAATCTTCCACGCGAGGGAGAGGGTAAGTGTCTGTTTTGGTTATCTGATTAACACGTCTGTAGTCGATGCAAAGCCGCTGTGACCCACCTGGCTTAGGGACTAGAGTGACAGGAGAACTCCACTCGCTCTGACAGGGCTCAATCATCTTGTGGTCCAACAGGTAGCCAAGCTCCTTCTGGATGAGAGGAACTTTCACTGGGTTCACATGGTAAGGAGGCAATTTAATTGGCTTTGCGTCTCCAACATCGACGTCATGCATCAACACAGTGGTTCTTCCCGGAGTGGCACGTAACACTTGCGTGTACTCCTGCAGTAATGCCGAAAACTCCTGCCTTTCCTAGGGAGGTAGATGAGAAAGCTTAGTCTGGAGATCATTCATGATATCAGGATTCTTCCCCAAACTATCACTCAGGCTCATACTGCATGGGAGAGCTTCACTTGCAGACTCGGGTGGAACAGCTACAGTGCAGACTGGATTATTTTCGTCCCGCCTGTGATATAACTTTAGCATGTTGATGTGACATAGTTGCGTGTTCTTTCTACGATCTGGTGTGGCGATGACATAATTGACATCACTGAGTTTCTTCTCCATGAAATAAGGGCCACTAAACTTGGCTTGAAGAGGTTGCCCATGAACTGGTAGCAGAATCAAAACCTGATCTCCTGGCTGAAAGTGGCGTAACCTGGACTTCTTATCATACCAAGTCTTCATGTTCTCCTGAGCAGCTCCTAAATTCTCTCTCGCCAGCTGTAAAGCAGTGGACAGCCGTTCTTTGAACTTCATCACATACTCCAGCAGGTTGACGTCATCTTCCTCTGACAGCCAGCATTCCTTGAGTAGCTTAAGGGGTCCTCTTACTTCATGGCCAAACAGTAGTTCAAAGGGTGAGAAGCCCAGTGATTCATTTGGAGATTCTCTTGCGGCAAATACAACGAATGGAAGACCTTTATCCCAGTCTTTCTGATGTTCCAAACAGTATTTCTTGAGCATCGATTTGAGTATTTGATGATATCTCTCCAACGCTCCTTGGGTCTGGGGATGGTAAGCTGAAGACGTGATCTGGGTGATGCCCAACTCTTTCAGAGACTGCTTGAAAACGTTTGACATGAAATTACTTCCCCGGTCTGACTGTACCTCCTTGGGCAGACCAAACTTTGTGAAGAACCCTAGCATTTCCTTAACCACGTTCTTTGCTGAGATATTTCTAAGTGGAATGGCTTCAGGATAACGAGTAGCCATATCAATCAGGGTCAACACATAAGAAAATCCTGAAGAAGTCTTAGGAAGAGGGCCCACAATATCCACCAACACACGGGTGAATGGCGCCTCAAAAGGAGGAATGGGAACCAGAGGTGCAACCTTTTCGGTCTGATTACACTTCCCCACAACTTGACAGGTGTGACAAGACTTACAATACCAGGAAACATCCCTGAAGATACCTGGCCAGTAGAAGTGTTTCAAAATGCGTGCCACAGTCTTCCTCACTCCAAGGTGTCCTGCCAAACTGGAATCATGAGCCACTCTAATGATATCCTGCCTACAAACACGAGGGACGACAACTTGATGTACAATCTCCCCTCCCACTCACAGTCGGCTGATGCTGTTGGGGGTCTCCACTTTCTCATAAGTACTCCTGACTTTATATAATAACAAGTAGAAGCACCAGCTGACTCTTCCTCACTGCAAGCAGAGTTAGCTAGACCTTTCAACTCAGGGTCAGCAACCTGCAACTCAACCAACTCTTGACGAGACAAATTATCAACACTACGGGGTACTGCCTCATCTGGTGAGTGGTCCAAATTAGCAAGAAAAGTGTCAGCTAGGATAACATCATCATCATCATTATCCTCTAAGTCACCAGTAACTTTAGACTTAGCCCTAGTGACAGCACATGCAGGGAACACATCAGGGACATCACAATCCTGGGACGCAGCCACTGGCTCACTAGACGACTGAGGAGCTGGACACACTTGACTTCCACCAGTATCATTTCCAAGTAAGAAAGTTACACCTGACATTGGGAGTGTCTCAACCAACCCAACCATAACGGAACCATTAACAAAACCAGACTCTAAATTCACTCTGCACAGAGGGACAGAGAAGTAATTATTCCCTACACCTTGTAAGATTACAGTTTCATCAGAGGAATTAACATTAGAGCCTAGAACACTGGTCAGCATAAGGGATTGGCAAGCACCTGTATCACGATATATTTTAACTGATTTCCTGTCATTACTGTCCAGAGGACTGACAAAACCATCAGACAGGAAATTACCACATGAACTCTTGAGAGTGTCACCCACGTTACTGCTCAAAAGAGGAGCTCCATCATGAGAATTTAAGTTACCCCTCAAAGCAGGTTCAGTTAACTCAGTTAAAGAATTCTGGGAACTCTCAAGAGTGGACACTAGACCAATTGACTGAATATTTAAAGACTCCTTTTTGTTCACATCACGCTGTCTCCTGAAACATTTCTCCGTAGTATGACCAAGCTTACTACAATAAGTACATTTACATTTCTGAAATCTAGAGGTGAAGCTGGTATTTACTTCCTGAGAAACATCATCTTTATTCTCTTTCCTGTTACCTGTACTCTGAGTAGAGGCAACGTACTTACTCTCAGCTTTCCCTTTTTCTCTAGAATATCTCTTGTGCATGAGAACATATTCATCAGCTAAAACTGCAGCATCAGACATATTATCTATTCCTTTCTCATCAAGATATAGGCTTACATCTTTACTAATACACCTTTTGAAGTCCTCCAGCAAAATCATCTGCTTAAATTTACCAAAATCAGAATCCACATTCTTAGAATTTAACCACTGCTTTAACAGATCTTCTTTGATTTTTGCATACTCAACATGGGATTGCTTATCTTGCTTGTAAGTTGTCCTAAATTTTACTCTATAGGCTTCAGGAACAAGCTCATAGGCCTTAAGAATCAAGCTCTTAACTACATCATAATTATCAGATTGATCCTGAGGCAAAGATGCATAAGTTACTTGAGCTTTACCGGTGAGAACAGTTTGAAGGAGTACTGGCCAATACTTTTTGGGCCAATTAAAACCTGTAGCTACCCTCTCAAACAACTGAAAATACTTTGTTAAATCAGATTCATTAAAAGGAGGGACAAGTTTAACATTTTTAGCCACATCAAAATCATCAGAGCTAGATGATCCAGTTCCACCTTGTTTCATGCGATACTCATGGTCTGCCTGAATCCTGGCAAGTTCAATTTGTGCCTGAGCCTGTACCTGTGCCTCTTGAATACGAGCATTTGCCTGAAATTCAGCCTCCTGAATACGAGCCTGAGACTCCGCCTCCTTAGCCTGAGACTCAGCCTCCTTAGCACGTGCTTGAAATTCAGCCTCCTTAACACGAGCCTCCTGCAGAGCTAGCTGTAACTTAGCTAATTCAATCTGCGTTTGCTCATTTGGAGGAGTTACATTAAACAAGCTTTTATTAATCATGCCAACAATTTGATCTTTAGAATGATGAGAGTGAACTGCAATTCCTAATTGTTGAGCAACAAGCTTAAGTTCATTCTTTGTTCTGTTTTCTACATCACACACTGTTTGCACATTTGACAAAAAATCTTTGGCTTCATCAAGTGTAGAAATAGTAGACATCATGAATAAATCACAGTCACAAAATATCAAGCAATATCCTTATGATATTATCCTGAATATCCTGATAAGAGGTCGCCAAATTTATGTTACGGAACAGAGAAAGATAATGTACACTTTAAGTGAGAATACTAAAAATCACTACTGTCCCGTAAAGTTCCAGGTTCAAAACAAAAGTGTTAGGTAAAATTACAAGTTAAAGTTTAATGCTCAAATTAACAAAAAACATTCAGGACTCATAAGGATAATGTAATGGCAAAAACAGGTTAAATATATGGTTAACTGCAATAGCCTCTATTAACACGAAATTAGCATGAGTAAATTTATCTAAGTCAGCCCTGTTAAAATGAGATACCAGATAATACTCAGTGAATGCCACATATATTATTACAGATACAAAATATTATTAATGATGGCTGATAGTAAAACTTTACACTAAGCACAAAAACCTCACTAGGCCTACAAATTAACACCTTATGTTATACAGTACAAGAACAAAATGTAATAACCCTCATACTCAAATTACACAGCAGTTAGATGGCTGGAGACTTCCTGAGCACTCACAATAATAACAACTGTACAGGGGAGGACAGAGATGTGAGCAAAATGAGGAGTAGATCTAAGTGGCAATGATGCAGAGACTGAGCTCATTATATAGGGGCCAGCAGAGCTTGATACAACTTGTAAGAAGGACGCGCAAATGAAGCCATGGGGACAAAGAGTTGACAATCCTGCTCCGAACAGCAGAAAGGACGACTTACTCTACTATAACGGTAGAAGGGGGGACTGAGGCAGAACACGCTCGTGATCAAACATGCAGCATTCTGTACGTTAAAATTACACAAAGGATGATGAAATCATAGGCTATGTAACAATATATATATATATATATATATATATATATATATATATATATATATATATATATATATATATATATATATATATATATATTATCAGCTATTTGAAGTCCACTGCTGAACAAAGGCCTCCTCTAACCTTCTCCACGAATTGCTTGACTGAGCCAATAGGTGCCGCGTTTTCCCTACAAATTTCTCCATCTCATCTTTCCACCACCTGTCTGGCCTTTTTCTGCTATGCTTACTATCTCTTGGTGTCCAGTCAGTCAGCCTCTTGCTCCATCGGTTATCCCTTATTCTTGCTACATGGCTTGCCCACCTCCATTTCTGTTTATGACTTCTATAATATCTTTGACTATAGTCCGCTCTCTCACCCAAGTTGATCATTTCCTGTCTCTTAAAGATATTTCCAGCACTGACATTTCCATTGCTCTCTGAGAACGGAGTCATTTATTTTCCATTGATTTTGCCAGTTTCCAGGTCTCACAACCATACGTCATAGCTGGGATTATACATTCGCTATGTACTTTTCGTTTCATACAAACTGGGAAGCTACTTTTCATAATGTCTCTATGTTTACCGAAAGCTTTCCATCCAGTTGTAATGCATCTTTATTTTGCTGTCATGATCTTTGGTTGATTTTAGTATTTTGCCCCAAGTAATTGTACTCCTCGACTTCTTAAAAATTTCTTCTCTTATTCTGGTGACGCTCTTTGGTGTTTGTAGATTAAACATCAGTTTTACTCCGGTTCATCTTTAGCCCTACTTTGAGACTTTGTTCAGGTCATTCTTGCAGTGTCACTGCTGTTTCTGAGATTAGGACAATGTCATATGCAAATCTTAAATCGTTTATCTTTTCTCCATCCATGTTCACTGCTTTGTATTCCCCGTCAAGCTTTCTGAAAATACTTTCTAGGCATTCTGTAAATAATTTTGGTGAAACTGTATCTCCCTGATGCACGCCCTTCTCAGTCTTAATTTTTTCCAAGTCCTTATGTAATTTAACTGAAGCATTTCTTTCATTATATATGTTTTCGAGCAGTTTTACAATGTTCTCATTCATTCCTTGTTCTATCAGTGAATTTATAATTGCTATATGCTCCACTAAGTCGAAAGCCTTTTCGTAATCAACAAAACCTAGGCACTGTGGTTTATTATATTCTGTAGTTTTCTCAATTAGCAGATTCATTGTGTGTAGATGATCAGTAATCGAATACCCGCTTCGGAATCCTGCCTGTTCACGAGGTTGGTTTTCTTCCAAATTTGTTGTTATTCTGTTCGCAAGGACTTTAGTGAAGAGTTTGTAAATGACTGATAATAAGTTAATGGGTCAATAATTACTAAGTTCTTTTGAGTCACCTTTTTTGTAAAGTAAAATAACTATTGCATTACACCATGTTTTGGGAATTTTCTTCCTTTTTATGCATTGTGTAAATAAGTGAACAAGCCTGTTTTGTATTTCTACTCGTGCATCCAACAGTACAGTAAGCCTGCTTCTATTCCATCTTCTCCTGGAGCCTTCCCTCTTTTCATATCTTTAAGAGAAATATTTACTTCATCTGGTGTTACCTCAGGTATTTCACTTGTGTCAACTGAAAAGTTAACTATTTGTACTACTGTCTTTGATGCATACAGTTGTTTGTAAAATTCTTCAACTCTCTTCACCATTTCATCTCTGCATTTAATGACTTCACTGTTTTTGTTTTTCAGTGATGTAATTTGTTGCTTTCCTAGTGCCATTCTACTTCGGACATGTTTCGACTTTTTCTTTTCTTGATGGTTTCTTTGATCTGATCCATGTTTCTCTTTCTTTTTTCTTCTCTTTGTCTCTTGTTGATAAGCTTGTTTAATTCACCTCGTTCTGTTTCATCTTTCTTTGTTTTTACTTTCCTTTCCTTTCCTTTTTTTTTTTTTCTCATAAGATCGAGTGTCTTTTCTGAATACTCCTAGACTTTCGTTGTATTAGTCTTCCCTACTACCTCCGCCCTCTTAGCACATCTGTTAGTCTCTCATTTGGCTCATCAATGTCACATTCAGCATTACTTTGAGCCTGATATCTGTTCCTCATTTACAACTGAAAGGCTGCTTTGTTTTCGTTTACTTTTATTTGGCATATCTTTTTATCTTTAATTATTTTCTTTCTTTCAGTTCTGAAATTGAATCTGGCTGTGCAATCCACCATTCTGTGATCACTTCCTATAGTTACTTAATGATAACTGTGGCATTTGTGATGGTGTTATATTTATCTGGTATAATGAAATCGATTTCATTCTTTGTTTCTCCATTTGGGCTTCTCTAGGTCCACTTTCTCCCTGTTGTTTTGTGAAAGAATGTGTTCATTATTCCTGTGTTATATATTTCACCAAATTTACCACCATTTCTCCTCTTTCACTCCCTTCTCCCACTCCAAATTTTCCCATACATGCTTCACCATTTTTTGATATGCCAACTTTTGCATTGAAGTCTCCCATGAGTTTAGTATATGTGGTCTTTTTTTTTTTTTTCCATAATCTGGGAGATGTCGTCATAAAATGTTTCTATTTCTTCATCTGAGCTTTGAGAAGTTGGTGCATATACTTGTATTACCTTCACGGCATTTTTTTGCATAGTCTAATAACACCCAGTGCTGCTCTGTCAGATGCACTACAGGATTTAACAATGTTGTAAGCAAGATTTCTTTTACTTAGAAATCCTACACCACTAACTCATTCATTTTACCTTCCTCTGTAGTAAAATAGGTGGCCACTGTCTTCGAGCAGAATGAGTTTTTCTTCTCTTCTGTGTGTCTCACTCAAACCTACAATATCCCAGGTAATGTTTTCCAGTTCATTTATTAAGTTACCAACTTTGTAATCATCTGCGAAGCTTCTTACATTATATATATATATATATATATATATATATATATATATATATATATATATATATATATATATATATATATTTGTATATATAAAGAAGTGTGTGGTAATCATAGGGGCATCTGTCTTCTTAGTATAATAGGAAAAGTGTATGGTAGGATGCTTATTGACAGAGTTAGAGAAAGAACAGAGGAATTAGTTGGAGAAGAACTTGGAGGCTTTAGGAAGGGAAGAGGTTGTGTAGATCAGATATTCATTTTTAGATCTTTAGTGGAAAAGTTTCTCGAGAAGGGAAAGAAGTTGTATGCAGCTTTCAAGGATTTGGAGAAAGCATATGACAGGGTGGATAGACAAGGATTGTGGAAAGTATTAAGAAGATATGGAGTAGATGGGAAGTTGTTGAATGCTGTGAAGAGTATGTATGATGGTGCTAAGGCTGCAGTGCGTGTGGAGGGTGAACTGACTGAATTTTTCTCTTTGAAGGTTGGGTTGAAACAGGGATGTGTCATGTCTCCATGGTTGTTCAATCTGTATATGGATGGGGTAATAAAAGAGGGACAAGGTGGGGTAGTGGATGTTGGAGTGGCCCTGTTGAGAGAGGGTAGTGTTTGGAAACTCCCTGTACTGTTGTTTGCAGATGATACTGTGTTGTTGAGTGAAGACGAAGGAGAGCTGCAAGGCTTGGTGGATGAGTTTGGGAGAGTGTGTAAGAAACGGAATCTGAAGGTGAATGTAGGGAAGATTAAAGTGATGGTCTTTGAGAGAGGTGAAGTCAGTGAATGTACAGCGAGGCTGGATTGTGAGGAATTGGAAAATGTGAGTACGTTTAAGTAGTTGGGTAGTGTGATGAGTAAGGATGGAGGTTTGGAGGGTGAAGTGCTTGAAAGGGTACAGCAGGGAAGAAAGGTTGCTGGTTCCTTAAAAGCAGTGATAAGAAGCAGGGAAGTGAGCATGGAAGTGAAAAAGTTACTACATGACAGTATTGTGATACCAACTCTGACGTATGGAAGTGAAGCTTGGACGTTGCTGGAAGGACACAAGTCCTTCCAGCAACGGAAATGAGTTATTCCAGTGGAAATGAGTTATTTAAGAGGAGCCTGTGGAGTCACATGGAGAGAGAGGCTGACAAATGAGGATATAAATGAGCGTTGTGGTGTGGATGTGGTTGTGATAGGAAGCGTTAGGAGGAATACACTGAGGTGGTTTGGCCATTTGGAGAGGATGGAGGGTGAAAGACTGACGAAGAGAGTGTATGTGAGTGAGGTGGAGGGGGGAAGGGGGAGGGGGAGGCCGAGGACGAGATGGAGGGATGGGGTGGAGAGGTATATGAGAGAGGGGATTGTGAGTTGGGAGCGGGGCAGTGAAATGGCGGGAGACAGGGCGACGTAGAGGCGATTTGTTTGTGGCCACCTCGAACGGGATTAAGGCGTCTGGAAATATATATATATATATATATATATATATATATATATATATGAGGAGTAGACTGTAGCACAAGTCGAGCAGGGCAAGACTTCTACGGTGGATGGAAAGCTGATGACAGGGAGAGCTGGAGCTCCCGTTTCAGCAGCCTTCGGGACTAGTTCCCGACCATCCCCCTTTGCTGAACTTTTTTAGTGTCTCAGTAACACAGAGAGTAGGCCAGCCTGCTCTCCACTATATGTTTCTCTATCAATACCAAACTACATGCACAGTACACATTACACTTCCTTTTCCAAAATTTAAAACATGATCATGGCTTTGAAAGATATAGCCTCCTGGTTGGGGACCATAAATGCTCCCACCTTCCAGCCCCTCCCCCAGTGACGACTCGAGTTGCCTGGAACCACTGTCTGAGTCACTACTTCTTCATTTCTGCAACATTTGTGGCCTTTCGTACAACTTTCTCTCTGTTGAGCACCACCTCTCCTCCTCTAAACCTCACCTTGTTTTCCTAACTGAGACTCAGCTGTCTGAGGCAACTGACAGCAAACCCTTTTCTGTATCCTCCTGCTTTCTCTATACTCATTTCAAAGCCAAAGGTGACTGTTGTGTATATATACGCAGCGACTTATCTTGCTCCCGTGTTCCTGAACCCGATTCTTCTGAATTCTCCACACTATACCTTCGGCTTTCCTGTCATTCTGACAAAGTATATCTGCGCTGTTTACTTATCCCCTAATTCTACTATCAAAAATTCTTTGACTATCTTACTTCTATGATGGAACACATTCTATCCATTTCTCCTTTCTCAGAAATCTCCATTCTAGGAGATTTCAATGTTCACCACCACCTTTGGCTCTCCTCTCCTTTCACTGATCCACCTGGTGAACAAGCCTAAACTTTTTCTATCCTTAATGACCTAGAGCAGCTTGTACAGCACCCTACCTGTATCCCTGACCACCTTGGAGAGAGCTCCAACATACTTGACCTCTTCCTTACAACTTATCCTTCTGCTTACACTGTTTATCTTTTCTCTTTGTTGGGCTCCTACGATCGCAACCTTATCACCTTAACCTGTCCTATCACTCTGGTACGGCCTGTGAACCTTCCAAAGAAACGTCATCTGTGGCATTTTGGAGCTGCGGATTGGGAGGCCCTCAGGCTGTACTTCTTTGATTTTCCCTGGAATGATTATTGCTTCCATGGCAGGGAGCCATCTGAGTGTGCCTTGTGCATTACGGAGGTTATTCTCTAGGGCATGGAAGCATACATTCCTTTCTCATATCCTTTGACTAATGCAAGAACGCCTTGGTTTAATCACACTTGTTCCAATGCTGTCTGCAACAAGGAGAGGGCCTATAAAAGGTACCGGAGCCAACCCACCCCTGAATCACATCTTTCATACGTTCCTGCCCGAAATCGTGCTAAGTCTGTTGTTTGCTCTGCTAAAAATAATTTCATCCATAGTAAATGTTCTCAACTTTCCAACTCGAATTCTTCTCGCTCCTTCTGGCACCTTGCCAAAAACCTTTCTAACAACTTTACCTCATCATCCTTCCCTCCTCTCTACTACTCTGATGGTTCTGTAGCTATTTCTTCTACTGATAAAACAGATCTTTTCGCTCAGACTTTCTCCTCCAATTCCACCTTAGACGATTCTGGTACTGTTCCTCCATCACTTCCCCCCTCTGACTTCCTCATGGCTGACATTATAATTTCTTCAGCTGATGTATTTTCTGCCATTACAGGCCTCAGTACTAACAAGGCATATGGGCTTGATGGAGTCCCTCCTGTTGTTCTCAAGAACTGTGCTTCTGTGCTTACACCGTGCCTAGGCAAACTCTTTCACCTTTGTCTATCAACTTGTACCTTTCCTTCTTGGTGGAAGTTTGCTCTCATTCAGCCAGTCCCAAAGAAGGGTGACCATTCCCAACCCTCTAACTATTGTCCAATTGCTTTAACATCCTGTATCTCAAAAGTTTTCAAGTCAATAGAATTTTTCTTAATAGAAAAATTATAAAGCATCTTTCCTATCACAACCTTCTTTCTGATCGTCAGTATGGATTCCCTCATGGACGCCGCACTGGCCAACTTCTCACCTACCTTTCATACTCCTGGTTATCCTACTTTTGGGACTTTGGCGAAAGCTTTGCCATTGCACTTAACATCTTAAAGGCTTTCGATCGAGTCTCGCATAAATCTTTAATTTCCAAACTGCCCCCTTACGGTTTCTATCCTTCTATCTGTGCCTTCATCTCTAGCTTCCTTTCTGGTCGTTCTTTAGCCGCTGTTGTTGACGGCCATCATTCTTCTCCTAGATCTATCAACAGTGGTGTTCCTCAGGGATCTGGCCTATCATCAACTCTCTTCCTTTTATTCATCAATGACCTTCTAAGCTGTACATCTAACCCTATCCACTTATATGCTGATGACTGTACCCTTCACCTTTCTATTCGGTTCCCACAACGCCCATCTCAGCAGTTACTTCAACAAACAAGGGATGAGGCTATGGCACACCTAATGTCTGACTTGGCTCGTATCTCTGAGTTGGGTAAAAATAATCTTGTTGTTTTTAATGCATCAAAGACTCAGTTCTTACACTTATCAACCCGACAAAATCTTTCATAGGAGTACCCACTAATGTTTAATAATATTCAGCTTAATCCTGCATCATCTTTGAACATGCTTGGGGTTTCATTTACTCGGGACTTGTCTTGGAAAGATCATATTATTGCTCTTGTAAAATCTGCTTCCAAGAGATTAGGTGTGCTAAGCCGACTCCGTTCCTTCTTTTGCCCCTGCACAATTGTTGACTCTATACAGGGGTTTTATCCACCCCTGTGTGGAGTACAACTCTCATGTGTGGGGAGGTTCCCCACATACAGCTCTCCTCAATAGGGTGGAGTCAAAGGCTTTTCGTTTCATTAACTCTCCTCCTCTTACTGACTCCCTTCAACCACTGTCTGTTTGCCGCACTGATGCATCTTTATCTCTTTTCTATCGCTATTTCAATGGTCGCTGCTGTTCTGAACTGTCTGCATGCATTCCTCCACCTCTACGACGGACGCGTAGCACCCGTCTAGCAGTAAACTATCATCGCTTTTCTGTCCAACTCTCTAATGCAAGAATTAACCGTTACTCCCAGTCCTTCATTCATGGAACAGGTCAGCTCTGGAACTGTCTCCCTCTGTCTGTATTTCCTGCTTCCTATGATCTCCAGTCTTTCAAACGCAGTGTGTCCAGGCATCTCGAAATGATCGGATCTTGAATTTGGCTTTCTCTTGTATTTTGTTTTTCTCTTGGAAGAAACAGTTATTGTGGGCTCGTGTCTTTTGGTTCCTTGTTCGTCACACACACACACACACACACACACACACACACACACACACACACACACACACACACACACACACACACACACACACACACATATATATATATAGATATATATATATATATATATATATATATATATATATATATATATATATATATATATATATATATATATATATATATATATATATATATATATATATATATATATATATATATATATATATATATATATATATATATATATATATATATATATATATATATATATATATATATTTAAGCTATCATTCTATGTATGTATGTATCTCTCTTTCTCTCTCTCTCTTTATATATATATATATTAGTGTCGGATTGTTTGTTTGTTTATTAGCCTTCAGTCACGCCCAAACCAAGGGCCAGAGACCCTCAGACCCATATATATTCTGAATCAGGGTGACCCATCGGTTTTTTTGGGGGGTCGGTCAAAATTAAGATTTGGATCATTTGAGTTCAGTGGTAGATGTGTTCGCCTTTTAGGCCTGGACAGCACCAGGTACCCCTGCAACCCAGTTTTTTGCATGGAGACTCATATGACATCCAGGTCGGATGTAGGCTATATGAAGTTGACCTCCGAGGTCATTTGAGGTCACTGGTAGAAAGTTATTTGAGGTCACTGGTAATACACGCTGGAACGACTGGACCCTGCAGCTCAATTTTTTGCATGGAGACTCACATGACCTCCAGTTCGGACAAAGGTTGTGTGAGGTTGACCTCCGAGGTCATTTTAGGTCTGGTCGGAGATCATTTGAGGTGACCGGTAAAACACTCTCGAACGACTGGACCTAGCAGCCCAGTTTTTGGCATGGAAACTCACATGACCTCCAGTTCGGACATGGTCTATGTGGGGTTGATCTCCGAGGTCATTTGAGGCAGAGCTGGGCACCACAAACGAAAATTCATTTCCACAAAACCAAATCCGGAAACTCAAAACATGGCTTTCAGCAACTGCAAATCCACAAACTTCTTGATATAAAATTTTAATTACAGTAAAGCTATAATGTTTACAGTAACCCTCCCCCCAAATCAGCGATGGCTACGTTCCAATCCCCCTCGCTAATTCTTGAAAATCGCGAATTCTTACGCCTTCCTGAAAATGACATTTACCGGTAATTGCCTAGCCTTGGAGCCATTGATTCTGTAATGCACTACCCATAAATAAACGTTTTCTGGAAATCTGTTTCCCCGTTGTTTTTAGCTGTTCATTTCTGCCAGCTCTCGTTTGATTCGTCAGCGTAATGGCGGAAGCGATTGTCCTAAGTGTTTGACTAAACCTATCCTAACCGAGTTTTATTGTACAGTACAATGAGGCTGGATGAGGAGGAAATGGAAAATGTGAGTGCGATTAAGTACTTGGGTAGTGTGATGAGTAAGGATGGAAGTTTAGTGGGCGAAGTGCTTGAAAGGGTACAGCAAGGAAAGAATGGTTCCTTGAAAGCAGTGATAAGAAACGGAAGTGAGCATGAAAGTGAAAAAGTTAGTAGATGACAGTATTGTGATACCAACTCTAACGTATGGAAGTGAAGCTTGGATCTTGTTGGAAGGACAGAAGTCAAGAGTAAGAGCAGTAGAAATGAGTTATCTGAGAGGAGCATGTGGAGTCACATGGAGAGACAGACTGACAAATGAGGAAGTGAAGGAGCGTTGTGGTGTGGATGTGAATGTGACAGGAAGCGTTAGGAGAAACGCACTGAGATAGTTTGGCCATGTGACGAGGATGGTGAGTGGGAGACTGACGAGGAGAGTGTATGTGAGTGAGGTGGAGGAGGGCAAAGGGAGGAGGAGGCCAAGGATGAGATGGAGGGATGGAATGGAGAGGTACATGAGAGAGGGGGATGTGAGCTGGGAGCAAGGCAGTGAAATGGCGGGGGAAAAGGCGACACTGAGGCGATTTTTTTCTGGCCACCCCTTACGGGATTAAGGCGTCTGGCAATAGATAGATATAAGGCCAAACCTTCGATAAATAATGCACCACAATACAACCTACTTCCTCCATCCATTTCCATCCTCTGTCATATCCCTAACTGTGTAACTTCCATACCTCGATTTCCCTCACGCTCATATGCCATACAACTAAACCATCTATTTGCCATGCCACGCCTCCTCCCACCATAGTACATAGTCACATGCTGATACCATCATCACCACCCTATCTAGATATCTAGTCTCGCTATGACCATACCATCTGAGCACACATTCTTCTACCCTATCATCAGTAAACTTCCTCACCCTACATCTATCACGAATCACTATGCTTCTTTCCCCTAAACACGACACAGCCCACACTTGTTCCTTAGTAGGTACTTTTATCACTTATGCCATACCAAAATCTCCTATCCATACGTTAATGCTGGTATTATTGCACTTTCATGCAGGCCTCTTGCAGTCTCCATGTTCAGTCTTATCAAATCTGTAATGGTAATTTCCTAATTGCGCAATGGCTCCCGGAAATATTTACCGAAATAACAATAATAATTACAACACTGAGTACAATGGAAACTAAACACACAGTGAGAGAACAACGACTGTTTTCAGGTTTGACTGAAAACAGTAGCTAAATATACTTACTGACGACGTCTGACTCGGAATATGTATGAAATAACACAAGTAGCCCATATCTGTAGCTTAATTACTGTGTTACTTGCAAACATGGAAAAGGGAAATAAGTAATTTCATTGACGAGTCTTAGAAATGAATTTAGGTCTTTTGTTCATTTCTACAATAATTCTTAATTTAATTTAGTTCGAAAGATTGCCAAATCAACTTAACTATAATTTTAGCTAGTCTCTCGACTCAGCAGTGGCTGTGTGCGTGGTGACAGTGAGCATGTGTCCATCTAAGCATGTGTATGTAGTGACGATGAGCGTGTGTACGAGTGACTGTGCACGTATTAACGGTGAGCGTTTGTCAATCTAAGCATGTTTGCATAGCAACGGTGTGCATGTGTATACCTAAGTTTGTACGTAGTGATTGAGCATATGTACAGTTGAGCATGTGTACATGTCGACAGTCAACGTGTTTACGTAGCGATAGTTAGTGTGTGCACATCGTTAACTTGCTTATCGGCAAAAGTACTGGCGTAATCGTCAGTCTAAGGAGATTTCTGGCCAAGCAATAAGACACGGTGGCTTAGTGGGTCTCTGGGCTTGTTAGGTCCCCATCCTCACACACCCAGCCGTTTCTCTCTCTCTCTCTCTCTCTCTCTCTCTCTCTCTCTCTCTCTCTCTTTGCTCAGCTCTTAAGTGAATAAAATCGGCGGGAGGTAGCACAAGTAATCCAAATGGCTTAGTCGTACCGAGGAGCATATTTGGTAAACCACCACCAAATGTAAATGAAAATTCATTGCCGTATCAGAATGATAAACACATGAGAAAATGAAAGAGCGTTGTTGTGTTTATGTGAATATGCCAACAAGCACTTGGACACGTTCCTTGAGAGCAGCCATATGGAATGAATAGAGACTGGGAGATTGTCTAGAGAAGTGAGTGAATGAGGTCAAGAGAAGGAACGAAAGGAAAGCACACACCAAGGATGAGATGAGCGGCTGTAGTGGAGAGGTGTGTGAGTGATGTGGACGTGAGTTTAAGAACGGCAACCTGATTGCGGATGACAGACTGACATACATATTGCCATTCACATATGGCCACCTCTTTCAAGATTAAGGCGTCTGGCTATTGACCGACAGACAGCCATTCTGAGCTGCCTCTAACAACAGTTTTCTTTTTGTAGCCTGCTATCCCTGTCTCTAGTGTTAACACATTCGCACTTCTATCTAAATTGTTAAAACAGTCACACTGCTGCCTCCAGCGTTAACACAATCAGATCAATGTTTATAGACACACTGCTGCCACCAGTATTTACATATTGTTGTTATGTCATTATGTCATCGGAATAATAGCTATTCTCTCTCTCTCTCTCTCTCTCTCTCTCTCTCTCATTTTTCTTTAAGAGTGTGGCTGACTTGCTTGGCCAATGACCATGGTAGTTTCATTCATTATATTAATTTTTTCAGCCTGAGGACGTAGTGTTCATTTCATTCTTCCTATCCCCAGACTATTTATTGAACTCAGGAAAAAACTTTCAACTGTAAAAGGCAGATATAGTTACTTTCCTCCTTCAGTTTTGGGGTGCTTTCCACAGCCGAATAGGAGTGTTGTTGGCAGGAACGCAAGAACAATAATGTATTCGGCAGCTGGAGGGAGCGGTTGTATAATATCCTGAGTCCTTTTATTAGCATCTTCAGTATTGGATGTCTTGTACAATGTATATTCCTGCGATTGTTGAATGATATTATTCCACTTTTGAGAGACATCTGGTAGAAATAGTCTCCCAGTAGGCCCTCATATTCACGAGAGACCGTCCCAAAGATGAATAAAATCATCTGTCAGGGGCAAGAATGAAATATAGCCATCTTTTTAAAATGATTAAATTTACGTCTACATCTGGTTGCTTGATAATATATAAATTTCACATTCCCTTGGTGGCTGGTTATAGTTTGTTATCTTTAGC
Organism: Coenobita brevimanus; assembly: GCF_032717465.1. Taxonomy (NCBI): domain Eukaryota; kingdom Metazoa; phylum Arthropoda; class Malacostraca; order Decapoda; family Coenobitidae; genus Coenobita; species Coenobita brevimanus. The sequence goes on from NC_137037.1 coordinate 35,562,679, forward strand.
TTGGCCGTGGTTTTCGTCCATTTCCAGTTTACCGTATATCACGTATATGGGCGGAATAATACGGCTTCATATATATTCCATAACATCTTATCGTATTCGAGGGCTGTCCTCTTGCTTGCGCTCTACATTCCAGATGGACAGTCGGCAAGCCCAGGTCAAGCTGGAATAAAAAAAGAATCGTTATTGTGACAGAAAAGGCCCTAGAGTAGACATACCTTTCGTGTTGTTTCGCGTCAGTGAGAATAAACTCGAACCTTTGCCGCAACAAAAATAAAAATAAAAAATAAAAAAAGAGGGGGGGATATCGTAATCCTTCAAAAAATAAACTCAAAAATGGGAAATAAAATAGCAGAACAGAACAACCGTG
>NC_137037.1:35565545-35665545 GCF_032717465.1 Coenobita brevimanus
ACACACACATACATACATCACATCACATCTGTCACAACTTACACACACACACATACATCACACCACACCAGTCACAACTTACACACACACACATACATCACACCACACCAGTCACAACTTACACACACACACACACACACACACACACACATCACACCACACCAGTCACAACTTACACACACATACACACACACACACACACACACACACACATCTGTCTAACAATTTTTTTAGACTAACTCTCAACTTAATTTTGAATAACTTTAGGTAAAGTGAAGTACAGTATCAGGTCAGGTTACATGCAAATGATGAAGGTAGCCGACTGAGGCGTTGAATGCAATGTGACTGTGGTGTATTGTGGGTACAAGCTGGTATGAATCTTCCTGTTCCGAAGGTCGCATTCTGGTCCATTTAAAAGGCTTTCTGGTGCCTCTTTTGTAGTAATATATATATATATATATATATATATATATGGCGTCTTTGCCTTATGAATCCAATGACATAGTTTTTGTATTAATCAGACCATCACCAGAAAACTATACTCATCTTGAAGATTTTTTGTTACGAGCAAGGGAGCTTTGTTAAACTCTCAGTTAAATTTGGAAAAAGGCGGCCTAGCCAACCCGGCCCGACCGGCCCTGCCCGGCCTGATCCAACCGTCACGCTAAGCAGAAGTTAATAACTTGACTCCTATGTGAAATTGTGTTGAAATTCTTTCCTCATGTGATACATCCATTCAATAAATTTTGTTACCAACTAAAAAGTCACCCACTGAGGCGTAGGAACCCCGTGCAATCTCGGGTTTTCACGGGAAGTCACATTTAAAAATATTTACGTCGTAACTGTGTTTTTTGGCATCAACTCCAGCAATTAAATATCAGACATTTCGCCTGTAATTTTTGCATTAACGGTTTTGCTATGTTTTGATGGTGATAACATGGCGCTCACAAAGCGCACTTTTTATTGGTTGTGTATTGCTGATGAAGGCTGTATCTAACTCCCCCAGTTAAAAAAAAAGAGTCTCCTACACCAATATACTCGTCTGAAGGCAACAAGAACAGTAATAAAAAAAAAATCAGCATCGATCTGATGGCCTTATAACACTACTCGACTAATTTTAACTTTTTATCTAGTTTAGAAATGAGAATGGGTGATTTGGGGTAAATTGGCGATGCTGATTACAAATATGTTTTTACTTTTTCTCTATAAAGCACAGATTTTCTGAAACCTTGTCTTGAAATTTTTCTTTCACTAGTCAAAAATCAATATGCTCCTCTCGCCTGGCTATGCCGAGAATATTTTTCAAATCAAGGAATATTAACTGGGATGTAAAAGTAATATTCAGTAACAAAACTCAAGTGTATTATTCCACCGTTGTATGTAAATTTCGCTGTTAATACAGGTTCTGGTAGTACAGTACGTTTTTTTTACTGTTTCTTTTTGTGCTCTACACTGGTTTCCCGTGTCAGCATCCAACAATAGTCCGCCATCATACCAACACCAGTTCGACCCTGCTATCTTTGTTCCATTACCGAAATATCCTGGTGAAAACGTTTACCCTGTTCGTCACTAACATAACCCAAATTTGTTTATAATATGAACAAAGAAAATGGATTTTAAGGGACATGCATCCAAGATCATCGTACGTAACCAGGAGCTCTTCAACGATTTCCACGTAATCTTCAATGTGATGGCTGGTTAAAAAAAAAAAAAAAAAAAAAAAAAAAAAGAGCACAAATTTACCTAGGAGACCTCCAAGCCCGAAGAATGTGTGCCTTAAGAGTTGCATCAAAATGACTGTCTTAATCAGGCTACGAATTTGTGGGCCAGCGAAAATGCCTTCCTTCAGTTTGGCATCGCTATCTTGGGGAAAACTTTCTTCAGATGTGTAAAGCCTGCACTTGTCTTATCCAAGCTTTGGCGAATTTTTCATCAAGCCTAAATAGATGTGAAGAGGCGGAGGTATGATATCTTCCGCTTGGACGAGTGGTTCGTTCTGTACGTTGTATACACTGGCTTCGTAGGAACTTCGGGGAGGCCACTTGCTCTGGATGTTATGCTGTTGCACATCACGGCTGTCCCATAACACAGGAAGGAACAGTATTTCATGAAACCACCTTGTAGTCAAAGCAGCATGGCTGTCACTTTCAAATCGCTGCAGATTTTCCACCGAAATTCGTCGTACTCAGTCAAAACAAGGAGTTTTTTACACCGATTTGTACGTTTCCTTCATTTCATTAGCTAAAACAAGTGGTATATTGGGTAACATATTCCCACTGTGGAGAACAGCCTTCAGATCTGATTTGCTGAAGTCGGTAAAAAGTCATCATTCGTCAGGATCATGAATCTTTCCCAAGGTTTCTAACAGACTTGCGATATTGCTACAGTTGCATACTCTTACGTCTAACTTGGAAAAAAACGTTCCAAATTTTGTCGCCGTTTCATGAAACTCGTCACCTTTGTGTCTGGATGTAACAAGTTCCATTCTAGCAGTCTCGAAGCTAGTAGTTCTGACTGTTCTTTCGATAAATTTAGGTCATGTACTGTACAAGATCATAAAGTTCGCTTTGGAAGATTAGATGGGGTACATTGCCACACGGCTGACATTCAGAGTCAGAATCAAGAACTTCTGCTCCAATGCCTCTTCATCTTCATCCATATTTGAAGTTTTTAATACACATTTATTTGCTGGTGGCCTTGAAATGAGAAGGTCCGCCTTGTGATCGACCGGTCTTCTTGCCGACAGAAAATTTGGTTAAACAATGTTTTTTTTTTTTTTTTTTTCTTTTTGAGATAATCCCACAACTTTGGTCATGCAAAAGTAGCAATCTGTTGTGTGGTCACTAGGTTCTCTCCACTCCATGAGAATCGTGAATTGCATCACTGTTTTCCTTCTTGTCAACCATTCGCGAAGAGAGTTGGAACAAGTCACGTAGCAGATACTGGGCGCCCATCGTTTGTCCAGGTCGCCAGTCTAACACCAAAATAATGTAGATAATTTGTCTTTACAAGGGACGTGGTCTTCCTTTTCAGCTTCTTTGGAGTGAAATTTTCACATATACTGTATAATAGAAAGCATTAAGATCATTCACACATCCACGAGGCATTGTCAACTCATAAATCTGAAATATGAGTTATAGTAGGCATTATGATATTACGTTGACATACTTTAGATAATGGATGTAGACAACTGGCAATGTATATGTTGGTTATTATAAAGTGCATATATATATATATATATATATATATATATATATATATATATATTATATATATATATATATATACAGTATATATATATATAAATAAATATACATATATATATATATATATATATATATATATATATATATATATATATATATATATATATATATATATATCACCAGTCGAGCAGGGCAGTACTCCCGAGGTGGATGGAAAGCTGATGACAGGGAGTGCTGGAGCTCCCGTTTCATCAGCCCTCAGGACTAGTTCCTGACCATCCCCCTTTGCTGAACTTTTTCAGTGTCTCAGTTACACAGAGAGTAGGCCAGCATGCTCTCCAGTACAAATTTCTCTATCTATCTTCACCAAACTACATGCACAGTACACACTACACTTCTTATTCAAAATTTACCAAAATGGCGTCAATTCACCCAGCCTCGGAGTCCCCAGGGGGGGGGACCATAAATGCCCCCGCCATCTGCCCCTCTCCCGGTGACGACTCGAGGTGCCTGGAACCACTGTCTGACTCTCTTCTTCTTCATTTCTGCAACATTCGCGGTCTTTCATCTAACTTTCGCTCTGTTGAGCACCACCTCTCCTCCTCTAAACCTCACCTTCTTTTTCTAACGGAGACTCAGCTGTCTGAGGCAACTGACAGCAAACCCTTTTCTGTATCCTCCTACTTTCTCTATACTCATTTCAAAGCCAAAGGTGGCTGTTGTGTATACATACGCAACGACTTATCTTGCTCTTGTGTTCCCGAACTTGATTCTTCTGAATTCTCCACTCTCTGGCTTCGGCTTTCCTGTCATTCTCTGACTAAATATATCTGTGCTGTTTACTTATCCCCTAATTCTACTGACTATCAAAAATTCTTCGACTATCTTACTTCTACGATGGAACACATTCTGTCCATTTCTCCTTTCTCTGAAATCTCCATTCTTGGAGATTTCAATGTTCACCACCACCTTTGGCTCTCCTCTCCTTTCACGGATCCACCTGGTGAACAAGCCTACATCTTTTCTATCCTTAATGACCTAGAGCAGCTTGTACAGCACCCTACCCGTATCCCTGACCGCCTTGGAGAGAGCTCCAACATACTTGACCTCTTCCTCACAACTAATCCTTCTGCTTACTCTGTTAATCTTTTCTCTCCGTTGGGCTCCTCCGATCACAACCTTATTACCTTAACCTGTCCTATCGCTCCAGTACGGCCTGCGGACCCTCCAGGGAAACGTCGTCTCTGGCATTTTGGAGCTGCAGACTGGGAGGCCCTCAGGCAGTACTTCTTTGATTTTCCCTGGAATGATTATTGCTTCCATGGCCGTGAGCCATCTGAGTGTGCCTTGCGCATTACGGAGGTTATTCTCTCGGGCATGGAAGCATACATTCCTTTCTCATATCCTTTGACTAACGCAAGAAAGCCTTGGTTTAATCACGCTTGTTCTAATGCTGTCCGCAACAAGGAGAAGGCCTACAAAAGGTACCGGAGCCAACCCACCCCTGAATCACATAATCTTTACGTTTCTGCCCGGAATCGTGCTAAGTCTGTTCTTCGCTCTACTAAAAATAATTTCATCCATACTAAATGCTCTCAACTCTCCAACTCGAATTCTTCCCGCTCCTTCTGGCACCTTGCCAAAAATCTTTCTAACAACTTTACCTCATCATCCTTCCCTCCTCTTTTCTACTCTGATGGTTCTGTAGCTATTTCTTCTACTGATAAAGCAGATCTCTTCGCACAGACTTTCTCCTCCAATTCCACCTTAGACGATTCCGGTGCTGTTCCTCCATCACTTCCCCCCTCTGACTTCCTCATGGCTGACATTAAAATTTCTTCAGTTGATGTATTTTCTGCCATTACTGGCCTCAGTACTAACAAGGCATATGGGCCTGATGGGGTCCCTCCTGTTGTTCTCAAAAACTGTGCTTCTGTGCTTACACCCTGCCTAGGCAAACTATTTCGCCTTTGTCTGTCAACTTGTACCTTTCCTTCTTGCTGGAAGTTTGCTCTCATTCAGCCAGTCCCAAAGAAGGGTGACCACTCCCAACCCTCCAACTACCGTCCAATTGCTTTAACGTCCTGTATTTCAAAAGTTTTCGAGTCAATTCTTAATAAAAAAATTTTAAGGCATCTTTCCTATCACAACCTTCTTTCCGATCGTCAGTATGGGTTCCGTCAGGGACGCTCCACTGGCGATCTTCTCACCTACCTTTCAGACTCCTGGTCATCCTCCTTTCGGGACTTTGGCGAAAGCTTTGCCATTGCACTTGACATCTCAAAGGCTTTCGATCGAGTCTGGCATAAATCTTTAATTTCCAAACTGCCCTCCTACGGTTTCTATCCTTCTTTCTGTACCTTCATCGCTAGCTTCCTTTCTGGTCGTTCTATAGCTGCTGTCGTAGACGGCCATCGTTCTTCTCCTAGATCTATCAACAGTGGTGTTCCTCAGGGCTCTGTCCTATCACCAACTCTCTTCCTTTTATTCATCAATGATCTTCTAAGCTGTACATCTAACCCTATCCACTCATACGCTGATGACTCCACCCTTCACCTTTCCATTCGGTTCCCGCAACGCCCATCTCAACAGTTACTTCAAGAAACAAGGGATGAGGCTATGGCACACCTAATGTTTGACTTGGCTCATATCTCTGACTGGGGTAAAAATAATATGGTTGTCTTTAATGCTTCTAAGACTCAGTTCTTACACCTATCAACCCGACAAAATCTTCCACAGGTATACCCACTAATGTTTAATAATATTCAGATTAATCCTGCATCATCCTTGAACATGCTTGGGGTTTCATTTACTCGGGACTTATCTTGGAAAGATCATATTACATCTCTTGTAAAATCTGCTTCCAAGAGATTGGGTGTGCTAAGCCGACTCCGCTCTTTCTTTACCCCTGCACAATTGTTGACTCTATACAGGGGTTTTATCCTCCCCTGTGTGGAGTACAACTCTCATGTGTGGGGAGGCTCCCCACATACAGCTCTTCTCAATAGGGTGGAGTCAAAGGCTTTTCGTCTCATCAACTTTCCTCCTCTTACTGACTCCCTTCAACCTCTGTCTCTTCGCCGCACTGTTGCATCTTTATGTCTTTTCTATCGCTACTTTAATGGTCACTGCTCCTCTGAACTGTCTGCTTGCATTCCTCCACCTCTACGACGGGCGCGTAGCACCCGTCTGGCAGCAAACTCTCATCCCTTTTCTGTCCAACTCTCTAATGCAAGAGTTAACCGTTACTCCCAGTCTTTCATTCATGCAACAGGTCAGCTCTGGAACTGTTTCCCTCTGTCTGTATTTCCTCCTGCCTATGATCTCCAGTCTTTCAAACGCAGTGTGTCCAGGCATCTCAAAATGATCGGATCTTGAATTTGGCTCTCTATTGTATTTTGTTTTTCTCTTGGAGGGAACTGTTACTGCGGGCTCATGGCCTTTGGTTCCTTCTTTCTCGCATAAAATATATATATATATATATATATATATATATATATATATATATATATATATATATATATATATATATATATCTGTCTATCTATATCCGTCTATCTATCTATCAATCTGTCTATATATATGTAAAGGGCACTTTCTGTCTGCCTGTCTGTTTGTTCACGAACTACTCCCTCAGTTTTCATTTACCTGTCCTTAACCTACATATTTGGAAGCCTTACGATCCAAGGAAGGTTTTAGGGGGGGTCAAAATTCAGATATGGGTCATTTGAGATCACCTGTTGAGTGTTTGCCTTTTTGGCCCGGGTAACGCCGGGTACCCCTGCAACCCATTATTTGGCATGGAGACTCACATGACCTCCAATTCGGACATAGGCTATGGGAGGTTGACTCCGAGGTCATCTGAGGTAACCGGTCGGAGGTCATTTTAGGTCACCTGTGATAGCAAACAAGTACTCACAAATACTATGAGTTAGTCTGTGAAAGCTGAAATAGAAAGTTTCTGGACCTCTTATAATCCCTTTTCAAAAGCATAAGAGGTACATGGCCTCTCTGCAGTAGAAAGAAAGACTGAATTAGAACAAACAGGACTGAAGTGTTCGTCTTTTTGGTCTTTTGACCCAAGGAATGTTTTAAGACCAAAAAGACTGATAGTCTGAGGGTAGAGGGCAAAGTAGTAAGAGTCAGATAAATATGGAGGGGGAACGAAAAAAGGATGGAGAGAGAGAGAGAGAGAGAGAGAGAGAGAGAGAGAGAGAGAGAGAGAGATGGGGGGAAGGGACAGGAGGAGGAAGATTAATATGGAGAGGGAGGGGGAACGCCGGGTACCCCTGCTAGCATAGAGAGAGAGAGAGAGAGAGAGAGAGAGAGAGAGACGTATAAAGAGCACGAATATACCGATGAAAAGGACCTCTGTACAATGGGGATGCGTGTGAGTGTAGTGAACTCAGAAAATCTGTACATCTGTCTTTCTATAGCCCGACGCCCTACTCCCGCAAAGGGTGGCCGCAAACAAAACGCCTCCAAGTCGCTCTGTCACCCACCATTTGACTGCCCTCCCCCCAACTCATTCCCCCCTCCCTCATACACCTCCCAACTCCATCCCTCCACCTCATCCTCCATCTCCCCCTCTCTCTCTCTCCCTCCCTCCACCTCACTTACATACACCCTCTTAGTCAGTCTTTCATTCTTCATTCTCTTCACACGTCCAAATCACCTCACTGTATTTCTCCTAATTTTCTCAGTCACATCCACATCCACCCCACAACGGTCTTTCACTTCTTCATTCGTCAAGCTGTCCTTCCATGTCACTCCACATGCTCCTCCATGCTTACCCCCTGGGTGTATGGGGGTTTCAGGAAGACTCCCACAGTATCCCTGCTTGTCGTATGAGGCGACTAAAAGGGTTGGTGGTGGGTCAGTGCTCCACCCCATAAAAATAACTAACTAAACAAGGGAACAAATCTGTACGTGCTAGAGCAAAATGAACATTATATTTGAAATCAGCGCCACGTTATTGCCTTGGGATACCCATTCTTGTCTCTGGACTGAAATTCTTGTCGCGTAGTGTAAGTATACTCCTTTGTGTTGTCTATTCTATTAAGTTTGCTGCATCCTTCCTTGTGTGTGGGTGGGGGGCACTTTGCTGACTCATCACTTAATGCTGAGACATACTTCACAGGGTGAATGGGTCGGTATGGAGGTAGGTTGGTGTGCGGGTGGATGGTGGGAAACTGGGTTCATCATGGAATAGGTCCCTGGGGTAAATACGTCCATGGTATGAAATGGTCCAATTGGGAAACTAGGTCCATGAGGAAAATGCCCTTGGGGAAATGGACCCGAGTAGAAACATAAGTCCAGTGGGTTAAAATAGATCCATGTGGGAATCAGACCACTGGGAGAAAATGTACATGTGAGGAAGAGGTGTTTCCTTATGGGAGGAAAATAGTTCCACAGCGAAAAATATGTACAGTACTTGGGGAAAAGATGTTCATGGGGAAAATCGTTTCATGGGATAAAATAGGGCCTTGGGTGAAAAGGCCGATCTGGAAAGTGGTCCTTGGTGCAAATATGGGTCCATGAAAGAAAAATTGATTCATGTGGTGAAAGTGGTCCATAGGAAAATTTCGTCCATGAGGAAAACAAGTCCATAGGAAAACATGGGTCCAGGTGAAAATAAGTCAATGGGAAAACAAATGGTGCCAGGCACAACAAACCTCGCCCGTGAGCAGTTATTTTATTTTCAACCCTTTTCAAGTTATAGCCCTCTGAAAATTTGTGCTCTTGCATTTGACCTTTCAAGGTCACTCAAGTTCAAAGGTCATGGTGCCAAATGAACACCCATATGAGACTTCCTATATCTCGATAACAGTAAATATCTCTCTCTTCAGCCAGTTTCGAGTTATATCCTTGACACTGAGCTGAAGCTTTCAAAGTCACTTAAGGTAAAAGGTCATGGTACCAATTAAAAGCCCATATGGGACTATCTATCTGTTGATAATAGTAAATATTTATCTGCAACTAGTTTCGAGTTAAAGCCCCATGAGTATCCGTGACCTTGAGTTTGACCTTTCAAGGACACTCAAGGTCAAAGGTCTTGGTGCCAGATGAAAGCCCACATGGGAGCTGCTGCATTCTGATGCTAGTAAATATCTCTGTCTCCAACCGGTTTCAAGTTATTGCTCTCTGAATATCCGTGACCTTGATTTCGACCTTTCACGTTCTCTTGATTACCTTCAAAATTTAACTTTCTTTTGGGACCAGTGCCCACATATCCTGAAAGTTTCATATAATTTCATCCAGCAGTTTTTCAGTAATGTTGATAATAAACAAACAAGCAAACTCGACCAAAAACAGTACCCCCGTAGGGTGTAGCTGAAGGCAGGCTTATGTGCTAGTTGACGAAATTTTAACATCGATACTATCTATCTATCTATTGCCAGACGCCTCAACCCCGTAAGGGGTGGCCACAAACAAATGGCCTCCATGTCGCCCTGTTTCCCGCCATTTCACTGCCCTGCTCCCAGCTCACATCCCTCTCTCTCATATACCTCTCCACTCCATCCCTCCATCTCATCCTTGGTCTCCCCTTCCCTCTCCCCCCCTTCACCTCACTCACATACACTCTCCTCGTCAGTCTCTCACTCTCCACATGGCCAAACCACCTCAGTGTGTTTCTCCTAACGTTTCCTAACACATCCACATCCACACCACAGTGCTCTTTCACTTCCTCATTTGTCAGTTTGTCTCTCCATGTGACTCCACATGTTCCTCTCAGATAACTCATTTTCACTGTTTTCTTGACTTCTGTCCCTCCAACAAGGTCCAAGCTTCACTTCCATACGTTAGAGTTTGGTATCACAATACTGTCATGTAGCAACTTTTTCACTTCCATACTAACTTCCTTGTTTCTTATCACTGCTTTCAAGGAATCAGCAACCTTTCTTCCTTGTTGTACACTTTCAAGCACTTCCCCCTCAAAACTTTCATCCTTACTGATCACACTACCCAGGTACTTAAACGCACTCACATTTTCTATTTCCTCCTCATCCAACCTCACTGTACATTCACTGACTTCACCTATCTCGAAGACCATCACTTTTACTCTGCCCTACATTCACCTTTAGATTCCATTTCTTACACACTCTCCCAAACTCATCCACCAAGCCTTGCAGCTCCCCATCCGCCTTCGTTTAACAACACAGTATCATCTGCAAACAACAGTACAGGGAGTTTCCAAAAACTGCCCTCTCTCACTATGGCCTCTCCAACATCCACTGCCCTACCTTGTATCTCTTTTATTACCCCATCCATATACAGATTGAAGAACCATAGAAACGTGACACATCCGTTTCAATCCAACCTTCAAATAGAAAAATTCACTCAGTTCACTGTTCATAAGCACTGCAGCCTTAGCATCATCATTATATTCTTCACGGCCTTCAGCAACTTCCCATGTACTCCATATATTCTTAATACTTTCCACAATCCTTGTCTATCCACCCTGTCATATGCCATCTCCAAATCCATGAAGGACGCATACAACTTTCCTTTCTCTAGAAACTTTTCCATTAAAGATCTAAGAATGAATATCTGATCTACAAAACCTCTTCCCTTCCTAAAACCACCTTGTTCTTCTCCAACTAATGCCTCTGTTCTTTCTCTAACTCTGTCAATAAGTATCCTACCATATACTTTTTCTATTTCTCTAAGACGATAAATGCCCCTATGATTATCACATACTTCTTTTTCCCCTTTTCCTTTGTACAAGGGAATAATTATACCTGACTTCCAATCCTCCGGGACTCTACCTTCCTCCCAGGCCAATCTGCTCATCTTCCACATCCATTCTGCTATCTCTCCCCCATGCTTCAGCATTTCACCACACACTCCATCAATTCCTGGGACTTTCTCCATTTTAACTTTCTTCATTGATTCCACAACTTCCATCTACTGATTTCTTCCTGTCTTCTCACCTCCCTTCGTCTCCTAGCCATTCCTCAGCCACTTACACAAGCATTACATTCATTCCGTATGTTCAACATTTCCTTAAATTGTTCGCTCCATCTGCTCACTTTTTCTCCCTACTCTACTAGTAATCTACCACTTTTATCTTTCACTCCCCAACTAACTTCTTTGGCACCCTGTCTAACTCTCTTTATTTCTTTCCAGAACCTTTTCTTACATTCCCTCCACTTTACACTCAAATTCCTTCCAAATTCCTTATCCACTTTCTTCTTACTCTCTCTTACTGATCTTTTCACCTCTCTTTTCCTTTCTATATATATCTGTCGTCAGTCTCTTAACTTCTTCCACGCCCTGTTTCTCATCCACTCACTATATGCTTTCTTCTTTTGTGCCACAGCCTCTCTTACCTCTTCAGTCCATTTCCACCATGCTGTTCTCTGCACCCTCTTTCGTCTTCTCTTCACCCCACACACCACCTCACATGCTGCACAGATTTCTTCTGTGAATATCTTGCACACACCTTCCACGCCTCCCATCTACTCTAAATCATATTTATCCATTCGCTCCTCCACTTCCCTCTTATATTCTGCCTGTTTTCCATCCTCTTGTAACCTTTCCACCCTCCTTGTATGCACTACTTCTTCCTGTTATTCCCTTCTTCTATTTCTTCATTTCATTTGGACCTTGATTCTGGTGGTGGTCAGGAGGTCCACTCCCCAGCCTCTATATACTCCTGCATCCATTACACACCTTCTCATCCTGTCATCCACACACACATAATCAGTCATTGCCTTTCGTTCATTCAGTTCACCATCCACCCTTCTCATCACTCGCCACGTATACCTGTAGATCATTTTGTGCCTGAAGAGGGCATTGGCTATCACCATCCCCCTCCCGGCACTAATGTCCACTAAAGCGCTGCCGTTCTCATCCATCTCTGCAGGCACACCCCACTCACCAACTACTCCATCCACTTTCACATTTCCTGCTTTTCCATTCATATCTCCAACCAAAAACACTCTCTTATTCCTTTCAAACCTTTCCATGCATGCTTCCACATTTGTCCAGAACTCTTTTTTCACCCTTCTTGCACGATCTTGCATTAGCTCATACACGCACACAATCGTCCACATTTGTAGTTCAATTTTCAATCTTACCCACACAATCCTTGAGCCAAATGATCCATACTCTCTTATATCTTCTTTTCATCTGTTACTCACAACAATACACACTCCTTCTTTTGCCCTCTCATTCTCGCCTACTCCCCCGCATACACCCCATCCATACTTCCGTTCTCTCACCCTCTCACTTCACCATTTTCAGTTAATTCACATACATCCACTTTCGCACCCTCAAGCACCTGGACAGTCTCTGTTTCTTTCACCTCATCATTTGCACCCTTTACATTCCATCGATTACAGTATCGATACAAACAGTATAAATAACATCCGAGGAAATATTGGCATGGCCTATGCGGAAATGAAATGAAGAAGAGTGCTGTGATGCCGCCGAAAGTGACCATAGTAGGCCTGAGTGTGGTTCATGACTAAATTTGTCTACACCCAGGTGATTTTGTTGAGCTTAAAGAAGATACATCGAATCAGCAGATTATTGACCTTAAAGGAGATACTTCAAATTAAAGGAGTTAAGCATAGTTTCCAATAACCTTCTACTACACACCCTTCCTCAGCTGAATAAAATCACTTGATGGTGGTCAGATGGAACTGAAATTATATCACTGAATTGATTTGTTTGTCTAAAGCAAATTTCTTTCGCTTCTTTGAAGGATAAAGAAAAATTTGAGTTGAAATATTTGGGGAGGAGGTTTGGTTAGGATAATAATGGCTTAGAGGTGAGTGAGTGATCTATGTGAAGAGTATGAACCCCATGAAAGGTTTCTAGAGTGCTGTGGACCTTAAGTTGTTTGTACTTGTTCACGGTAAGCTGGTCACTGTCTTTTTTTCTTTTTTTCTTTTTTTTTGGTGTACGTTGAGTAGAGGCTGTTCCTTGAGATGGGTGTCTTGCATCATACTTAGTTTGGTTCTAAAGTTATTAAAGTGTTGAGTATGGGAGAGTTGAAAAGGATGAGTAATATATGGTTTGGAAAAATGTCAAATGGCTTATGACCAAAAGTCCATAATGGGACAGTTTCACCTGGTTCGACTAAGAGTAGATATCGTTTTGCACAAGGTGGCGGCACAAATAGCTAACGATTGAGCAGTGGCTCTGCCTGAAGGTGAGTTTCCTTGTGACCACTACAGGGTTGAATAGGTGATTTTCGAGCTGAGCACTGTTCCAAGCTGGGATCAGCTTTCCCTACGTGAATTGCCAAGTACTGTATACGGACTCAGAGATTTCATAATTATTGTCTTAAGAATACTGTACACTCGCTGTGACTTCCACTGTGTGGTCTGGATTCAGAACAGCAAAGAGGAATCTGGTTAGATAATTATGTACTAGCCGTCTCTGGTGTTCGTCACATCACCACCTACCTACTTGACTGCTATGTGTTCCACAGGGTCTGAGTTATTTGACCAGTCTTTGTGCAAGGTGCTGTCTGTGTGGCATGTGATTACCTGGGGATGATGTTGAGCTCTTCTGGCATCCAGTACGTGTCACAAAATATATGATGACGTTTATTCTGGCCAAGTTGATGCCGTTGTCTGGGTACAGTAAGAGTGCAATTTTGAGACCTTCCTTAAAGATAAGGTTTTTCCTCGTACCTCTGCTCATTTTCCTGATCCTGTCGGTGCTTGCATGCATGCCATGTTAGTCTTCACTGCTACATTACCAGCTGTGTTTGTTTAAACCAGCATAGTCAAAATATTTACTGTTAGATCCTGTCAGCTGCCCTGAAAGAGCCAAAAAGCACTTTTAGAAAAACTCAAGAGCAGTTTTCAAAAGTTAACATTGTATTCATAAAAGATATTAAGGTGTTTATAAAGATATCTCAGCAGAAGATTCTTTGGATATGAGACTCAGATCTCTGGGAATCATATAGGAAGTTCATAGAAAGACATCTGTAATTGTCCTGGAGGCTCTAGGAAGGCTCCATAGGGCTCATTTTAGAACGATTACTCAGTAACTCATGGACATTGGCTCCTGTAGGCCGACCACTAAGAGGGTTTAACAGTTTTGATGGAGACCGTTATAGTACTTGCTGTTCCAGAGTTGATAGTTGTGGTATTGATAATAGTTGTGATGGTGGTGACAGTTGTAGTGGTGACAGCTATGATGGTGACAGCTGTAATGTTGATGGTTGTGGTGATGACAATTGCACTGGTGACAGTTGTGGTGGTGACAATTATTGTGGCGGTGACATTTGTGGTACTGATAGTTGTCATGGTGTTTGCATTTATGGCAATGAAAGTTGTGTTGGTGATGATAAATTTGATTTCGGTTGTTGTAATGTTGATGGTTATGACGTGGATAGCCGCTTTGATGGTTACAGTTGTGGGCTTCATAGTAACGGTGGTAGTAGTTATGAGGTTGATAGTTGTTGTGGTAACAGTTATGAGGTTGAGATATGGTGGTGACAGCTGTGAGGTTGATGGTTGTATTACTGACGATTGAGGTGTTCTTGATGATGAATGGGTGATTTTAGTGGAAGGGGGAACTAAAAATATCTCGCTACATAGCGAATGGTGCTTATCTGATGGTTAACCTGGTAGTCCGCCAGCCCATTCCTAAAAGGTACCTAATTTTTGAGTGACTACAATTGACTGGCTTGAAAAATTCAAGTAGCACCGCACTTGTAGGGATAATAATCATAGGAGTTGTGATTTCAAGAAGTGGTGAGGTTATCAGATATTAATTATTTTAGTAGTGTACCCTATAATTCTAAAAGTTACAGCACTGAAATTAGGGGTAGGGGTAATTATAGAGATATTATTTTTGTCTGTGTAGAAAATAGGTACCTAGACTCTACACAAATGCCACCATAATGTTTGTATGTAATGCTGTTATCATGCTTAAGCTTCTTTGAAACCTACATATTTTTTTTTTATAAAAAAGTGTACCCTTTACAACTATAAATTAGAAGAAAAATGTGTAAATTCGAAATGAACAAGCATCAGAACAAGCATCAGAACTTTGGCAGTGCATGTTTGAGACCCCGACCTAATTTGTAAAATTATGCTTTTGTACCAGATGTGTATGATTAAGGCATTTATAAGAGTAAATGTAGGGTAAACTTAGCTAAAATCGTCAGAGGCATGTAGCGAGGCTAGCTTCGGTCACGATACAAGCCCCGCCCACAATTCGGAACGTGACGTCGGTGTGACGTAGTAGTAATCACCGACGCAAGTGGCATTTCTATCTTTCTAACCCCCCCCCCACATACTGTACTTTCTCTCTCTCTCTCTCTCTCACACACACACACACACACACCGAAGTAATATTTCACCCCTACTACAGATTCAGTATGGCCGCAGCTCAGAAATATGAGTAACCCTGAGGCATTGAATCTGAAGCAGCTTACATAAAGACAGAACTGCCACTTTCGTCGGTGATTACTACTACGTCACACCGACGTCACGTTCCGAATTGTGGGCGGGGCTTGTATCGTGACCGAAGCTAGCCTCGCTACATGCCTCTGACGATTTTAGCTAAGTTTACCCTACATTTACTCTTATAAATGCCTTAATCATACACATCTGGTACAAAAGCATAATTTTACAAATTAGGTCGGGGTCTCAAACATGCACTGCCAAAGTTAAATCCTTGTCCGACGCTTTGTTGAGAAGTTATTTAAAAAAAAACAGTTGGACACTGCCCCTGAAATCCCTAGTAGGTTATCGACACAATTTTCAGTCATCGGATTCATGCAAAACCTGATTTTAGCAAACAGATTGATATTTCAAACTCTTAGTGTGTCTAATAATGTATCAGTCTGTGCTTTATCAAATATAAGGCAGTTCTACAGAATGTGTGCAATACCTAATCAGTTTCAGTGACCGTATATTATGAATGATAGTCTACTCTTTTCACACAACTTTCATAGTCACAGTGAAAGGCGTCAGTGCACACTATGTCATATTTCTTGCACTGACACCTTCGTGTCCCACAGTCTATCCTACATTTGGACTCTGCAAAAATAAGTACTGCCTCTGGTGCAGGTGATGCGTCATTCTTCTTGATATAACTGCTGCATTTCATCTTTCATCCATCCATTGACTTCAGTTGGTGGTAACTCGAGATACTAATCTGTAACATGTACCCAGATGAAAGTTTGGTAATTCAGACTTTTTAGATGCTGCTTGAATGCATTCATAGTAAGTTGTAGTTTGTTACTAGAGTAGTTCTTTGCAAATAACTCATATATAATATCTTACACTGTCCTGAGATTCGGCATATCTCCCACAGTACAAAAGTGACACTAGAGATGTAGAGTTAATCTCTGCTTGATCTTCCACTTCAGATGCATTTTCCCTCATCGGTTTTAGCCCATCTACCAGCTCTGGGTGGATGGAAACCATTTTCATCCCGCTGAAGGCACTGAATCACAACCACTGAGTGCAAGGAAAGCTAGGAGAATGAAGAACATGTCTTCTCCCAATTCCTTGGCATCCTGATGCATGGGAATATGCCTCTTCTTCTTAGCTACCCCAGTCTTGAAATATAGCTCTTGAAACCCCAAGGAAAGACAATACATGGGGCACATGGCAACAGCAACAGAGTCAATGCGCCATAACAAAACTCTCTTGATACATTTCGGTTATACCACGTGAGATATATGCAGAAACATTCTCTGGTCAGCTTCTTCATGGTCTGACCTTAACTCATAACAGCTTCATGATGGCCATATGTTAAACGCACAGCCAAAGTAGGATAATGGAAACCAGCAGAAGGTTGGACTTCATTTCCAGGATGAAAATTCTCTTCACATTGTTTGATCCAGTCAGTGAGAAGGTGAGCTATATTTGCTTTGTTCTTTGGATATGAGAGTATTATCTACCTTTGTTTGGGTATGGGAGTCACACGAGTAGGTTTACTAACATTCTGCATCTGAATATTACCTCTACTTGATCTCTCACCACTGTTTATAGAATCCATGTTCACATAGCTGTCTTCAACTACTGCTGTGTATTTGCAGTTCAGGAACAAATATACAACATTGAAAATCAGATTTGGTGTAATATAGCATATGTAATTTAGAGCTTATACAAGTTGCATTGTAACACTGATTTTTAAAATATTTTAGAATATGATCATAGCAATGTTACCTGTAGGCCACTACACACACACACACACACACACACACACACACACAAATATATATATATATATATATATATATATATATATATATATATACTTTATTTATATATATATATATATATATATATATATATATATATATATATATATATATATATATATATATATATATATATATATATATATATATAAAATTTTGAAAAGGGGATTCCCCTTCTGGGACATCCATCATACAGATCCAGTTACAGTTTACTTTGACCATGTTACAGTCATATACAGTGATTGATGAAAGCATCTCAACATTTTCTGAATTATTGTTACTTCTAGTCTATAGTCTCTTAGTTAATTAATAATCAAGGTTTAGGAATGATCTATTATAATTTACCTTGTGAGGAATCCACAGAGGTCAAATGTATTCTGAGCTACATTGAGCTATTTCCTTGAAGGATTTGTAATAAACCAAAATAGTTTCTATAACCAAACATTATTTCCAGAAATGAGAATCTGATCGAAAACTTCTGTGGCCTTGGAAAAATATTTGCACCACTTGACAAATTCACAACGCAACTCTTTTCATAGTCTCATAAGGAATAATAAACAGCTGTACCACTGAAATTTTTTTAGCCAACAACTTGTGCTCTGCGATAGAAATCCAGCAGGGCTGGTAGCCTATACGTCTTTTTTTTCATTTTAAAGTGGTGATTTCTGTGGTGATGTATAGTGTTTGTTTCAAGAGGCGGTTGATGTATCAGCATTCCTTGTAGTGGTAGAATTTTTTTTTTTTTTTTGTTAATGGTACTAGGCCCACCCCTGGGAGTAGGGGGGTTTCAAGAATACTCCCCCAGTATCCCTGCTTGTCGTACGAGGCTACTAAAAGGGTTGGTGGTGGGTTAGTGCCCCACCCCGTAAAAAGAACTAACTAAAAAAGCGAACAAAGCGCCTCGGACCCGGACGGACCATACGTTGACGACTAAGGAACGGACGAAGGACATTCTTAGGGTGGGAACGTGGAATGTGAGGGGAGTGAATGATGAAGTGAAAGAGAGAGAGATTGTTCAGGTGCTTGAGGATGCAAAAGTGGATATATGTGGATTGACTGAAACTAAATGGAAAGGTGAAAGGCTGAGAGAATGGAAATATGGTTTAGGTATATGTGCTGGAGTCAATGAAAATGAGAGGGCAAGAGAGAGAGTATGTCTGATGATAAGAAAGAAGTGGAAGGAGAATATAAGGGAGTATGGAACAGTGGGTGCAAGGATTGTATGGGTGAGGATGAAAGTAGATATACAAGCGTGGGCGATTGTATGTGTGTATGCCCCAACAGAGGATCGAGTGGCAAGAGTGAAAGATGAGTTTTGGGCGAGTGTAGAAGCGTGTATGGACAAGTTTGAGAGGAGCGAGAGAGTGCTGTTGATTGAAGACATGAATGGCAAAGTTGGGAATGTACGAGTGGATGGAGTGGTTGGTCAGTGGGGTGTGCCAGCTGACGTAGATGGGAATGGAAGTGCTTTGGTGGACATCTGTGCTTGTAAGGGGTTGGCAATAGCCAACACCTACTTTCGGCATAAGATGATCCACCGGTATACATGGAGAGTAATGAGGAGGATGGATGGTGAACTTGTTGAGCGAAAGGCAATGATAGACTACGTGTGTGTGGATGAGCGAATGAGAAGACAAGTGTTGGATGCAAGAGTGTGGAGAGGGTGGGGGAATGGAGTCTCGGACCATCACTTAGTGATGGCCAAGGTAGAGCTGCAAAGAAAGTGGTTGAGGAGGCGAAGGGGAAGACAGGAGGAAGCAACTCCTGTGAGAAGAGTGGGGAAATTGCAAGATAGTGAGAAAATGACAGAGTATAAGAGCATAGTGGAAGAAAGATTGGGAAGGTATGAGCTAGAGCAGATGGAAGGGGTGGAAGACGTATGTAAGATATTCACGGAAGAGATAGGCCAGCGTGTGAGGCGGTTTGTGGAGTGAGGAGGAGATGCAAGGGTGTGCAAGGGACAGCATGGTGGAATGATGAGGTGAAACGAGCTGTGGAACAAAAGAAGAAGACATATAGTGAATGGTTAGCGAGTAGAGGTAGGGGAGAAGATAAGAGAGAGAAGAGAGAGGTATATGTGAGCAGGAGAAGGGAGGTTAAGAGACTGGTGAAGGAGAGTAAAAAGAAAGTGGATGAAGAGTTTGGGAGGAATCTGAGTGTGAAATGGAGGGAGAGTAAGAAATTGTTTTGGAAGAAGGTAAAGAAAGAAAGGCAGTGTGAAAGGGGAAATAGTAGGGGAGTGAAAGATAAGAATAATAGATTATTGGTGGAGAAGAGAGAGAAACTGAGGAGATGGAAGGAGCACTTTGAGGATTTGTTGAATGTGGAGAGTGAGAGCAGTGCGAGTATAAGTGGTTGGGGAATGGCTGGGAGAAGAAGAGGTGAGAGGAGGGAGGAAGAGATCAGTAGGGCGGAATAGTGGAAGCGATGAAGAATATTAAGTTGGGAAAGTCCCCAGGAATTGATGGAGTGTGTGGCGAAATGCTTAGGTATGGGAGTGAGATTGTTGTGGAGTGGATATGGAAGCTGTGTAGATTGGCTTGGGAAGAGGGAAGGGTTCCAGCGGACTGGAAATCAGGTATAATTGTTCCTTTATACAAAGGAAAAGGAGAGAGAAGTATGTGGTAACCATAGGGGTATTTGCCTACTTAGTGTGACTGGTAAAATATATGGTAGAATACTCATTGATAGGGTTAGGCATATGACAGAGGAGCTAGTTGGAGAAGAACAAGGGGGATTTAGGAAGGGAAAAGGGTGTGTAGATCAGATATTTGTTCTAAGATGTTTAGTGCAGAAGTATCTAGAGAAGGGAAGGAAAGTGTATGCTGCCTTCATGGACTTGGAGAAAGCTTATGACAGAATAGATAGGCAAGGTATTAAGAATATATGGAGTGGAGGGGAAATTGTTGAGTGCTGTGAAGAGTATGTACGAGGGAGCTAGGGTTACGGTGCGAGTGGATAGTGAGATAAGTGAGTTCTTTGATCTCAATGTGGGACTGAAACAGGGTTGTGTGATGTCTCCATGGCTGTTTAATATATACATGGATGGGGTTGTAAAGGAGGTGCAGGGTAGGGCAGTGGATGTGGGGGTGGCTCTAATAAATGAGGGTGAGATTTGGAAGCTTCCGGTGTTCCTGTTTGCTGATGATACAGTACTTTTGAGTGAAGATGAATGGGAGTGGCAAGGTTTGGTGAATGAATCTGGGACATGTGTAGGAGGAGGAATCTAAAAGTTAATGTAAACAAAAGTTAAAGTTATGGTGTTTGAGAGGAATGAAGTCACAGAGTGTGCAGTGAGGTTGGATGGTGAGGATATGGAGAATGTGAGTGCATTCAAGTACTTGGGTAGTGTGATGAGTAAGGATGGAACTTTGGGGGATGAAGTGCGTGAAAGGGTACACCAGGGAAGGAAGGTTGTTGGCACACTGAAAGCAGTGATGAGAAATAGGGAGGCGAGTATGGAAGTTAAGAAGTCACTGCATGATAGTATTGTGATCCCTACCCTGACGTATGGAAGCGAGGCATGGACTTTGCAAGAGGGGAATAAGTCAAGAGTGAGAGCAGTGGAAATGAGTTACTTGAGAGGAGCATGTGGAGTGACGTGGAGGGACAGGTTGACGAATGAAGAAGTGAAGGAACGATGTGGGGTGGATGTGGATGTGGTTGAGGAGATTAGGAGAAATACACTGAGGTGGTTTGGACATGTGAAGAGAATGGAGAATGAAAGACTGACTAAGAGGGTGTATGTAGGTGAGATGGAGGGAGGGAGAGGGAGAGGTAGACCGAGGATGAGGTGGAGGGATGGAGTTGAGAGGTATATGAGGGAGGGGGGGGGTGAGTTGGGGGGAGGGTAGTCAAATGGTGGGTGACAGAGCGACTTGGAGGCGTTTTGTCTGCGGCCACCCTTTTGCGGGATTAGGGCGTCGGGCTATAGATAGATCGATAGACTAGGCTTTAGAGTGGTAGGGTCACTTGTTGGGGTCTTTGATTTTTGCTGAAAGTGGTATGTTTGATTTGCAGTGTTTTGTTTGGTTGATTGTGCAGTTTTTATGTTTTTGCATTGTTGATATTAATTTCTTACACCTGCGGCATGGCAAGGTGAGTTTCATGTTTTGTTCGACTTTAGTCTTTTGTCCACAAGGGTGTGAAAAAAATAATGCAGATTTCAACTGGTTCTAACCAAACTTAATAAAACTATTGGAGGCCAATCACGGGGTTCACCTATTTATTTTTATAGAACATCAGGTCAAAGATCAAGTACCTACGGCAACGTCAGCTTGACAATTTTCGGTTCCAGTGACACAAAACTTGAAAGAGTTGAGAGTAAGACATGAAAGAGCTTCGATTGTGAGAACAGTGAAAGACCAATGCCACAGGAGTTTGTGAAATTCGACATGCATGTGTGATTATGTATATATATATATATATATATATATATATATATATATATATATATATATATATATATATATATATAATCACACATGCATGTCGAATTTCACAAAGTGATTATATATATATATATATATATATATATATATATATATATATATATATATATATATATATATATATATATCGACACATTTACTTCGACGCCTCGTTTTTCGCGCTAGAAAAAAGTTTCTGAGTTGTTTCACACATATCGACGCTCCCAGCCGGCAGCCGACACTCAGCAGACAACCCGTACCGATGCTCAATCTAGGCACTGTCCATATATATATATATATATATATATATATATATATATATATATATATATATATATATATATATCATTGATTATTTATTTTTTGATATGCTCATATAGCTGTATGTTAATATAATACTCTGAAATGAAGGCGTCCACGGGGTGGGATGCTGAATCACGCCCGAAAGATAGTGGCAAAACTGCAGATCTTTGATTATATTATAATGGATTCTCTTCGGCATTCAGGCGTGATTCAGCGTTCCACCCCGTGGACAGCTTCGCTTGATCAGTATTTAATATTGCAACAAATATTAATTGCGGCAAGTAGCATTTTGATCAATATTATAATTTTATAACATAGTCATCGCTGCGATGTTGCAACCCTCCATCTCATCCTCCATGCCCTCCACCTCCCTGCACACCTAACCAATGAATAACCAAGTCTCAGATTTTTTTGTTTTTGTTTAGTTTTCCATTATTAAAAAAAGTAACTACTAAAGACACAGTATTTTACCTATTAAAAGGCACCAGTTCACTATGAGACACATAACTATGTGAAATTTCATGACTCTATAGTCACGTGAGGTGTATGGTATGCAGGGGGACTGCTGGGCCTTGATAGCAGGCTGTGAAGCCTATGCCCAGAATCGGACACATAAAAAAAAAAAAATAAAATACTTCTGACATTTGTTCCGGAAACGAAATCTCTATGCCCTGCCACCCACCCAGCTCTACGAGTGCTTACCAGGGATGACAATACCATCCCCCGACTTTGTCAGGTGGAGGGTGAAAATGATAGTAGAAAGGAACAATTTGGTCATTTTCAAAAATTTCCACAAAAAAATGATGGTAGCAAGTAAGAATTTTACAATAATGGAAACTTCACAAAAAATGATGGTACCGAGTAACATTCAATCTTTTAAAACTTCCATGGAAGATGGTGGTAACCAGTTACAATCTGATCAGTATTTAAAATTAAACCTAATGTTGCTGGCAGCAACTACTATTTTGATCAATTATAGAAGGAAGAGCGAGTAAAAGCAGAGGACGGAAGGGTGTTAACTGAGATGGATGCAGTAAGAAAGAGATGGGCAGAGTATTTTGAAAGATTGTTAAATGTAGAAGTGGAAAGGGTGGCTGAAATTGTGGCAAATAGAAGGATAAATGTACTGGGAGAGTTGAATGATTCTTTGATCACGATGGAGGAAGTGCAGGAGACAGTAAAGGAGAGGAAAGCAGGGAAACCTGCAGGTATGGATGGGTGTGCTGTGGAATGTCTGAAAGGTGTGGAGCGACTATTGTTGATTGGCTAGTAAGATAGCTGTATGTGTTTTGTGAATGGTATGGTGCCGATTGACAAGACAAGTGTGTGTGTGGTTCCGCTGTAAAAATGTAAATGTGATAAGTATGAATGTACTAGTTTTAGGGGTACAAGTCTGTTGACTGTTGTGCGTAAGGTGTATGGCACAGTCTTGATAAAGAGAGTTAGAGATGGTACACAGGGAGTGATTGATGATGAGCAGTGTGGCTTTAGGAGAGGGAGGGGATGTGTGGATCAGATGTTTGCTTTGAGACAGGTGTGTGAAAAGTAATTAGCAAAAGGTAAGGATGTGTTTTGGGAATTAATGGATTTAGAGAAAGTGTATGATAGAACTGACAGGGAGGCTTTGTGGACTATTTTGAGATTATATGGACTAGATGGTAGGTTGCTGAAAAGAGTGAAAACTTTCTTATATAAACAGTAGAGCGTGCATATGAGTGGGAAATACTGTGAGTGATTGGTTTCCCGTGAGAGTGGGGCTGCGGCAGGGATGTGTGATGTCACCTTGGTTATTCAATATTTATATGGATGGTGTTGTAAGGGTGGTGAATGCGAGAGCGTTAGGTGGAGGTTTGAGTCTGGTGAATGCTCATGGTAGAGAGTGGAAGCTGAATCAGTTGCTGTTTGCGGATGATACTGCACTGGTGGCTGATTCGGAGGAGAGATTGAGAGGATTGTTAGAGGAGTTTGGAAAAGTGTGTGAAAGGAGGAAATTGAGAATAAACGAAAATAAGAGTGAAGTGTTGGGGTATGCGAGGTTGGTAGATGGTAGGAGGATGAATGTAGTTCTGTATGGTGAGTTACTTGAGGATGTAGGGTGTTTTAAGTATTTAGGGTCACATGTTGCTGTGGATGGAAGAATAGATATAGAGGTGAAGTTTAGAATGAATGAAGCAGGAAAGGTGCTGGGAATAATGAAGAATGTGTTTAGCTGTCGTTCGCTTAGAATGGATGTAAAGAGAAGGCTGTATGAGGATGTAGTGGTGCGGACTGCATAATATGGGGCTGAAACATGGAATGGGGGTGTTGCAGAGAGGAAGAGTTTAAAAGAAATGGAGAAGAGATGTATGAGGAGTATATGTGGAGTGATGCATATGGATCGAGTGAGCAATGATGAAGTGCAAAGGAGAACTGGCGTTTTGCGGAAGATGGCTGAACGAAGTGAACAGAGAGTGTTACGATTGTCTGGGCATATGGAGAGAATGGATAAAGAGAGATTGGTGAAAATGATAACTGGATCAGATGTGAGAGATGTAAAGCTGAGAGGAAGACCATGAATAGGATAGATGGACTGTGTGAAGAGAGCGTTAGATGCGAGAGGGATGCCCGTATAGCAAGGACGAGTGCCTGCACATGACAGGGATGACTGGAGAGAAATTGTGAATGAATAAATGGTGACGAGGCACCGAGGGGGCACCGAGGGGATATTCTCCCGCAGTGGGTTTGATCAGTTGATCAGGTCAGGTGCGGGTAAGGGGATGGGTCCATAATGATGTGGCAGAGGTAAACCAGCTCTGCTGTCTGACCCTGCTGCCGATGTCGCTGACTGTATTGTGCAGTTGACCCTAGAGCGGTATGGTGTGGTGAGGATCTGTCCATTCTCCCCTTGGGGCTAAGTATGAGTAAATGTGTGTGTGTGTGTGTGTGTGTGTGTGTGTGTGTGTGTGTGTGTGTGTGTGTGGATGAGTAAATTGGGAGTGTGTCGTCCTGTCTCGGTTACCCCCTTTCTTTTGGGGAAAGAAGCCTATATATATATATATATATATATATATATATATATATATATATATATAGATATATATATCATCCAATCCTACATTGCTCCATGTGGAGCGTAGGAGCCCGGGGCTAGGCAGTTGGTCCTGACATTTAAGATGAGAGTGACCAGCCTCACTCATCCCTGAGTTGCATTACACGAGCAATCAACCCCAACCATCCCTTGGATATAAACTTTCACCGGCTCAATCCGATTGGAGCGCAATAATTACCCACTAAACCACCAGGCGCCAAAATTTGGTTATATGGTTACCACCCAGCGTTTTAAATGGTTTCCTGGTGTACAGGAAACCATTTGGCTTGTCACTCAGTGTAGAGTCACCCACAGGCAGAAGGAAGAGAAAAGAATGAAGGAAAGAAAGACAGAAGAGGGAGTGTAAAGTTGCCCATAGGCAGAAGGACAAGGAAAGAATGAAGGAAAGGAAGACCGAAGAGGATGGAAGGAAAGAGGGATGGATGAGAGGAAAGGGGAGACACCCGACAGCAGCACTACATTGAGTGAGTGGATGGTGAGCGCCCCCACCTACCTTACAATATATATATATATATATATATATATATATATATATATATATATATATATATATATATATATATATATATATATATATATATATATATATATATATACACATAGAGAGAGACAGACAGACAGACAGACAGACAGATAAATAGTAGATAGTAACAAATTGGTCTGTGTTCAAAATCTCCACGAATATGATGGCAGTAAGTACGAATTTAACAATTTCAGAAATTCTATAAAAAAAATTATACCTAGTAACATTCAGGTTATTTAAAGAAATTTTCACAGCAAGTGATGATAGTATGGACCATAAAATCTATTTCCCACCCCCACGAAAATGATGGCAGCATGTAGAATCTAAATAATTTTAAGAAATTCCCACAAAAAAAATGATGGTACTGTGATATAGTATTTATTATCAAGATACTTCATGTGATTCTCTTGACTACAGTAGGCCTAAGTGAACTACGGCCGAGGGCCACGATTCAGTTTTATATTTTTCAATAAAAAATTATGGTAGATAGTAACAGTGTGGTCAATGTGAAAAATTTCCACAAAAATGATTGTAGGAAATAAAAATTTGAGCGTTAGAAATTACGATTAAATTTTTTTTTTTTTCTTTTTTTTAATGCAAGGAAGAAGGAACCAAAGACCAGAAGTCCGCAACATTGCTCCCACCAAGAAAATGAAAAAACAAAATTACAGAGAGCCAAAGTCGTGTTCTGTTCATTTCAAAATGCCTGGAGACTGCATCTGAAAGACTGGAGGTAATAGAGTGTAGAAAATACAGACAAAGGAAGACAGTTCCAGAGTTGACCTGTTGCATACGTGAAGGACTGGGAGTACAGGTTAACAATGCATTAGAGAGTTGGACAGAAAAAAGGATGAAAGTTTGTTGCTTTGCTCCCGCCGTAGTGGTGGAGGGATGCAACCAGAGAGTTCAGAGGAGCAGTGACCATTGAAGTAACGATAGAAAAGAGATAAAGATGCAACAATGCATCAAATACAAAGAGTCTGGAGGGAGCCAGTAAGATAAGGAGAGTTAATGACACAAAACCCTTCGACTCCGCCATTTTGTGATGAACTGTATGTGGGGAGCCTCCCAACACATGGGAGTTGTAATTTACACATGGGTGAATAAACCCCGCTTATAAGGTCAACAACTGTGGATGGTTAAAGAAGACACGGAGTTGACTTAGCAGACCTAATTGGAAGCAGATTTTACAAGAGAGGTAATATGATCTTTCCAAGATAAATCCCGAGAGAATGAAACCCAAAGTATGTTTAAAGATAATGCAAGATTGAGTCGGATATTGTTAAAATCTGCAGAAGATTTTGATGGGTTGCAAGATGTAAGAACTGAGTTTTTGATACATTAAAAACAACAAGATTACTTTAACCCAAATCATAGATATGAGCCAAGTCAGACATTAGGTATGGCATGGCCTAATCAATTTTTTTTTTTAACTAATTGCTGAGATGGAGGCTGTGAAAAATGGAAAGGTGAAGGATGGAGTCATCAGTGTATGAATGGATAGGGTTAGAGGTACAGCATGGAAGGTCATTGATAGGTAGAAGGAAGAAAGTTGGAGATAGGACAGAGTCCTGAGGAACACAATTTAAGAATGATGACCGTCTACAATAGAACGATCAGAAAGGAAGCTAGAGATGAAGGCACGGATAGAAAGAGAGAAACCGTAAGAGGGTAGTTTGGAAATTAAAGATTTATGCCAGGCCAGGAATCTGAAAGGTAGATGAGAAGATTTCCAGTGGAGAATCCCTGGGAGAACCCATACTGACGAGTCGAAAGATGTTTGTGGTAGGAAAGATGCTTTAAAAAATAATTGTTGAGAATAGATTAGAAAACTTTTGAAATACAGAATGTTAAGGCAATTAAGCAATAATCAGAGGGATGGGAATTGTCAGCCTTCTTTGGCTGAGTGAGAGAAATCTTCCAGCAAGAACGAAAGGTACAAATTGACAGAGAAAGACGAAAGAGTTTAACGTACAAGTTGACAGACACAGGCGAAAAAGTTTACTTAGACAGGGTGGAAGTAAAGAAACACAGTTCTTTAGGACAATACGAGGAATCCCATCAGGCTCATATATCTTGTTAGTACTGAGGCCAGCGATGGTAGAAAATGCATCAATTGAAGATATTTTAGTGTCAGCCATGAAGAAGTCAGAAATGGGGAAGTGATGGAGGAACTGCACCGGAATTGCCCAGGGTGAGATTGGAGGAGACAGCCATCAGAGTGGAAAAGAGGAGGGAAGGATAATGAGGTAAAGTTGTTAGAAAGGTATTTAGTAAGATGCCAGAAGGAACGGGGAAGAATCTGAGTTAGAGAGTTCAAAGCATTTAGTACGAATTAAATTACTTTTAGCAGAACGAAGAACGGATTTAGCATGATTCCGAGCAGAAACATAAAACAGTTGATTTTCAGGGGTGGAGTGGCTCTGGTGCCTTTTGAAGGCCCTCTCCTTGTTGTGGATAACATTAAAACAAGCGTGATTAAACCATTTTTTTTTTTTTTTTTTTTTTTTTTTTTTTTGCATAGGCACAGAATAAGAGAAAGGACTATCTGCTCCCATGCCCAAGTGAATAATCTTGTAATGCGCAAGGCACACTCAGATGACTTTCGGCCATGGAAGTTATAATCATTCCATGGAAAATCAAAGCGGTAGTGCCTGAGGGCCTTCCGATCCGCAGCTCCAAAGTGCCACAGTCGACGTTTCTCTGGAGTGTCCACGGGCCATACTGAAGCGATAGGACGGGTTATGGTGATTAGGTTGTGATCAGAGGAGCCCAGTGTAGAGAAAAGATTAACGGCTTAATCAGAACGATTAATTGTAAGGAAGAGTTCAGGTATGTTGGAGCTTTCTCCAAAACAGTCAGAGATATAGGTATGGTGCTGCACATGCTCCTCTAGGTCATTAAGAACAGAAGAGATGTAGGCTTGTTCACCGGGTGCATCAGTGAAAGGTGTGGAGAGCCAAAGGTGGAGGTAAACATTGACATCACCTAGAATGGTTTCATATAAAGAAGAGACTGCTAGCATGTGTTCCATCTTAGAAGTAAGATAGTCGAAGAAGGTTTCATAGTCATTAGAATTAGGGGATAAGTAAACTGCACCAATACATTTTGTCAGAGAATGACAGGGTAGCCGACGCCAGAGAGTAGAGATTTTGGAACATTCTAGTTCAGGAACACGAGAGCAAGATATATTGTTGCGTACAGTACACATAAACAATAGCAACCTTTGGTTTTGATGTGAATATTGAGAAAGTAGGAGGATACAGGGAAGAGTTTGCTATTAGTTGCCTCCGACAGTTGATTCTTAGTGAGGAAGAGAAGATGAGGTTTAGAGAAGGAGACTTGGCATTCAACAGAGAGAAAGTTAGAAGAAAGGCAGTGAATGTTGCAGAATTGAGGAAGAAGTGAGTCAAACAGTGTATTCCAGGCATCTTGCTTGATCGTCGCTGGGAGAGTGATGGTGCCAACTAACATTTTCATAATTAAAAGATATCCCCACGGAAAATGATGGTAGTATGGAGTATCAAATCCATTCTTTTTACAAAAAGAAAAAAAATGATAGCATGAAATATCCAAATCATTTTAAGAAATTACCCTCCCCCCCCAAAAAAAAAAAAAAAAAATGGTATCAAATGAAGGCGTCCATGGGGGTGGAACGTTGAATTGCGCCCGGAGAACAAAGGGAAAACTGCAGATCTTTAATCATATTGTAATGCTTTCGCTTTGGACTTCAGGCGCGATTCAAAGTTCCACCCCGTGGATGCCTTCTCTTGATCAGTTACAGATTTTTCAACAGGAAATGACAGTTGATAGTGACAAAGTGGTCGATTTTTTAAATTTTCACACAAAAAATTTGGTAGCAAGTAATAATTTAAGTGTTAGAAATTCCAATAAAAAATGATGTTACCACGTAACACTCAGATCATTTAAAAAAATTTCCACAAAAAATGATGGTAATATGGAGTATCAAATCCATTGTTTTAATTTCCACAAAAAACGATGGAAGCTTGTATCATCGAATTCATTTACAAAAATTTTCATATAAAATGATGGTACTATGATATAGTATTTATTTTCAAGACACTTCAAGTGAATCTTGTGACTGTAGTAGCATCGGTCGCGATTCAATAATCATATTCATCGGTACCCTGCAAAATGTTCTTCGGGTACGCTCGTTAATTGTATTTGCCGTAGGCTTCGTGAGATCATAGTATCATCTCTGTATCTGTACGTATCATATCGCAATTTGTTATCAGTGTAGAGGCCAGGATGTGATTGGATTATCATTTTGATGTTTTTAATATAAAATACCTTGCAGGAAAATTTTTATACACCCTGTCGGAAGAACACAGGTCAACAGTGAAAGCAATAGAAATTAATTGTATGAGAAGAGCATGAGTTACGTGAAGAGACAGACTGGCTAAGGAGGAAGCCAAGGAGCATTGTGATGCCGTGGATATGCTAGAAAGCATTAGGAGAAGTAACTTTGAGGCGTCATAGCCACTGAGGGAGAATGAAGAATGAAAAAGTGTATGCGAGTGAGGTGAAGGGAGGGAAAGGGAGGCGGAGACCGAGGACGAGATGGAGAGATAAGGTATATCGGAAGGTGGAGGGGGGGTTGTATAAGCTGAAGAAGGCAACCTGATGGCAGAAGACAGTGTGACATGGAGGCGATTCGTTTGTGGCCGACCTTTCAGGGATTAATTCATCTGGCTTTAGACTGATACTGCATGGTTTATTTTTTCCCCAAAGGAAACATTTTTTTAAACAGAAATGAGAGGCACCTGAACCTCGGTTTATGTCAAGGTCCCTAAGGAATATATTATAATTTTGTACCAGTGTACTGTGAATGGCAGTTGGTAGGACTGGAGTTTTACATACGCACAAGCTGACGCATCCAGTCCATAACCATTTGTTGCATCTTTGTGTATGTACAGCATTGTCGATGAGCAATTGACTTCACGGTCTGGCCCCAACTGTTCCATTGTCTGGTGCTGATGCCTCAGGATGGGTGATTATTGATGAACGTTGACGTTCATCTGCCGTAGCTTATAGTGTTTGATATTCTATGGTTTCCAGCATTTTGATATGTTGCAGTGGGATGTTACACACTGAATTTTATACAGACTTGTGTTCAAGTGTTTATCTATCTATCTATATAAACAAAGATAGACATTTATTACCTGAGAGATTGGCAGACAGGCAGCTACAATAAACTAATAGACAGAGGGAGACAAACGGACGATACAGACTAATCCCGTGGTGAAGACTGTGCAATGAATACGGGTTGGACAATGGCATGTCTGGGAGCACACACTGTCCTGGTGTGGCGCGGTGAGACAGTGCCACCACTATCACACAATACCTCTATGCTCAGTACTGCTACTCAGAATTAGCACTGATATCATGACAGCTGCATCATCATCAATAACATAACTATGGTACTTACATGCTAATCAGCAGTGTATCATCACTCATCACTACGGTCATCAGCACAACTCAAAATCACAACTAATATGACAGTTAGAATTCATTATTGCACGCACAACTACCACCAGGAATTATCACAAATATAACACCCTCACCGTCACTATCATAACAACCAGCATATGCAACATGCTTTTATTCATCACCGCGTTGACGAGTAGCACTCAGAATCACAGATATCACAACAACCATATCATCATGGGGGAGGCGGTGGCTCAATCGGTAGAGAGGTGGCTTGCGGTCCTACCGGACCCAGGTTCAATTCCCCGCTGGTGCAGGGAACAGTTTAAGGATTTGAATATCATTACGGCAGACTTTACCGATCTACCAGAAGACCCGCCGATATGTCGTAAAAATACCCCCGATAATACCAATACACCAGTCCTGTATGAGACAGCCCTAGCATGTATTCAGTATGGACGGTGGGTGTTAGCGCCGAAGTGGTGACATGTGGAGGTGTGTGATACGTAGGAGGACTACTGGGCATTGGGAGCAGGCTGAGAAGCCTATGCCCAGAATAGCGTACATAAAAAAAAAAAAAAATCAGTATTGTCACTGTTATCATCAGTCATCACTTTGTTCACCAATGCTTCTCAGAACCATCCCTACTTTAACTAAAGCCTTATCATCACAAATATTACCAGCAACATTGTCATCATCACTAAGGTCATTAGTACTCTCGTCACTACTGCCAGGATCATCACCATGCATACCACTACCACTCAGAATCACTACTAATCCTCATACATATCAAGACCATTCTCACCATTAATTACAACTGTCATCAGTACCATCACCACTGTTACTGACTGTCATGATTACACTAACTACTGCCAGCTCTCAGTATAATAATGGTGGTGTGGTGTGGGGTGAGAGGGGAAAGGGTGTGCGGGGATCGTGGTGGGTGGTTGGGAATGACGGGGTCAAATATCTTGTCAATATCTTAGGGTGACATGTATGGGAGTGTAATGCTTGAATTAAAAACTATGTTCAAGCAAAAGAACAAGAACAACTTTAACTTCAAGAAATTAAGCACTCGTCGCACTCATATACCTTGTGCCTAATGACGCGGTTAAAACAACGACAAAAACAACACAAACATCATCCACTTCAATAATAAGTATAATAGAACTCTGTACTTATTATTGTCCTACGGACAGTCTCGAGTCTCCATATACTGTTTCTCAGTGACCTTGACCCCATTGAGAAGATTTTGATTTTTTTCCCATCAGCAATGGTCCATGCCAAGACATTTAACCTGGGCCCTTCAGATTCCTTGCACAGTATCCGGTTCTCTGGGAATCGTCGCGAGACTCTGAGGCCGGAATATAATAATCAGTTATGGTGGATGCTACTGTTTTCACTGGTATTATTAATCTCCACCTATTGCATGGGTGGAGACTATTTTTTTTGCTGGTATTATTATTATTATCCCGGCCTCAAAGTCTCACGACGATTCCAGGAGAATTGGAGGCTGTGGAACGAATCTGAAGGGCCCAGGTTATGTGTCCTGGCGTGGACCATTGCTGATAGATAAAAATCCAAATCCTTTACATACAGTGGCAGAAGGGGTCATATTAGTATTGTGAGTGAACAGGATGAGGTGGTCGTGTGTGCTGGAGATTTCAACGGGATCTAAGCAAGTAATCTGAAAATAAAACTTGGGTGACTGATCCCTAAGAGTTTATTTCGTTTTATTTTAAAAATTCCAAATTTCCCCAATTGGGCCAAGATTACTGTAAGAAAGAGAAGTTGGAAACTAGTGACTGCCCACTGGACAGTTACATAGTTCTAGTTATTATTATTCTCACCTCAGAGTCTTGCAAAGATTCCAGGAGAACCGGGAACTGTGCAAGGAATCTGAAGGTCCCAGATTATGTCCCCTGGCATGGGCTGTTGTTGATATAAAAAATCATAATCTCCCCAGTGGGGTCAAGGTCATTGTAAAAAACAGCAGCAGACACATGCATTCTTTGACACCTTTGTCAGATCCCTTGGTGATGTTGCACAAGAAATTACAATTAGGTGTTCAGATCTTGTTTATATTACACATGCTTTACCACATGGCGGTATTGGCGGGCCCATAGGTCCGCTTCCACTCTGACCTGTGTCAGGTGGAAAAATCTATAACAACAACAACAACACATGGCAAAGCTTCCTTATTGTGTCTACACAATAGAAATGTGTCGCTATTTTTTTTTTTTTTTTTTTTTTTTTAGATAATGAATGGAGGAAGGAAATACAAAGGAAAAAGAAAATAAGTCCATGTGCCTAAATGCATCCTTCATTCATAAAATATTTATAACAACTAGATTTAAATAGAAGTGGATTAAATGTTTGTGGGAAGCAACTCCTCGGAAGTGAATTCCAGAGAGTAGTAGTTCTGGGGATAAATGAATTTTGATAAGCAGAGGTTCTGCACTGCGGGGGAGAGAGTGAGTTCATGGGCGCTCCCAGCTGCCCGAGTATTTCCGGAGAAAATGTGAAGGGAAGGCACAATTGAAGCCAGTTCGTCAGAGCACTTACGGTAAAAGTATCGATAAAATAATGCTAAAGAAGCAACATCTCTACGTTCTGATAATGGAGGAAGGTCCTGCGTAATGGAAGGATTATTGATTAATCTAATGGCTTTATTTTGAATTTTGTCCAACTGCCTCAATGCAACCGCTCCACATCCACTCCACAGTGGTGAACAGTATTCGATCTGAGAACGCACGTGACTTTTGTATATTGTGCCCATCTGCTCGTCAGTGAAGAACTCACGAACTCTGTACATAAGTCCCAATTTTGGGGAAGCATTTTTAGCAAGGGATTTAACATAAGCTGTCCAGCTTAGGCTGGGGTTTAGAGTAACACCTAGGATATCAACTGTAGTGGATATGGGAATATTGACATCATTTAAATTATGTGAGAGTCTGAGGGATTCTTTCTGTTGGAGAAATTAATGTATTTAGTTTTCTGAGCATTAAATGAGACCAGATTTGTTTGTCCCCATTGATTAACTTTAGAAAGGTCCTGGTTCAAAGAAATTGCTGTGATTATTTGGGAATTCATATCAAATTGTGTAAAGGAGGTACTATATGTGAAAGAACCATGAAGGGTCGAGTCATCAGCATAAGAGTGTATTGGGTTGTGAGTGACAGATAGGAGGTCATTATGTAAATGAGAAAGAGGGTTGGCGCCAAAACTGATCCCTGAGGTACGCCAGCATTTGTGGAATGAAACTGAAAATAAATTCCATCTACCATGACTCGTATTTTCTATTATGAAGGTAAGAAGAAATTAGAGGAACCAGTGATGCAAGGCCATAGTGTGACATCTTAGACAATAAGGCCCGGTGCCATACTCTGTCAAATGCTTTTGATATACCAAGTGCTATTGTGTGTGTTTCACCGTGTTGATCTATTGTTTTGTTTATCTGATGGGTAAGAAGGCAAAGAATGTCTACAGCTGAACGTTCTTGTCTAAATCCATACTGCCAATCATTGATTAATTTAGTGATTTCTAGATGCTTGATTCTGTGTTTGTTCATTAGTGTCTCAAAAACCTTACCAAGAATGGAAGTTATTGCAATTGTTCTATAGTTTGATGGATCAGAAGTTGCCCCCTTTTTGGGAGCAGGATGGATACTTGCTTCTTTCCATGAGGCTGGAAAACTTGAGGTATGGATGATTAAACGGAAAAATTTTGCCATTACAGGAGCCAACACTGAGGAGCAATTTTTAAGTACTATTGAAGGAATTTCATCTGGAACAGTAGCTTTGTCTGCTGAGAGATTCTGTAATACAGCTTGTACGCATCTGGGGTGAATCATGAAAGGAGGTAGTTGAGAGGAATCAAAATCTAGTACAGGAATATTGTGATTTTATGTATTTAGGGTTGAGTTTGTTGAAAAAAAAATGTCAACAAGAAGTGTGGCTTTTCCACGTGGGTCATTTACTAGATATCCATTGATGGACTGTAAAGGTGGAATGGAAGAGATGGTAGTGAAGTTAATTTTGAATGAATTAAGGGTTACCCAGAATGTTTTTTGTTATCATTTGGGTTGTTCAGTAGTTTGTTAGCCTGTCTATGTAGACAGTTTGATTTAGAAAGATAGATAATAGTTTTGGCATGGTTTCTGATATTTCAATAATTGTTAAAGGCTTTTTTAGTTTTGGTCCTAGTATAAGTGTTAATAGGCTATTGTTTTATGTTCTGTTACTCTAGCACAATTGTGGTCTAACCATTTAGGAGAATTACATCTTTTTCTATAACAATGATGGGAATGAATGTTTCCATACCGACTTTATTGAAATCCTGTATGTGGCCCCGTGTGGAATTTGCATCTTGGGAGAAAAAGGAGGTCTAAGGAACATCCATGAAAAAATTATGAAGTCCCTCCCAGTTTGCCGTGTCATTTAGTCACCACGACAGGTTCAGAGCAGGAGGTTGTGGTAGGTGTTAAACTGGTGGCTTGAATCAGACAATGATCCGAGGATCCGAGGGGGGACTTCACTTCGATATTATAGTTTTCTAAATTGGTTGTTAGAAACAAGCCCAATAGGTGGGGATTTTGATCGGGGTTGTCTGGTACACGGGTGGGTTGACTGACTAAGTGGGTGAGATTAAACGAGTCTGCAAATTGCTCACATTCAAGACCAGAGTCATCAGTTCTGGCTGAATAAGTGAGCCATTCAACATTATGGACATTAAAATTACCCAGAATAGTAATTTCTGATGAAGTATTAATGTTGAGGACACTTAGCTGTGTAGACAGAGTCAAAAAACTCGGCTTGGGAGGGGCATTAGGGGAACGATAAACACAACAGAAATACTTAGCTTTACCAAAAGAATTTAATTTGTATATGGAATAGTCGAAATAAGGACAATTAAATTTAGTAATCTCCTCCAGGGCAATTTTTGATTTAGTAAGGCAGCATACGTCTCCTTTGGTTCTGAAATTTTGAATCAAGATATAACCAGGAAAGTTAAATCTGGCTAAATCAGAGGTGGAGCTTACTTGTGTCTCTGTCAATAATAGCAGATCAGGGGATTCAAACTGGAGGAAATTTTGAACAGAGTTAATGTTGGAGTGAAGTCCCCTAATATTGCAAAAGAAAATTTTACTGCACTAACGAGCAGATTTAGGGCGCCGCAACACTGGAGGTGGCACAGTCGCTTGACGACGACCGGGAGGGCCCTGTGCAGACGACCCAGCCCTACCGGTGGTGGTCACCCGAGAAAACACCGCACTAGTTACAAGTACAGCAGCAGCCATGGTTCTTTCTATGGGGGGGAGAACATGGATGTGTTGTGGAATGTGTATGATACGTAATGACAAGATCGGTGTCTTATGGAGAGAGGATAGCTTGTTTAAGGCAATGTGATATAATGTGGATGTGTGTGTTGTGTAAAGAGGGCAGCCTGACGCCCTCTGATGTTTGAGGCAGAAAGATGTGTAACCAGCTACCAAGGCCTAGGAGAGAAAATGGAATCCAGGCTATTCCCTGAGTCTCCCATAACCTTGGCGGTAGTACTTCCCTAGGTGGGTCTGCCTACCCCTACTACTCATTATCTTTATCCCAGCCTCAGAGTCTCCCCACCTTTTCAGGAGAACTGGAGAAGGGCCCAGGTTATTTGTCCTAGCAGGGACATTTGCTGACAGAAAAAAAAAAAATCAATATTTCCCAAAAGGGGTCATGATCACTAAGAAACAGTAGGTGGAGACTAATGCCTGTTCATAGGACAGTTACCGAGTTCCCGCACTAATCAGTTACATATTCATCTTGTGCAGCTACAATAAGGAAGCATCACCATGAGGTAAGATATGTATAATATAAACAGGATCTGAAGACACTAAAGTTACAATCAAGAGTAACATCAGCAAGGGAGACAAACGTGTTGAAGAGCACAGTTCGCTGCTTCTGTTTCTTGCAGTGATCTTGGCCCCATTGGGAAGATTTGGATTTTTTTTCTATCAACAATGGCCATGACACATAACCTGGGCCCTTCAGATTCCCTACACAGTCTCCGGTTCTCCTGGAATCGTTCCAAGACTTTGAGACGAGCATAATAGCATTACTACCAACTAAAACAATGGTCTCCACCTACGTGGTAGGTGGAGACTAATAATACCAGCAAAAACAATGTAGGTGGAGACTAACTAGAACTCTGTAACTGTCCTGTGGATAGTCACTAGTCTCCGCTACTATTTCTTACAATGACCTTAACTTCTTAGCATTTGTCTTGTTTGTATGATAGGAAGAGTGTATGGTAGGATACTTATTGACAGAGTTAGAGGAAGAACAGAGAAATTAGTTGGAGAAGAACAGGGAGGTTTTAGGAAGGGAGGAGGTTGTGTAGATCAGATATTCATTCTTAGATCTTTAGTGGAGGAGTTTCTGGAGAGGGAAAAGAAGTTGTGTGCGGCTTTCGTGGATTTGGAGAGGGCATGTGACGGGGTGGATAGACGAAGATTTGGAGGGTGTTAAGAATATGTGGAGTAGATGGGAAGTTGTTGAATGCTGTGAAGAGTGTGTACGATGGTACGGAGGCTGCAGTGCATGTGGATGGTGAACTAGGTGAGTTTTTCTCTTTGAAAGTTGGGTTGAAGCAGGGATGTGTCATGTCTCCGTGGTTGTTCAATCTGTACATGGATGGGGTAATAAAAGAGGTACAAGGTAGTGGATGTTGGAGTGGCCCTGGTGAGGAAGGATAGTGTTTGGAAACTCCCTGTACTGTTGTTTGCAGATGATACTGTGTTGTTGAGTGAGGACGAGGGGGAGCTGCAAGGCTTGGTGGATGAGTTTGGGAGAGTGTGTAAGAAACGGAATCTAAAGGTGAATGTAGGGAAGAGTAAAGTGATGGTCTTTGACAGAGGTGAAGTCAGTGAATGTACAGCGAGGTTGGATGGTGAGGAATTGGAAAATGTGAGTACGTTTAAGTACTTGGGTAGTGTGATGAGTAAGGATGGAGGTTTGGAGGGTGAGGTGCTTGAAAAGGTACAGCAGGGAAGAAAGGTTGCTGGTTCTTTGAAAGCAGTGATAAGAAACAGGGAAGTGAGCATGGAAGTAAAAAAGTTACTACATGACAGTATTGTGATACCAACTCTATCGTACGGAAGTGAAGCTTGGACGTTGTTGGAAGGACACATGTCAAGAGTGAGAGCAGTGGAAATGAGTTATTTAAGAGGAGCCTGTGGAGTCACATGGAGAGACAGGCTGACGAATGAGGATATAAGGGAGCGTTGTGGTGTGGATGTGGATGTGATAGGAAGCGTTATGAGGAACACACTGAGGTGGTTTGGCCATGTGGAGAGGATGGAGGGTGAAAGACTGACGAAGAAGTGGAGGGGGGAAGAGGGAGGGGGAGGCCGAGGATGAGATGGAGGGATGGGGTGGAGAGGTATATGAGAGAGGGGTGTGTGAGTTGGGAGCAGGGCAGTGAAATGGCGGGGGACAGGGCGACTTGGAGGCGATTTGTTTGTGGCCACCCCAAACGGGATTGAGGCGTCTGGCAATAGATAAATAGATAGACCTTGACCCCATTTGGGAGATTTGGATTTTTTTTAAATAAAACGAATTAAACTCTTAGGAATCGGTTCGCTAAATTTCATTTTCAGATGACTTGCTTAGGTCCTGTTGAACTCTCCAGTAGACAAGACCACCTAATCTCCCTCACGAGATAATGCTGATATGACACTTTCTGACACACCCTTCCACTTCCCATGAAGATTTGAATTATTTTTCTATCAGTAATGGCCCATACCAGGACACATAACCTTGGCCCTTTAGATTCTTCACTCAGGCTCCTGTGTAGATATTATATAGGCACTAGTATATATCTCATAACACAATGTACAGGATGCAGTGTCTGCTGAAGACATACACAGCATCTCACTAGGATTGTCAATCCACATAATGTCTATCCACAGTCTTGTTGTCCCAGACCATCAAGAATTCTTAATATATGATGTATCTCAAACAATCTCGTTGTAGTCCAGGCGACCAAGAATTTCATGACGTATTCACACATGTGGAGTAACCAGCCCTAGTTGGTTAGTCCACGTGAACAGAAATCTACTAGACACTACAGTACATCACGCACACGCATCCTCTCCAAGCTGTATATAATGTCGGAGAGATTCCCTTCAGATCAGAAAGGGGGGAGAGGGGCTAGAGAGAAGGCCTGACACAGGTCACCTAGGAGGCTTGCCATCATGCTATCGAGATTAGTGGCGAGCGGTAACAGAGAACCGAACTACAGTCAGATCAAAACACGCCTTAATAGTTTACACATCGATAAAATACGTCACTGAGATTAGTGGCAAGTGGCAATTGAGAACCAACTACGATAACCGAGACGGGTTCTTCTGGAATTGTTGCGAGACTCTGAGGCCGGAATAGTAACAATATCAGAAGAAACAACAGTCTCCACCTAAGTAATAGGTGGAGACTAACCACTAACATTTATGCTTACGGTACATCAGTATATTTATACTAACTGTACATCCTATGGTACATGTGATGTTTTGACTCGGGGTGGTGCTGTGGTGGTGTATGATGAAGCCTGATTGTTGATGTATGTGTTTACTTTGGACCCTGTTTGGTGAATGTCGTTTTAATGCTATATGTATTATAGGAGATGATGGTGGTAAATTTTATACTAGTGATGACAATGGTGGTGGTACTATCAGTGATAACAAAGGGTGCAATAATTGGTGATGAACTGTAGTGATAGTGGCTGGTGACGAAGTGTGATGGTTACGGACTAAGTGATGTTTGGAACTGATGTTTAGTGATATGATCTGAGTGACGATTAATGATGAAGTGCATGACAGGCTTTTGAGTGACAGTTAACTGTTTGCAACTGGAAATGGTGATTAATGATGAATAGTGATAATTTATGATGATGTGTTGATTTGTTATAAAATGATGATTGTGACAATGAATTCTGGGTGAGGATCGGTAGTGAAATGGGGAGTTAATGGTGTTGGTGATGAATTGTGATGACGATGAAGGTTTGGAACGACTGATAATGATGTGTGGTAATAAGTATGACGGCGATGAGGTGTGGTGATAATTATAATTATTAGAGATGAACTGTGGTGATATTAGTTTGACTGGAGATGCAGTATGATGATAATTATGATGACTGGTGATGAAGTGTGGTGATAAATATGACGATTGGTGATGGGGTGCAGTGATAATGATGACTGGTGATAAAATGTTAAAGAGGTCATGACTTGTGATGTGATGTAGTGGTAATGGTGATAACATGAGGTGAAGTTTGATGGTAATAGTGACGACTGGTGGCGATAATGTTTATGAAAATGGAGGTCAGCTGTGGTGATAATGACGATGATTGATGATGAAGTGTGATGATAATAGTGCAACGGTGATGACTGGCGATGAGTTATGATAACTGTAATGATAATGTTGAGTAGTGATGATATGATGAAAGTGATAATCACGGCTGATGGGGTGAAAACCCTAATTGTGATGGGTGATATTGAATTTAGGAGATAATGGTGATGGCTTTTGATGAAAAAGGCGATGATTGGTGTTGAATAGTGGTGATAATGGTGACTTGTCATGATAATGGTGATGACGTGTAA
Organism: Coenobita brevimanus; assembly: GCF_032717465.1. Taxonomy (NCBI): domain Eukaryota; kingdom Metazoa; phylum Arthropoda; class Malacostraca; order Decapoda; family Coenobitidae; genus Coenobita; species Coenobita brevimanus. Next base: position 35,606,366 of record NC_137037.1, read on the forward strand.
ATGTGACAATGGTGATGAAATGTGGTGATAATGGTGACTTGTCATGATAATGGTGATGACATGATAAATGTGACGATGGTGATGACTGGTGATGAAATGTGGTGATAATGATGACTTGTCATGATAATGGTGATGACGTGATAAATATGACGATAATGGTGATGACTGGTGATGAAGTGTAATGATAACTGTGATTATTGGTGGGGAAATATGGTGAAGAGGACTGGTGACGAAGTGTAATGATAACTGTGATTGTTGGTGAGAAAATATGGTGGTAATGGCGACAACTATTAATGGTGTGTGATGATAAAGATGATGACTGGTGATTAGCTGTGACGATGATGATGACTGGTGATGAACAGGTGATGTTCGGTGATAGTGATGATGGTTGGTGACGAACTACAGTGATAATGGTGATGAAAATAGCGATGAAATGTGATGACAATGATGACTGATGGTGAAGTGGTGATAATGGAGATAACTGGTGATGATACTGACATTAACTGGGATGACTGGGCCTGATGGAGTCCCTCCTGTTGTCCTCAAGAACTGTGCTTCTGTGCTTGCACCCTGCCTAGGTAAACTCTTTCGCCTTTGTCTTTCAACTTGTACCTTTCCTTCTTGCTGGAAGTTTGCTCTCATTCAGCCAGTCCCAAAGAAGGGGGACCATCCCCAACCCTCTAAGTATCGTCCAATTGCTTTAACATCCTGTATCTCAAAAGTTTTCGAGTCTATTCTTAACAGAAAAATTTTAAAGCATCTTTCCTATCAAAACCTTCTTTCTGATCGTCAGTATGGGTTCCATCAGGGACGCTCCACTGGCGATTTTCTCGTTTACCTTTCAGACTCCTGGTCATCCTGCTTTCGGGACTTTGGCAGAAGCTTTGCCATGAAAATTAACATCTCAAAGGCTTTCGATCGAGTCTGACAAAAATCTTAAATTTCCAGACTGCCCTCTTACTGCTTCTATCATTCATCTATAGCTTCCTTTCTGGTTGCTCTATAGCCGCTGTTGTTGACGGCCATCGTTCTTCTCCCGGATCTATCAACAGTGGTGTTCCTCATGGTTCTGTCCTGTACCAACTCACTTCCTTTTATTCATCAGTGACCTTCCAAGCTGTACATCTAACCCTATCCACTAGTACGCTGATGATTTCACGATTCCGTTCTCGCAACGTCTATCTCAGTAGTTTCTTAGCAAACAAGAGATGAGGCTATGGCACACCTAATGTCTGACTTCGTTCGTATTTCTGACTGGGGTAAAAATAATCTTGTTGTTTTTAATGCAACAAAAACTCAGTTTTTACACCTATCAAACCGATACAATCTTCCACAGGAGTACCCACTAATGTTTAATACTATCCAGCTGAATCCTGCGTCATCCTTAAACATGCTTGGGGTTTTATTCACTTGGGACTTATCTTGGAAAGATCATATTACATCTCTTGAAAAATCTACATCCAAGGAGTTGGGTGTGCTAGGCCGACTCCGTTCCTTCTTTACTCCAGCACAGTTGCTGACTTTGTACATGGGTTTTATTCGGCCATGTGTAGAGTACACCTCTCATGTGTGGGGAGGCTCCCCACATACAAATCTTCTCAATAGGGTGGAATCAAAGGCTTTTCGTCACATTAACTCTCCTCCTCTTACTGGCTCCCTTGAACCTCTGCCTCTTCGCGCACTGTTGCATCTTTATCTCTTTTCTATCGCTACTTCAATGGTCACTGCTCCTCTGAACTATCTGCTTGCATCCCTCCACCTCTACGACGGGTGCATAGCACCCGTCAAGCAGTAAACTCTCGTCCCTTTTCTGTCCAACACTCTAATGCATGAGTTGACCATTACTTTCAGTCCTTCATTTATGCAACGGGTCAGTTATGGAACTGTCTCCGTCTGTCTGTATTTCCTACTTCCTATATCTCCAGTCTTTCAAACGCAGTGTGTCCAGGCATCTCGAAATGAACGGATCTTGAATTTGGCTCTCTTTTGTATTGTTTTTGTTTTTATCTTGGAAAGAACGGTTTGGGGGCTCCTGGCCTATGGTTCCTTCTTTCTTGCATTAAAAAAAATGTGCTGATAATGATCCTTGAATGATGATCTGAAGTAATTTTATTTAGGAATTGTGATTGTAGGTGAAGACAGTGTGTGATGATGCGATATAGCTATTTAGTGATGAATGACTCTCGACTGAATGCTTGGGGGATTTGTTTGATAATGATGATGGGTTAATATTTGATGTATCATGATGGTGGTGGATTGTGATGATGTGATGATTGATTCAGATTAGAAGAAAGAACACAAACTCTCTCTCTCTCTCTCTCTCTCTCTCTCTCTCTCTCTCTCTCTCTCTCTCTCTCTCTCTCTCTCTCTCTCTCTCTCTCTCTCTCTCTCATTCGATATAAGTATTAGCGTTATGGTAGGAGCTGCTCATGAGGACCTTAAGATCTCAGTGGTCTGTGAATCTATGTAACCATTTGTATCTCTCTCTCTCTCCCTCCCTCTCTCTCTCTCTCTCTCTCTCTCTCTCTCTCTCTCTCTCTCTCCATCATCGTGTTGTCCCCCACCCATAAAAGTTTGGGTAGCCTCGTTTGAAGGTAAATGCTGCAAACTGGTGAACTCTTACAGTGTTAGCGGGGTGGTGAGGATATGAAAGCTGGGTGGAGATTGGTTAAGTAATGCTATTGTCAGGGATGCAGAGGGAGGGGGTTGACAGTTAGTTGGCGGGCTAGGAGATGAGTTGGAGGGGTTAGAGAGAGGTTAGGAAGTTGTCAGAGGGGTTGAGCAGGAAGGCAATGGATGTTTGTGGGGTGATGGAGGCTTTGAGAGATTGATGGGGATTGGTGAAGTAGTGTCATTAACAAAGATGGTGGGAGTGAAGCTGTCAGGGGGTCTGAGAGGAGAGGAGGGGTTAGGAAGACTGCTGGAAGGATATATTGCACTTGGAAATGTTGTTGGAGGCGAGGAGCAAGGCTGGAGGGGCACTGGAAGGAAGGAGAAAGGAGGCGAGGGAATGAAAGGGGTTGTGGAAGGAAAGAATGCGATTGAAAGAGAACTGGAGGGAAGGAAAAGAGTTGAGAGAAGTTGTGGTGGGAAAGATGGGCCTGGAAGAAATGTGAAAGGAAGGGCAAAAATTAGTTGGGGTTTGCTGAGGAGGAGTTGGGTTCGAGGAGTAAACTGGAGAAAAGAAAAGTGTCTTCGTGTAGAGAAGCGATGTTGGAAAGGGCAAAGTGGAGAATGGTGATGGTGCTGGGGAGGGGTAATGGGGTTGGGGAGGGGTGATGTGATTGAAGAGGGGGTAGAGGGGTGATGTGGATGGGGAGGGAGAGGAAGGGTGATGTTGTTGGGGAGGGGTGAAGGTATGATGTGGTTGGGGAGAGGTGGAGGGGTGAAATGGTTGGGGATGGATGGATGGATGATGTGTTTGGGTAGGGTGAAAGGGTGATATGGTTAGTGAGGGGTGGAGGGGTATTGTGATTGGGGAGGGGATGGAGGGGCGATGTCGTTGGGGACGGGGTGAATGGGTGATGTGGTCGGGAGCTCAAAACACATTTTTGGAAAAGTTAAAAATGCATGCATAACTTAAGTTTATTACTGTCACATGACTCCATGATCATTCTTATATTTTGGTGTCCATTCTGATACTACTTTCAACGTCCCGATGAAATTTTCTTCGAGTTTTTCAGTCCTGCAAAGTGCTACTTCTCATTTATTTTTCCTGTACTCCAAATGGTACAGGGTTTACAGGGTGGTAGAGACAGCTTTCTGCTGTACTATCCTTGTCTTCTGCTTCTGTGACTTGGTTTAAGTCCTAGTTTTAAGACTGGATCACTTCACAGGGACAGGAAGGTTTGCGTGCTCTCTCTCTCTCTCTCTCTCTCTCTCTCTCTCTCTCTGCATTTATGAGGTCATAGATAAGTACATGATATGGGGCGATACGAATCTATAGAGTTTACCAGCTTTCGCTAAGAGGTTTTGATGTTTTTTTCTAGTGTGGAGGAGGGCTTAATGGTTCACTTGATTCACCAGTCCCATAGGAATGTGAGCAATCTTTTTTCACTTTATTGTTCACAGTAGTAGCCTGAAATGCTTGGTAGCTGTATGGAAAAGGAAAAAAGTATATTTAATCAATCACGTATTCGACTTAAACTCAAGAAAGTTTATGAACACATTTTGTTAGGTACTGATGAACTTTAGGATTGGTGGTAAAACAGTACATTAGTGTGGACTTATCGTTATTATCACAATCTGGACATTTGCAGTGAACGCCGCAGTGAGTAATGTGTCTGGGGTGTAGCTTCATCTGTTGGCACGAAGACTACAGATAGATAGATAGATAGAGAGAGAGAGAGAGAGAGAGAGAGAGAGAGAGAGAGAGAGAGAGAGACTCCCTTGTTCTCATTCCATTCAATTTTTCCTTCATAACCCTAATAATACATCGTCTTTTACTTTCTGAACTGTGTTTGCGTGTCTACTTCTTTGCGTCCTTTGTTACCGGCACTCAGCATCCATCTACAGGTGTGTATGCGCTGTCACTCTTTTTTTGTTCTGCTTTCCAGTACAAGATACTGATAGATTCAGCCGTTCATATACACAACTTGTCAACTTTGCCGCAACTTTCCTTAATCTGTTTTTTCTCCTATCTTCGACCTCTTTTTCAGGGAGTCCGAAAAACGAATTATGATTTTGACTAAATTTTATGTGACTTCCTCTGCAAGAAAATTTCTACTGACAAGCCCAGCATAAAAAGTCATGGGCCTGTCACTCAGTGCAAAGTCATTTTCAGGCGACTCGAAACTCACTGATAATCTAAAGAATTTCCTGCAGTCCAGGAAGTGAGTTACTGCGTTGGGTGGCAGCCATATAATCAGCAAATGTATGCATAGTAGTCGAGTGAGTCAAAATGCTCCAGTCGGATGTGGTCTGTATGGGTTCTAGTTCTAGGTATGGTATGAGTTGCCTATTTAATGCTGCTCAGGGTTAGTGACTGGTCTTTCTTCGTCTTAGTTTTTTGCACTGAACAGTCTGGCCTCGGGCTTCTACGCTCCTGTTGTGGCAACAAAGGCTTAATGCTCTATATTTACTATCCGCTATTTATAGTTCTCCCTCTATGCCTCCTGTAGTCAGCCTCACTCCATCCTTGAGTGGGAAAAACGTCATAATGATGATGATGATGATGATGATGATGATGATGAAAATTTGCTATCCCTTTGTATACTATTCTCGTGTATTTTTATATTAGTAAACGGTAAAAACTCCTTTCACCAGGAGCGCGTCAATAAGCCTTAACATTTCTGGCAGCAGCAGCCCCATTATTTAACACACAGCATTATTAGTTATTCCGCTAAGCCACCCGACACTCACGACTCGCTACCTCCCTTTCTCGTTAATTTAACATTGGAGGGGGGCATTTAACATGAGGGGGTGGATAGGGGGGGAGGGATGAGAAAATTGTACAGAGTGTGGAAGAGGGGAAGGGAGAGAGTCTGTGCTGAAAGAAGGAAAGTAGAAGTAAAGGGGAGGGGAGGGGAAGGGAAGAGGGAGAGGGGTGTACAGAGATATGGGGAGATGCAGAGGGGAGGGGAGGGAGCATGGAGTGGAAAGGATGAGAATGGATAAGGGAAAAAGTTTGTGTGGAAGGAAATAGGGAGAGAGAGGAGGGTGGTGAAAATGCAGAGGGGAGAAAAGAGGAGGAAGAGCAGAACAGAGGAAGGAGAATGCGGGTTGTTTGAAAGGGAATGAGATGGAAAGTTCAAGCAGAGAAAACGAGGAGGGAAAGGTGAGGAGGCGGGAAGGGTGATGGGAAGAGATGAGGATGTGTAGATGGGAAGGAAGAAAAGAAGAGAAAACTGGGAAGAGATGTGAAGAGAGGAAAGTAATGTAAGGGGATATGAAATAAAAAAGAAGAGGTAAGGGAGAGGGGAAGTGGGTGATGAGGGAGATAAGAGATGAGGAGATGTGTCCCAAAATGAAATGGATGAGATAAAGGAAGGGAGAAGGAGAGAGATGATGCAGCGAAGAGGGAGTGGAAGAAATAACTGGGAAAAGAAAGGTGTATGTAAAGAGGAAGGGAAGAGGAGAGGATGCGAAGAGGGGAGGGAAAGGAGAAATAGATGATGTAGAGGACATGGAGAAGGGAGGAGAAGAGGAAGAGATGTGTTGAGGGGAGGGGAAGGGGAAAGAAGGCAGGGCAGGCGGTGAGTGAAGAGGGGAGGGGAGAGGAAAAAGGGGTACTGAGAGAGGGGAGGGGGGGAGGAGGAGAGGCAGGGTGTAGAGGGGAGTGGAAGAGAAGGTGGGTAAGGTAGAGGAAAGAGGGAGGGGGAGACAGGTGGAGGGGGAGTTGGGAGTTGAGGGGAGAGTGGGTGAGGAAGGTAGGGAGAGAGGGAGGTAGGGACGTCCACTCATTATACGTGGTGGGACGCTACCTGCATTACCAAGTTGACCTACACTTACTCTTGTTGTTGTTTTTGCTTTTGTTACCATTGTTTCACTCTTTTTTCCTGTTACTATAACTACCATTATTGTTAATAGTTTTGTTGCTTATATGATGCATTATCATGTTGTCCTACACTTCCTGTAGTTGTTGTTGTTGTTGTTGTTATCATTGTTTTTGCCATATATGTTGGTATTCCTTTCGTGATTATTAAACTCGCCCCTAATAGTAGTCTCTTTACAGCGTTTTACCAATACGACTTACAGTTATTTACGTTGATGCTGTTGGTGGGGCTTTTGTTGGGGTTGTTATGCTTACGCGTGCAGCACGAGGGGGTATTATGATGGATTTAGTTTGCCTGTCTGTCCTTCTTTTTGTTTGTTAGTAATATTATGGCAAACTATTGGATGGCACTGCACCAAAATTTGGCAATTTTTTTTTTTAGGACCATCATATGAAGCGGTGCTTATTATTTTGCACGAAATAGATCAGGGCAAGGTCAGCTCAGTTTTGATCCGATTTTGACCGAACTTGGTGGAAGAATTGAGGGGTGGGAAGGATTGAACAGATTCAGTTTTCAAAACAAACTCTCAGATTCACAGTCACAGGGAAAGATGGGATTTTATTGATTTAAACTTGGTGAAAGGGTATGCAATTAAGCCAGGATGAAGTTTTTTCTATTTTCTGAATAATTGGTCAGAGGTCAAGGTCACAAGGTAAGATCAACTTAAAAACTTCTGATTGTGTTTGAACCAGACCTGGTGGATGGGCTGAGGACAATGTTCGGATGAACTGGTTCGATTTTGATAGCAATCAGTTAAAGGTCAAAGGTATGGGCAGACTCGAAGGTACAGTACGTCCTTAAGATCCTTCCATAGTCAGTGGGACCCTGTCGTGTCCGGGCAGGTTGGTCAACAGTTTCGAAGCATTGTAACGAATCATGCTATAAACAGTAGATCTCAAGTGGGTAAGTTGATCCAGTTCATCCCATATAAATGATTTTTTTTTTTTTATTACCGTACTCTAAATCCATGGGTGTCCACTGATCGTGTCAATGAGACGCTGGGCAGAATGTACGGCATGGGTGATGCACTTTCTGAGTGCTTATTCTTATTATTGTTTTTATTCTCCCATTCAACACGAAATACAGTATGTCTTTAAATTTGCACTTGTTATTGCCTGTAGATTTTATTCAGGTCAGGGTAACCCCTCGTAGTGTGAGTTAGAAACATCTTCCCTTATTTCCTTCAGGATAATGAAGTCTATCTATCTACCTATCTATCTATTGCCAGACGCTTTAATCCCGTACGGAATGGTCACAAACAAATCGCCTCCACGTCGCCCTGTCCCCTGCCATTTCACTGCCCTGCTCCCAGCTCACACCCCCCCCTCTCTTATATACCTCTCCATCCCTCCATCTCATCCTCGGCCTCCCCCTCCCTCTCCCCCCATCCACCTCATTCACATACACTCTCCTCGTCAGTCTCTCACCCTCCATCCTCTCCACATGGCCAAACCACCTCAGTGTGTTCCTCCTAACGCATCCTATCACATCCACAGCCACACCACAACGCTACTTTATATACTCATTTGTCAGTCTGTCTCTCCATGTGACTCCACAGGCTCCTCATAAATAACTCATTTCCACTGCTCTCACTCTTGACTTGTGTCCCTCCAACAACGTCCAAGTTTCACATTCATACATCAGAGTTGGTATCAAAATACTGTCATGTAACTTTTTCTCTTCCATGCTCACTTCCCTGTTTCTTATAACTGCTTTCAAGGAACCAGCAACCTTTCTTCCTTGTTGCACCTTTTCAAGCACTTCACCCTCCAAACTTCCATCCTTACTCATCACACTCCTCAAGTACTTTAACGCACTCACATTTTCCATTTCCTCACCATTCAACCTCACTGTACATTCACTGACTTCACCTCTCTCAAAGATCATCACTTCTCTACATTCACCTTTAGATTCCCTTTCTTACATACTCTCCCAAACTCATCCACCAAGCCTTGCAGCTCCCCTTCGTCTTCGTTTAACAACACAGTATCATCTGCAGACAACAGTACAGGGAGTTTCCAAACACTACCCTCTCTCACTAAGGCCACTCCAACATCCACTGCCCTACCTTGTATCTCTTTTATTACCCCATCCATGTACAGATTGAACAACCATGGAGACATGACACATCCCTGTTTCAACACAAACTTCAAAGAGAAAAATTCACTCAGTTCACCATCCACATGCACTGCAGCCTAAGCACCATCATACATACTCTTTACAGCATTCAACAACTTCCCATCTACTCCATATACTCTTAATACTTTCCACAATCCTTGTCTATCCACCCTGTCAACTCACTGTCCTCGTCAGTCTCCAAATCCATGAAGGGTGCGTACAACTTCTTTCCCTTCTGTAGAAACTTTTCCATTAAAGATCTACGAATGAATATCTGATCTACACAACCTCTTCCCTTCCAAAAGCCTCCTTGTTCTTCTCCAACTAATTCCTCTGTTATTTCCTTAACTCTGTCAATAAGTATCCTACCATACACTTTTCCTATTACACTAAGAAGACAAATGCCCCTATGATTACCACTCACTTCGTTATCCCCTTTTCCTTTGTACGAGGGAATAATTATACCTGACTTCCAATCCTCCGGGACTCTATCTTCCTCCCACGCCAATCTGCACATCTTCCACATTCATTCTACTACTATCTCTCCCACATGCTTCAGCATTTCACCACACACTCCATTGATTCCAGGGGCTTTCCCCAATTTGACTTTCTTTATTGCTTCCACAACTTCTCTCCTACTGATTTCTTCCTGTCTTCTCACCTCCCTCCTTCTCCCAACCATTTCCCAGCCACTTATACTCGCATTACTTTCATTCTCTATGTTCAACAATTCCTTAAAGTGTTCTTTCCATCTGTTCACTTTTTCTCCCCTCTCCACTAGTAATCTACCATTTTTACCCTTCAATCCCCTACTAACTTCACTACCACCCTGTCTTACTCTCTTCATCTCTTTCCAGAACATTTGCTTACAGTCCCTCCACTTTACACTCAAATTCCTTCCAAATTCCTCATCCACTCTCTTCTTACTCTCTCTTACTAATCTTTTCACCTCTCTTTCTTTCTACATTTAACTCTTTCTTCCGCCTCTCAACTTCTTCCACGCCCCTATTTCTCATCCATCCATTGTACACTTTCTTCTTTTGTGCCGCAGCCTGTCTCACCTTTTCATTCCTCCATGCTGTTCCTTGCACCCCCTTCCGTCTTCTCTTCACCCCACACACCACCTCACATGCTGCACATATTTCTTCTGTGAATATCTTGCATACACCTTCCACGTCCCCCATCTGCTGCAGTTCATATTTACCCAGTCGTTCCTCCTCTTCTCTGTTATATTCTGCCTTTTTCTCATCCTGTTTTATAATAATCCCCGTTATCACCAGAAGGGCTTATTAAACCCGCGCTCGCGAAACAAGTGAAGGTGTTATGTTTTGGTCTGTCTGTCTTTCTATCTGTGTGTGTGTGTGTGTGTGTGTGTGTGTGTGTGTGTGTGTGTGTGTGTGTGTGTGTGTGTGTGTGAACAAAATACACAGTTTTTGTATGGTTGTAAGCAAATTTTAACTCAAACATTTTTTGTACGATTGTAAGCATTTTTGGAGGAAAGGTTGAGAGATAGCCAAATGCAAACCTATTATTTTGGGAAACAATAGACTAAATGCGACGGTCTCAGGGCCAGGTCAAAGTCTGACCAAGCAAATCAGTGTAATGTTTTTATCCAGTTGAGAACAAATTGGTGAAAGGCTGAGGGTATGGCATGAATGAATTCAATTTTGAAAACAATCAGTCAGACATTAAGGTCACAGGACAAGGTCAAAGTTAAACCTGTGTGTGCGTGTGAGTCCATGTATGCGTGTTCTTACCTAATTGTTCTTACCTAATTGTATCTTTACAGGAATGAGTTAAGCTCTTACTGTCCAGTGTCTTAAACCATATTTATCGTACATATCCTTAAAATTGTGAATTGTTTTGGCACACACTATTTCATTCGGTAGTGCATTCCACTGATCAATTGCTCTATTTGGGAAACTAAAGTTCCTTACGTCTTCATCAACTCTCTTCTTATGCAGTTTTTTGCAGTGTCCTCTTGCTGATGCTTCCCCATACGTTAAGTAATCATTTATGTCTATTTTCTCCTTCCCTGATATGCATTTATATAGCATAATCATGTCACCTCTTTTCCTTCTCTATTGTAGTGTTGGTAGATTCATTTTATTTAGTCTTTCTTCATACCTTAGATCCCTTAAGCTTGGTACCCATCTTGTAGCGGCCCTTTGAACTTTTCAATCTTGTCTATGTGTTTTTTGAGATGAGGACTCCAGACTACTGATGCATACTCCAGGGTTGGTCTGATAAATGATGTTATTATCTTTCTTAGCATGTCTTCATTTATGTATGTGAATGCTATTCTCATATTTGGAAACAGTGTATACATGTTCCGTACCTTCTCACTGATGTGGTCGGCTGGAGATAGTCTGTTATTGATAATCACACCTAGGTCCTTCTCTCTTTCTGATGTGTGTAGGGTTTTATTTCCTAACGTATAATCTCAATCAGGTCTTTTTCCACTTTTACCAAATATGATTACATGACACTTGTCCATATTGAATTCCATTTACCATGTATTACTCCATTCATGAAGTTTATTTAATTCTTCTTGTAGCTCTTTACAGGAGTCTGTGTTACTAATTCTCCTTTGTATTTTTGCATCATCTGCAAACATATTTAAATAGCTTTCTTTTCCAGTGTTACTGTCTATATCATTTATATACACTAAAAACATGATTGGTGCCAGCACTGAGCCCTGTGGTACTCCACTAGTCACTTCTTTCCATGATGAGTAATTTCCCCTTAGCATTGTTCTCATTTCTCTTCTTATGAGAAAATCTTGCATCCAACAATACAGTTTGCCTCGAATTCCTCCTTGATGGTACAGTTTCCATAAAAGTCTTTGGTGTGGTACTGTGTCAAATGCTTTCTTGAAATCTAAAAAGATACTGTCCACCCATTCTTCTCTTTCCTGTAATGTGTCTGTTACTCTGTCATAGTAGCTCAACAGATTAGTAACACATGATTTTCCTTTTCTGAAACCAAACTGTCTTTCTGTTATCATATTGTGTTCTTCTAGATGATTTACCCACGCTTTTCTTATAAGCTTTTCTAATATCTTGCTTACAACACTGGTTACTGATACTGGTCGGTAATTGAGTGGATTTTATGTATTTCCTTTCTTGAATATGGGAACAATGTTTGCTTTCTTCCAAATATCAGGTAGTTTACCTTGACTCAAGGATTTCTTGAAAACTAAAAATAATGGTTTACTTAACTCCTTTGCACATTCACGTAGCACCCAACATGAAATTTCATCTGGGCCATTTGCTTTTCCTTTGTCTAATTTACTTAGCTCCTCCTGTATTACTTTTTCTGATATTTGTATATCTGGTAGTATGTGTGGCCACGCATGTTCCACATAATCCCTCTCAAAATTTTTTTCCTCTGTAAAAACTGATCGGAAATTCTTGTTTAGTGCTTCACAAATATCCTTCTCTTGTGTATAGGTGATTCCCTGGTCCTTAATGGATTGTATTTTATCTTTTACTTTGGTTTTGCTTCTGATGTAGCTGTAAAATAGCTTCGGTTGATCACTACTTTTATTTATGATATCCTCCTCAAACTGTTTTTGGGCTTTCCTCCTTATTCGTGTATAATTGTTTCTTGCCTGTTTGTGATTATTATATGCCCTTTCACTATTGTGTTTTCTGTATCTATTCCACAACAAATCTCTTTTTTCTTTTGATTTTTTACATTCTGTATTGAACCATTTTTTATTTTATTTTCTGCTTCTTTGTGCTGTGAGATGTACTTCTGGACTCCTATTTCATAAAGTTCACAGAATTTTTTATATATAGCATTTAAATCTTGTCCTCTAAGCTCCTTTCCTCAATCAATTTCTAAGAAGTACTTCTTTAGGTCATGATAGTTTCCCTTTTTATAGTTTAGGCTCCTTTTGTAACTTTAATTGCTGTTAACTATGTCATATGCTATCCTGAAGTTGCAATTTAGTACTGCTTTTGCCGAATGGAGGGTGGTATATTAAACTGTCAATATAGTTTTCTTGCCTAGTAAATATGAGATCTAGCATTGAGCGTACATCGAGTCCTCTTTTTCTGATGCTTTCCCTTACATGTTGCGTTAGGAAAAACTCTTGCACGAGATCCAGGAGCTTTTGGTCCCAACAGCCTTCTTGGCTGATTATGGCTAGAATATTCCAATTTATATTTGTATTAAAATCTCCAGTTAGTATAATTCTTTCCGATTTCTCTTCCATTTTATGTAGTAATGATCTTAAACTCTGAATTGTATTCTCTGCCAGGTCCTCATACTCGTCTCTTTCCCATGAGTTTGACTTGGGTGGCATGTACAAATTGGCTACAATTACTTTCCCTTCAGATGTATTGATCTCTACTGCAATCAGTTCTACTTGTGAGGGTATATCTAGTTCTATTTCTTTGACTTTTAGATTTTTCTTAGTTAATATTATAATTCCTCATCCTTTTTTTAAGTTCCTATCTCTTCTCCATATATTATATTCCTCTAATTTTAGGATGTCATTTGATATCCTTGGTGTTAATTTTGTTTCAGTTAGGCGTATTATACGTGGTTCATTTTCTCTGACATAATCATTCATCTCTAATAATTTAGATACCATTCCATCCACATTTGAGTACATCAACTTAATCATCTTGTTTATATACTTATCATGACTTGGTTCTACTACCTTCCTCCTTTTTATTCCCTCCTGTTTTTGTACCACTTTCGTACCTGCAATCCTATTACTTTGTAAAAAAAAAATGTATTCTTCTCCTCCTCTAACCTTCCCTTATTTTTTGTTTTTGCTTCCTCCCTCTTCTCTTTCAGTAATTCCAGTTCCTCTTGTGTTAGGCATCTTTTTATCCATACATTTTTGAACTCCTCTTTTTCCATAAGATTCTTTGCATTTTTTAGTATCTCCTCCACGGTGTTTACACTCTGAAAGGTTACCTTTAGGGGTTTTGACTTGCTTCTCTCGTATTTCCCTAACCTTTTGTGTTCCTATATGTCTTTACTATAGATTTCCTCTGATACTTCTTTCAATATGCTCATTACATTTGCCATCTCCGTTTTGTCTCTTGAGATCTTGTTATTTACTTCATCCTCGTTTATACCAGTGATTACTATAGATTTATTGATATCTACTGAATCTCTGACTAACTTAGGATTGCTTTGGATTATTCTTTTCACTTCTTTTTTAATGCTTTTTTCTTCCACCCTTGTTTCTAAGTCTTTCTTTACTTTCACCATTTCAGCATTAGTGGTTTCCACATCATTTTTGTAGCTTTGCAAAGCTTCATTCACCTGTGTTATCTTCTCCTCAATATCACTGCTCTGGTCTATCAGACTGCTTACTTGCCTAATTGTCTCTGTATCATTTTTGAACTCTTCCATAATACTCTCGTGGTTGACTACTGTACTTGCCATTTCACTAATTTTTCTCCTAAGTGAACCCAATTCTACTGTCAGTTCATCTATGGTTGTGTCTTGTTGACTTCCTTTCCTAATTTTTCTATTTCTTCCTTTTGCAAGTGCATCTGTTTCTTAATTTCATCAATCTCATTTTGAAAAGTCGTCTCTAGCCTGTGTACTAGTTCCACCAGTTTATTGTGAGTCTCCATTTCAACCAGTTCTTGGTAGAAATCATCATCCTGCTTTCTACTTTTATCCCTTTTCTTTTCAAAATTTACTTTATTAAAGTATGTGGTCATTTTTCAGTACTAAAAGCACATACGGTACTTACATTCCCTGGGGCTGTTGTAGACAAAACAAACGATCAAGTGATTGTGCGCATTCTTACTCTAATTTGTTTTCTTTTCTGTCTGAACAAGTCTTGCTTAATTTTTTTTATATATTATTTATATTAGAACACCATTTAGTCTAACCTGGTACAGAGCTTGACTCATATAAAGATACTAATTTAGGTAATGCCACTGGTCAAGTTGGCCATGTATGGAGCGGTGGCAGCTTGCGTCTGGTCTCCTCGGTGCCTGTGTGTGTGTGTGTGTGTGTGTGTGTGTGTGTGTGTGCATAACCAAAGTGAACATTTTGATTTGAGTTTAACCAGACCCGGTGGAACGGTGAGGGTTAGCCAAAATTCCTGTACTGTCACTCCAGTAGGGCGTTTGGACCCTTCCAAGAGGCAGCGTCTGTGGCACGTTGGAGTTACAGATTGAAAAGCTCTCTGACAGTATTTCTTTGATTTTTTTTTAGTTATCATCACTTCCATTGTCCAGAGCCATCTGAGTGTGTTTCTTGCATTACGGAATTGTTCTCGCTGGCGTGGCTGAACAAATTCTTTTCTCTTACCCTCAAATGAATCCAAAAACAATCATGGTTTTGTCACACTTCCTCTGATGTTCTCCACAACAAGAAGGGGGACTACAAAAGGTGCTGGCGTCATCTCCAACCCTGAATCTTGTCGCTTTTATGTTTTTGTTAGGATTCGTATCTTCAGTTCTTTGTTGTACTAAGAATAATTTCATTCATACTAAATGCTCTGAGCAGTCTGTCATAAATTCATGTCCCTTCTGTTTCCTTACGAAAAACCTCTATAACAACTTTACTTCATCCACTTTCCCTCCTATTTTCGGTCCTGATGGCTCTGTAGCTGTTTCTTTTATTGACGAGGCAGAACTATTCGCCCAGATTTCCTTCTCCGGTTCTGTCTTGGACGATTCCGGTGCTGTTCCTGTACCTCTTCCCCTCTGACTTCCTCATGACCGACATTAAAATTTCTCCATTTGATGTACTCTCTACTCTCACTGACCTCCATATTAACAGGAAGCACGGGCATAATGAGATCCCTCCTGTTGCTTTCATGAACTATGCTTACACCATACCCAGGTAAACTCTTTCAGTTTTCTCTGTCGAATTACGAATATGCCTTTTCTTCCTGCGGGAAGTCTGCTCTCATTCAACCTGTCTCAGAGAAGGGTGATCATTTCCAACCCTTTAAATATCGCCATATTGCATTAACATCTTGTATTTCAAACGTTTTCGAATCCGATCTTCAACAAAAAAAGGGCACCTTTCCTATCATAACTTTGTTTCCTATTGTCAGTACGGGTTCTGTCAGGGAAGCTTCACTGGTAATCCTCTCACCGTCCTTCCTGATTTTTGGTCATCCTTTTTTCCTGAACTATGCTGAAAGCTTTCCCATTGCACCTGACATTTCAAAGGATTTAGATCGATTCTGGTATAAATCTTTTATTTCCAAACTGTTCTCATACAGTCTCTGCCCTACTAGCAGTGTCCTCATCTCTAAATTTCTGATCAATCTGTAGCTGCTCTTGTAGTTGGCCACAGATCTTCTCGTAGAGCTATCAATAGTGATGTACATCTGAGTTCTGTCCTTTCACCATTTCTCTTCCTTCTATTCAGTCAGTGACCTTCTGAGCTGTCCATCTAACCTATTCACTCATATGCGGATGGCTCCAGTCCACCTTCTTTCCGCATCTCACGGCGTCCAGTACAACAGTTGCTTCAAGAAACACGATCTGAGGTTATGGCACACCTAATTTCTGACTTGACTGGTATATCTGGTTAGGGTAGTAACCTTGTTTTTAATGCATCAAAAACACAATTCCTACGTCTTTCAACCCCCCGAAGTCTTCCACAGGAGTGTCATTTAATATTCTACAATATCTAACTCAATCCTGCATCATCTCTCAGCAGTCTTGAGGCTTCATTCTCTTGGGACTGATCATGGAAAGATCCCATTACTTCTCTTGCAAAATCTACTTCCAAAAAATTAGGTGTGCTAGGCTGAATCCGTGACATCTTTAACCCCGTATAACTGTTGACTTTATATAGGAGCTTTATTCACCCGTGTATAGAGTACAACTCCATGTGTTGCAGGCTCCCCACACACACATCTCTTCTAAACAGGGTGGAGTCATGGGCTTTTCGTCTCACTAACCCTCCTTCTCTTAATGGTTCCCTTTGGCCTCTCTCTCTTCACCGCATTGCTGCATCTCTCTCTCTCTCTCTCTCTCTCTCTCTCTCTCTCCGTTTTTCTTGGAGGGAACAATTATTTCTGGTTTCTAGCTTATATTTACCTTTTTCTTTGAAAAAAAAAAAAAAATCCAAAGTCAAGATCACAGGGCAAGGCCAAAGTTAAACCAATTTAAAGTGTGTGTGTGTGTGTGTGTGTGTGTGTGTGTGTGTGTGTGTGTGTGTGTGTGTGTGTGTGTGTGTGAATAAAAGAATAAGTTTTCATTCGATTTTCACCAAACTTGGTGGAATGGGTAAGGGTAAGCCAATGAATATAGGCTACCTATTGTTATTTGAGAGCAATAGGTCAAAGATGGAGGTCACAGGACAAGGTCAGCTTAAATACTTTTTATTCGAATTAGATCGTACTTTATGGAATGGTTGAGTATAAGGTAAGACTAAAGGGATACAGTTTTGATAACGATCAAAGGTCGAGATCACAGGGAAAGTCAATTAAAACAGTCATGATCTACAGTAATTCAAACCAGATGCTGTTGATGGGTTGCGAGGCATACAAAAATAGAAGAACGTAGTTCTTAGAACAATCAACGGTCAAGGCCACAGGGCAAGACCAATTTTCGACCCGTGCATCTGTGTGAACAAGATAAATCAGTTCTGATCTGAATTAGGTCAAACTTGGTGGACGAGCTGAGCATCACCCAAGAGGCTGGCCTATTATTCTTTTTTTTTTTTTTTCCCAAATAAATGTCAAGGGCACATGGCAAGATCAAGTTAAGCAGTTTTGGTCTGATATGGACTAAACTTTCTGGAAGAATATGGGTTGAAACGAAAATGAAGAGGTAGATTTAGAGGATAATCAGTCAAAAGCAGAGGTCACAGGAAAAGATAAAAGATCAGGGGTACTGGACAATGTCAACTCAGCTCTGATCTGATCTGAGCCAAAGTTACTGCAAGAGTTAATGGCAAGGCAAGAATAAGGCAATGTGATTTTAAGAGTAATCCGTCAAGAGTCAGTCATAGGGCAAGGTCAGATATTCGGTTCAGACGATGTGGTGGGAGTGGGTGTTGCACCGTTTAAGTGCTCTTTCTTGTTATCTTATGTACTGACAATGTTAAGCAAAGCCTCCATTTCCTCCTGACAACAATGGCGTCTAATAATCTATCCAAACTAGCACCACACGAATTTCATCTAGTTCGTGCTGACTACGATAGAGAACTTCTATTCTCTTCTTCAATACAATGACATTATTGACACTAAGCGCATGCTACCGCCAAGTGATTATATATATATATATATATATATATATATATATATATATATATATATATATATATATATATATATATATATATGCGAGGAAGAAGGAGCCAAAGGCAGCGGGCCCGCAATTGTTGTTCCTTCCAAGAGAAAAACAAAATACAAGAGAAAGCCAAATTCAAGATCCTATCATTTCGAGATGCCTGGACACACTGCGTTTGAAAGACTGGAGCTCATACAAAGCAGGAAATACAGACAGAGGGAGACAGTTCCAGAGTTGACCTGTTGCATAAATGAAGGACTGGGAGTAACGGTTAACTCTTGCATTAGAGAGTTGGACAGAAAAGGGTTGAGAGTTTGCTGCTAGGCGGGTGCTATGCACCCGTCGTAGAGCAGGAGGAATGCATGCAGACAGTTCAGAGGAGCAGTGACCATTGAAGTAACGATAGAAAAGAGATAAAGATGCAACAGTGCGACCAAGAGACAGAGGTTGAAGGGAGTCAGTAAAAGGAGGAGAGTTAATGAGACGAAAAGCCTTTGACTCCATCCTATTGAGAAGAGCTGTATGTTGGGAGCCTCCCCACACATGTGAGTTGTATTACATGCAGGGGCGGATAAAACCCCTGTATAGAGTCAACAATTGTGCATGGGTAAAGAAGGAACGGAGTTGGCTTAGCACACCTAATCTCTAGGAAGCAGATTTTACAAGAGATGTAATATGACCTTTCCAAGATAAGTCCCGAGTAAATGAAACTCCAAGCCTATTCAAGGATAATGCAGGATTAAGCTGAATATTATTAAACATTAGTGAGTATACCTGTGAAAGATTTTGTCGGGTTGATAGGTGTAAAAACTGAGTCTTTGATGCATGAAAAACAACCAGAGATATTTTTACCCCAGTCAGAAATACGAGCCAAGTCAGACATTAGGTGTGCCATAGACTCATCCCTTGTTTGTTGAAGTAACTGCTGAGATGGACGTTGCGGGAACCGAATGGAAAGATGAAGGGTGGAGTCATCAGGATAAGAGTGGATAGGGTTAGATGTACAGCTTAGGAGGTCATTGATGAATAAAAGGAAGAGAAATGGTGATAGGACAGAGCCCTGAGGAACACCACTGTTGATAGATCTGGGAGAAGAACGATGGCCGTCTACAACAGCGGCTATAGAACGACCAGAAAGGAAGCTATAGATGAAGACACAGATAGACCAGGCAAAATCAAAGAAGTACTGCCTGAGGGCGTCCCAATCCTCAGCTTCAAAGTGCCACAGACGACGTTTCTTTGGATGGTCCACAGGCGGTATTGGAGCGATAGGACAGATGAAGGTGATAAGGTTGTGATCGGCGGAGCCCAACCGAGAGAAAAGATTAACGGTGTAAGCAGAAGGATTAGTTGTAAGGAAGAGGTCATGTACGAGTATGTTGGAGCTCTCTCCACGGCGGTCAGGAATACGGGTAGGGTGCTGTACAAGCTGCTCTAGGTCATTAAGGATAGAAAAAGTGTAGGCTTGTTCACCAGGTGGATCAGTGAAAGAAGAGGAGAGCTAAAGGTGGTGGTGAACATTGAAATCTCCTAGAATGGAGATTTCAGAGAAAGGAGAAATGGATAGAATGTGTTCCATCGTAGAAGTAAGATAGTCAAAGAATTTTTGATAGTCAGTAGAATTAGAAGATAAGTAACAGCGCAGATATATTTAGTCAGAGAATGACAGGAAAGTCGAAGGTATAGTGTAGATAATTCAGAAGAATCGAGTTCAGGAACACGAGAACAAAATAGGTCGTTGCATACATATACGCAACATCCACCTTTGGTTTTGTAATGAGTATATACCGGTATCGTTATATATATTCTCGAGGATATGTCTCGTATAATGACAAGGTTCAGCTCAACACCTCTCTCACTTTCTCATGCTTTTCATAATACTTGCCATGAGAACTGATGTAAGTGATAACAAGAATTTCAGCTTCACTCCAATGACATATTTTTGCTGCCTTCAGACGATTTTACTAAACTTGGCAGATTCATGTCGGACTGGAGTGGTTGTGTTTAGCCTTCATTTACCTGTTCATTACGAGAGGTCTTTCGCAAGCTGAATGGAAAAATCTGTATGTAAGAAGTATATAGCAAATAAGTATAACCTCGTAGCTAGAGCAAACGTCTTCACATCAATGACCCATTGCTCACTTTACTCATACCACCAGCAGGCTATGTTATATCAACTAGGAAGGATCTCTGTGAAGGAAGAGGTTGGTGAAGGTTGTATGTAGTGCGTGTTGTCAGAACATCTCCCTTTTGCTGAATGAAGTAGTTTGAAGACAGCAAGGATATATTGAAAGGGGTTGCCTTGTACTGAAGATGTTTAATGGAATAGTTTTACGAGGATATAAGGATATATTTCCCTGTCTGTGGAGGCAGGAGAGGAAAAACAGGATCTTGAGTTTTATTTATTTATTTATTTTTTAATCCCTGTACTGTTGCAGTTTCATGCTGTTTTTACGAGTATCTTCGATTACTTAGTTTTATTTTCATAATTTTTGCTTTCTTTTTCTTTTTACATTGCCGTAATTTTTGGGTTTTTCTGTATTTCCCTAACATTATCAATAATCTGCTTTCGCGTTATTTCCTCCTTCTGTAGCTCTGTCTTCACTTCTCGTTCGCTTTATTTATTATTATTATAATTCCCTATTTTTATTCTCTTCAACCATAACGCCCTGAGTATTATTTTTTTTTTATTTCACCAATTCTCTCCTTTTCATTCTCTACATTATACCTCCCCTTTATCTCCTTCCCCTACATTTCTTCTCTGCTTATCACACACGCCCCTCTCTCTCTCTCTCTCTCTCTCTCTATCCATTACAGTTCACCAAAATTTCGCTTCACATCACCTCACTTATCTTATTGTCTCCATTTTCTTTTATTCTCTTCTCTTCTCTTGCACCCACGTCTCCAGTCCGCCCTCCCTCCCGTGCGTCATTCCTTAAGAGTGGTGTTGAGGGTCGGGGTGGCATTCACAGGGCCACGTAATACACCCCTAACACGTCTACACACACCCCTCTTTATTGCCTCATACGCGCCCACTCACTATTTATGTACAGTTGCCAACAAAAGTCATGTCGCCTTTCCTGCTTCTCTCCCTCCATGGGCTTCGACAATCCGGCAATGAGAATACGCAGCAACAGTCAGTAGTGATTCTATTTGGCGGTGGGTCCTTGTCATCAGTGTCGTTTCCTTCGACTTCACCTAACTAATTTTAAAAGCCCATGCGGGAATGGTAACACTTTTTTTTTTTTGTTGCCGACTGTACCTAACCTCGCGCTCTTTGACGGGAGTTAAGGTGGTGCAGTCAACAGCAGTCTTAGCTCGCCACCGGAAGAGCGGAGGCTCAATTCTTTGGTTTCTCTGTAGTCTCCGTTTGCCCAGCAGTGATGAAGTAGTATTACGAACGACAATATCGCTTCATTCTCTCATCGAACATTTATGACACTCATACTCAGTGTTCTGAAAAGATTGGTGGACGGAGGAAATAGAATCATTAGGTTGCGAAAGTCGAACTTTACTGTCTCGTTATTTATCAGTACGAGGTGAATTAAAAATTATGTCTGCATTTGTACAAAATTCAGGCTCAAATATTTTCCAAATAACTCATCAATATCACACTTACGGCAAGACGGTCATTTTACTCTCGGACGCATTATTTTAAATAGACTGAACTATGGACAGAAGACATACAACATATCCCTCGGCTCTAGCATTCAAGTAACCAGAGGGCATTGAAAAGTAGAAGTGCTGGAATATTAGGCAAACTTTTGGCCCTGACTGTAGCAGGACGAATTCTGGAGAAGAGTCTGAGTGCTCTCCTTGCCAGTCCATTGATTCTCTGCATTGGTAATTATGAGTTTCACTGTGTATTTCCTTCAGTGCAGATTAACATTTAACTGTCTAAGCATGTCTTCAGTAGTCACGTGCTTTAGTCTTTCTTTTTTTAGTCCTACAAACAAACCCCCGACTACGACATGCAGTCGTCGGTTTACATCCCGCTCCCATTTCAGTTCCAAGTAAGAACAGACTGGGGCAAGGAAGACCATGTTACAATGTTCCCTGGTTTACCCGTGAATCGAGCTAATGTTATCTAAAGCGAGGCGTCCCCGGTTCGATTCCCAGGTCGATCACAGGACCTTTGAGCAGGGCTCATTTGCCTTGATCTTTTCATTACCTAGTCCTTCTGATACAGGGACCGGGATTTAAATGGACGGTTGTGTAGTGTCTTCTGGAGAACGTTTGGATGTTTTTCTTTTCAGTCACACTTGTATGTGTTTGTGATTGCCTCTTATTCATTAATGCTGCCCGCGCAAATAGGGTTAAGGTTCAGCACTTGTTCCCTCAAATGAAATTCACGTCCTTGCCAACTAAATTCTTCCCCTATCACTCTCCTTCCTTCTAACTTGGTGGTAAGTCCCACAGCATATTGGGTGCCTTTCTTCTAAGTCATACACACACACACACACACACACACACACACACACACACACTGTTACATAGCCTATGATTTCATCATCCTTTGTGTAATTTTAACGCACAGTATGCTGCATGTTTGATCACGAGCGTGTTCTGCCTCAGTTCCCCCCTTCTACCGTTATAGTAGAGTAAGTCGTCATTTCTGGAGTTCAGACCAGGATTGTCAACTCTTTGTCCCCATGGCTTCATTTGCGCGTCCTTCTTACAAGTTGTATCAAGCTCTGCCGGCCCCTATATAATGAGCTCAGTCTCTGCATCATTGCCACTTAGATCTGCTCCTCATTTTGTTCACATCTATGTCCTCCCCTGAACAGTTATTATTATTGTGAGTGCTCAAGAAGTCTCCAAACATCTAGCAGCTGTGTGTAATTTGAGTATAACTGTTGTATTTTTTCTTGTACTGTGTAGCATAAGTTTAATTTGTAGGCCTAGTGAAGTTTTTGTAATTCATGTAGGGATCTTTATGTCCATCAGTTTTAATATTATTTTGTATCTGTAATAATTTATCTGGCATTCACTGAGTATTATCTGGTATCTCATTTTATCAGGGCTGACTTAGATAAATTTACTCATGCTAATTTCGTGTTAATAGAGGCTATTGCAGTTAACCATATATTCAACCTGTTTTTGCCATTACATTATCCTTATGAGTCCTGAATGTTTTGTTGTTAGTTTGAGCATTAAACTTTAACTTGTAATTTTACCTAACTCTTTTGTTTTGAACCTGGAACTTTACGGGACAGTAGTGACTCTTAGTATTCTCACTTAAAGTGTACGTTATCTTTCTCTGTTCCGTAACATAAATTTGGCGACCTCTCATCAGGATATTCAGGATATTATCATAAGTATATTGTTTGATATTTTGTGACTGTGATTTATTCATGATGGCTACTATTACTACACTTGATGAAGCCAAAGATTTTTTGTCAAATGTGCAAACAGTGTGTGATGTGGAAAACAGAACAAAGAATGAACTTAAGCTTGTTGCTCAACAATTGGGAATTGCTGTTCGCTCTCATCATTCTAAAGATCAAATTGTTGACATGATTAATGAAAGTTTGTTTAATGTAACTCCTCCAAATGAGCAAACGCAGATTGAATTAGCTAAGTTACAGCTAGCCCTGCAGGAGGCTCGTGTGAAGGAAGCTGAATTTCAAGCACAGGCTAAGGAGGCTGAATTTCAGGCAAAAGCTAAGGAGGCTGAATTTCAGGCAAAAGCTAAGGAGGCTGAGGCACAAGTTGAAATTGCTAGGATTCAGGCGGACCATGAGTATCGCATGAAACAAGGTGGAACTGGATCATCTAGCTCTGATGATTTTGATGTGGCTAAAAATGTTAAACTTGTCCCTCCTTTTAATGAATCTGATTTAACAAAGTATTTTCAGTTGTTTGAGAGGGTAGCTACAGGTTTTAATTGGCCTAAGGAGTATTGGCCAGTACTCCTTCAAACTGTTCTCACCGGTAAAGCTCAAGTAACTTATGCATCTTTGCCTCAGGATCAGTCTGATAATTATGATGTAGTTAAGAGCTTGATTCTTAAGGCCTATGAGCTTGTTCCTGAAGCTTATAGAGTAAAATTTAGGACAACTTACAAGCAAGATAAGCAATCCCATGTTGAGTATGCAAAAATCAAAGAAGATTTGTTAGAGCAGTGGTTAAATTCTAAGAATGTGGATTCTGATTTTGACAAATTTAAGCAGATGATTTTGCTGGAGGACTTCAAAAGGTGTATTAGTAAAGATGTAAGCCTATATCATGATGAGAAAAGGATAGATAATTTGTCTGATGCTGCAGTTTTAGCTGATGAGTATGTTCTCACTCACAAGAGATATTCTAGAGAAAAAGGGAAAGCTGAGAGTAAGTACGTTGCCTCTACTCAGAGTACAGGTAACAGGAAAGAAAATAAAGATGATGTTTCTCAGGAAGTAAATACCAGCTTCACCTCTAGATTTCAGAAAAGTAAATGTACTTATTGTAGTAAGCTTGGTCATACTACGGAGAGATGTTTCAGGAGACAGCGTGATGTGAACAAAAAGGAGTCTTTAAATATTCAGTCAATTGGTCTAGTGTCCACTCTTGAGAGTTCCCAGAATTCTTTAACTGAGTTAACTGAACCTGCTTTGAGGGGTAACTTAAATTCTCATGATGGAGCTCCTCTTTTGAGCAGTAACGTGGGTGACACTCTCAAGAGTTCATGTGCTAATTTCCTGTCTGATGGTTTTGTCAGTCCTCTGGACAGTAATGACAGGGAATCAGTTCAAATATATCGTGATACAGGTGCTTGCCAATCCCTTATGCTGACCAGTGTTCTAGGCTCTAATGTTAATTCCTCTGATGAAACTGTAATCTTACAAGGTGTAGGGAATAATTACTTCTCTGTCCCTCTGTGCAGAGTGAATTTAGAGTCTGGTTTTGTTAATGGTTCCGTTATGGTTGGGTTGGTTGAGACACTCCCAATGTCAGGTGTAACTTTCTTACTTGGAAATGATATTGGTGGAAGTCAAGTGTGTCCAGCTCCTCAGTTGTCTAGTGAGCCAGTGGTTGCGTCCCAGGATTGTGATGTCCCTGATGTGTTCCCTGCATGTGCTGTCACTAGGGCTAAGTCTAAAGTTACTGGTGATTTAGAGGATAATGATGATGATGATGTTATCCTAGCTGACACTTTTCTTGCTAATTTGGACCACTCACCAGATGAGGCAGTACACCGTAGTGTTGATAATTTGTCTCGTCAAGAGTTGGTTGAGTTGCAGGTTGCTGACCCTGAGTTGAAAGGTCTAGCTAACTCTGCTTACAGTGAAGAAGAGTCAGCTGGTGCTTCTACTTGTTATTATGTAAAGTCAGGAGTACTTATGAGGAAGTGGAGACCCCCAACAGCATCAGCCGACTGTGAATGGGAGGTTGTACATCAAGTTGTCATCCCTCGTGTTTGTAGGCAGGATATCATTCGAGTGGCTCATGATTCCAGTTTGGCAGGACACCTTGGAGTGAGGAAGACTGTGGCTCGCATTTTGAAACACTTCTACTGGCCAGGTATCTTCAGGGATGTTTCCTGGTATTGTAAGTCTTGTCACACCTGTCAAGTTGTGGGGAAGTGTAATCAGACCGAAAAGGTTGCACCTCTAGTTCCCATTCCTCCTTTTGAGGCGCCTTTCACCCGTGTGTTGGTGGATATTGTGGGCCCTCTTCCTAAGACTTCTTCAGGATTTTCTTATGTGTTGACCATGATTGATGTGGCTACTCGTTATCCTGAAGCCATTCCATAGAAACATCTCAGCAAAGAACGTGGTTAAGGAAATGCTAGGGTTCTTCACAAAGTTTGGTCTGCCCAAGGAGGTACAGTCAGACCAGGGAAGTAATTTCATGTCGAATGTTTTCAAGCAGTCTCTGAAAGAGTTGGGCATCACCCAGATCACGTCTTCAGCTTACCATCCCCAGACCCAAGGAGCGTTGGAGAGATATCATCAAACACTCAAATCGATGCTCAAGAAATACTGTTTGGAACATCAGAAAGACTGGGATAAAGGTCTTCCATTCGTCGTATTTGCCGCAAGAGAATCTCCAAATGAATCACTGGGCTTCTCACCTTTTGAACTACTGTTTGGCCATGAAGTAAGAGGACCCCTTAAGTTACTCAAGGAATGCTGGCTGTCAGAGGAAGATGACGTCAACCTGCTGGAGTATGTGATGAAGTTCAAAGAACGGCTGTCCACTGCTTTACAGCTGGCGAGAGAGAATTTAGGAGCTGCTCAGAAGATGAAGACTTGGTATGATAAGAAGTCCAGGTTACGCCACTTTCAGCCAGGAGATCAGGTTTTGATTCTGCTACCAGTTCATGGGCAACCTCTTCAAGCCAAGTTTAGTGGCCCTTATTTCGTGGAGAAGAAACTCAGTGATGTCAACTATGTCATCGCCACACCAGATCGTAGAAAGAGCAAGCAACTATGTCACATCAACATGCTAAAGTTATATCACAGGCGGGACGAAAATAATCCAGTCTGCACTGTAGCTGTTCCACCCGAGGCTGCAAGTGAAGCTCTCCCATGCAGTATGAGCCTGAGTGATAGTTTGGGGAAGAATCCTGATATCATGAATGATCTCCAGACTAAGTTTTCTCATCTACCTCCCAAGGAAAGGCAGGAGTTTTCGGCATTACTGCAGGAGTACCCGCAAGTGTTCCGTGCCACTCCAGGAAGAACCACTGTGTTGATGCATGATGTCGATGTTGGAGACGCAAAGCCAATTAAATTGCCTCCTTACCGTGTGAACCCAGTGAAAGTTCCTCTCATCCAGAAGGAGCTTGGCTACCTGTTGGACCACAAGATGATTGAGCCCTGTCAGAGCGAGTGGAGTTCTCCTGTCACTCTGGTCCCTAAGCCAGGTGGGTCACAGTGGCTCTGCATTGACTACAGACGTGTTAATCAGATAACCAAAACAGACACTTACCCTCTCCCTCGTGTGGAGGATTGCATAGACAAGATCGGAAAGGCTAGGTACATGGGTAAGTTTGATTTGTTAAAGGGATACTGGCAAGTACCTATGACTGAACGTGCTAGGGAGAGCTCATGTTTTGTAACACTAGGAAAGACCTTTGCATGGTCTGTAATGCCATATACAGATTGTTTTAGAGTAATAAGAAATTTCCTTTGTAAATTTCTTTTTTCTTTGTGGGGAGGTGTTACATAGCCTATGATTTCATCATCCTTTGTGTAATTTTAACGCACAGTATGCTGCATGTTTGATCACGAGCGTGTTCTGCCTCAGTTCCCCCCTTCTACCGTTATAGTAGAGTAAGGCGTCATTTCTGGAGTTCAGACCAGGATTGTCAACTCTTTGTCCCCATGGCTTCATTTGCGCGTCCTTCTTACAAGTTGTATCAAGCTCTGCCGGCCCCTATATAATGAGCTCAGTCTCTGCATCATTGCCACTTAGATCTGCTCCTCATTTTGTTCACATCTATGTCCTCCCATGTACAGTTATTATTATTGTGAGTGCTCAAGAAATCTCCAAACATCTAGCAGCTGTGTGTAATTTGAGTATAACTGTTGTATTTTTTCTTGTACTGTGTAGCATAAGTTTAATTTGTAGGCCTAGTGAAGTTTTTGTAATTCATGTAGGGATCTTTATGTCCATCAGTTTTCATATTATTTTGTATCTGTAATAATTTATCTTGCATTCACTGAGTATTATCTGGTATCTCATTTTATCAGGGCTGACTTAGATAAATTTACTCATTCTAATTTCGTGTTAATAGAGGCTATTGCAGTTAACCATATATTCAACCTGTTTTTGCCATTACATTATCCTTATGAGTCCTGAATGTTTTGTTGTTAGTTTGAGCATTAAACTTTAACTTGTAATTTTACCTAACTCTTTTGTTTTGAACCTGGAACTTTACGGGACAGTAGTGACTCTTAGTATTCTCACTTAAAGTGTACGTTATCTTTCTCTGTTCCGTAACAACACACACACACACACACACACACACACACACACACACACACACACACAAGAAGGCTTTGTCATTCTCTTTTCGTCGCTTCCATTTATCACTCGGACTCCTTTGATTCACCTTCACATGAATAAAATCGTCTGGCATAAACTGGCTGTGTCTCGACCATGAGAGCTGCACGTCTTAAAAGGAATGAAATAATACAGCTATCCTAACAACACGGTAATTTTATACTCCATCATAAGCTTTTTCTCCTGCTTCTTTTTCTTTTAATTACTCCCTTCTTTCACTCGCTTACTCGATTTTTCTGCCAGTCAAATGCTCCTCTCCTTCACCCACTCATTTTACTTCCCTTTCAGGTACTTTTTAAATTTATTTTTCCTTCTTTTCTTTCTGTCAGATACGCAGTCTTTCACACCGTTTTTTCTTCGTTGCAATCACTCCTCCTTCCTCTTTCCATCAACTCACATAGTTTTTTTCCTCTGGACCTACCAGTCATTCTTCTCTCTCTCTCTCTCTCTCTCTCTCTCTCTCTCTCTCTCTCTCTCTCTCTCTCTCTCTCTCTCTCTCTCTCTCTCTCTCTCTCTCTCTCTCTCTCTCTCTCTCTCTCTCTCTCTCTCTCTCTCTCTCTCCTGTTTTGATGCACTCTTCTTTCATTTATTCACCTTCTTCTGTTTTTCCCCTCGGTTACTCTCTCATTCATTATCATATCTTCCCTTTCCTGTTATCCATTATTTTCTCTTCGCCTTTCCCCCTCTTCAGTTTATTGATCTTTCTTCTGTCACTCATTCTTGTTTCTTCTTCTCTTCCGTGTTAGAGATGGTGATCATGAAGATAGAGACGTGGTCTGTTGCCTACGTGGACGCGAGTTCGATCCCAGATGGGTTAGGGAATGGTTTGAAGATTTGAATTTCGTTAAGACTGACGTTATTGATACCCATATCACCCACTGAGATGTCATAAAAACCACACGAACTAGTACCATCACTCCAGTCCTCAATGCAAGTGCCTTGGTGTATATTTAGTACGGATGGTAGGTATTAGCTTCAAAGAGGTGACACGTGAAGAGTGTAACAGGCAGAAGGACTGGTAGGTATTAGCTACAAAGAGGTGACATGTGAAAATTGTAACAGGCAGAAGGACTGGTGGGTATTAGCTACAAAGTGGTGACATGTGAAGATTGTAACAGGCAGAAGGACTGCTTAGCCACATGCAACGGGCCCAGAGTCTTAACTATAAAAAATTATCCCTCATTCTTTCTCCCTCATTAGTAATTCCTCTGTTCCTTCTTCCTTTTATCCACTTCCTCACTCTCCTTTCTTTTGTTATCTCCTCCCTCTCTCCTCTCCCACTTCTTTCACTCATTTGCCTTCCTGTTCTCTTCCTTTGCTTTGTCCCTTCCTTTCATCCACGTATTTCTCCATCCACTGTATGATATCGTCGTTTTACCCTGTGTTCTTGTTACCGCCAGGCGACTGTATTTTGTTAACCCCTTGAACCTGGCTACGTATTTTTAGCTATAATGATTTTACTTAAGGGTAGGCGTACCGAAATGGCGGGGTAAGATAGCCTTAATGAACTGTTTCATTACTAGAACTAATTAAATCGCTGAATAAAATCGTCTGATGGCAGTATCAACAAAACTATAACTATACCATCGGAATGACCGAGTTAACGGGAGACATACTGTAGTGGAGAGGTTGGAAGAAACGTCTGTCAGCTCCTTAGTAATTTTATTTTTTTGTATTATTCATGCTCCAGCCAGACAATTGTATTTACTGTATTCCCTTCAGTCCGGTGACTTCTTTTATTTTTTTTTATTTTTTTGCTACAGTGCCGTCAAGTGATTTTACTGAGTTAAGAACGGATCTCTGCTACTGAAGCGGTTAATGCGAGATATATATATCCAAGTCGTAAATCTGAAAGCTTTCTCCA
This sequence comes from Coenobita brevimanus, assembly GCF_032717465.1. Classification (NCBI taxonomy): domain Eukaryota; kingdom Metazoa; phylum Arthropoda; class Malacostraca; order Decapoda; family Coenobitidae; genus Coenobita; species Coenobita brevimanus. The sequence goes on from NC_137037.1 coordinate 35,636,077, forward strand.
GAGGTGAGTATAAGCGTCTTATGGTCATAGAAGTGTAATGAATGAATAAATATGTGATCTGGTTTAATGGGTTAAGGGGGAATGACAAAGTGAATGGCCTCAGCTCTCTCTCTCTCTCTCTCTTTTAATGGGATTTATAGGAAGAGTGAAGCGGGAGGAAACTGTAGGACCAAATCACTTTTCCTTTAGCCTTCGCTCACTCTCTGGCTGCCGGAGTTAAGGAATTCAGGATTAATGGAAAAATAAGTGACGAGATAGGGGAGGGGAAATAGGGGAGATGTTGGGAAAGTATATGGGAAGCTTGGAAAAGGGGAAGTAAATGAGGAAATGGGAAAAGGGGAGGTATATGGGAGGTGGGGGAATAAATGGGGGTGTTAGGAAGAGGAAAATGAATGGGGGAGGTGGGAATGGGAAAAATGGGGGTGGAAAAGTAAATGAGAGGTGAGAAGAGGGAAACAAAGTGCGAGGGTGGGGAAGGGAAATAAAATGGGCAGGTAGGGAATGGGAAATAAATGGAAGGGGAAGACGGGAAAATATATATGGAGTTGTGGGAGAGAGTAATATATGGAGGAGGGAGGGAGGGAAGGATTAGCGGATCATGTTGCCTAACCCTGTGACATCCCTTAACCTCTCTCAGAATGTGCCATTTCCCTTCCATGCTTTTCCCTTTCATCTAACCATTCCTTTCCGTCTTTTCCTTCCCTCTCTTACATTTTCCTTCCCCATGTTTCATCTTCTTTGCATTGTCTTGCTTACTATCACTTGCCTTCACATGTCTTGCTTATGTCTTCTTTGCCTACCTTTCCCTTGCCTTGCCTCGCCTTACTGTGACTTGCATATTTTTCACTGGGCATGCCTTGCCCTGTCAAGACCTGTCTACCTTTCACTGGGTTTGCCTGTCATCCATAAGTTTGTCTACCTTTCACTGGGTCTGCCTTGCAATGTTCAAACTTGTCTAATTTTCACTTGCCTTGTTTTGCCTTGCTTGGACTGTCTATTTTTCACCTGCCTTACCTTGCTTAGACGTGTCTACTTTTTACTGGGTTGACTTGCCTTGCGTAGACTTGTCTACCTTTCACTTGTCTTGCCTTGCATTGTTAAAACTTATCTACCATTCATTTGCCTTGCCTTGCTGGATGAGGATTACGGGAGAATGAGAGAACGTGAATGATGGAGAGAGGTAAATTAAAGAGGGTGAGTGACGAAAGACGAGTAAGGAGAGGATTGCATGAGGGGGACGTGTCAATAACTGAATAACTGAAGAAATAGTTTAAGAGTATATGGAGCTACTTGCATGGTGAACAGAGCGAATTGAATGGAAATTGTGTTGAAATATTAAAACTTTGTAAAGTAAATGGGGATGGGGTTTTGAAAAATGAGAAAGTGATTGGGGAGTAAGAATGGGCAATCCTTTGGTAACTACCATAAGTCGCGGGTTATAATTCTTATTTTTGTGGTGTGTCATCGATAGCTCTAGTTTAGTAAACGCTTTTAGAGCTGCTTAGCATGGTCTAACTGCCCTACTACAGTATCTTCTCCTCTTACGTTCTTATGTAAAGCAACTCGGCTAAGAGCCCCATGGCGTCTGCCAACTACCTTTATTTATTTATTTTTTTTTTTTTGCAGGTTGTTTTGTAGAGGAAGATAAGAACTGTGAAAAATTGATTGTCTGCATTAATGACCCGCGTGTTTTCTTCTTAACCCCTACACCGCGGGCTTGTTTACCAATTACTTGCGTGTCCCGCGGGGTTATTTGGGCTCCGACAGACTCTCAAAAAATATTTGCTAAAAATCAGTTATTAGTCCTAGAATAATAAAATTATATATGCTTATAGCACATACCTTCAGCTTTCTCCTGGAATGATTGTTGAGCCTTCGTCAGTTTCCGTAGGACTTGTGGAGACCTCTGAAGTAGGGTAACTAAGTCTCCACTTTACACTTCCCGACAACCCGTTATATGATTACCACAGCCAGATACAAACACTATAAACACTATTCTACCATTTTCAAGTAGTTTGGGATCCATACTAAAAAAAAAAAAACAGTGTGAAAGCAATGGAAATTACGAGCGCGTCTGATCGCCGCACTTGCGCTAGTTCGCTCTAGGCACTCTGTCATTTATTATTCATAAAACCCCTCACACTTTATATTTCTATTACTATATCACACTTATATATATCTGGAGTCTTTCTCCATAAGTTTCATTCAGTCGTATTATTTTATTGTCACTGAAGTCATTCTATTTTTCAGTCAGTAAAATACGTAGAGAGCCACGGATTCACTCTCACTGTTATAACATAAATTATTTGTACTCATATTCTTATATTACTAATTACTTACATTATTATTTACATTTTCTATTCTATTTTCAATATTTACCCTTCTATTTTACTTACAATATGTTATTCACTGTCACTTTCAGTAAGATGAAACTATAGTACACTGTTCAATCATATGAACTGAACATCCATTGCTTTCACCTGCTATTTACACATTATTTACACATTATTTCCAAATAATTCTGCTTCCACACTTGCACTGTTAGAACTGCTTCTGGCTGTGATAATCGAAGAAGCAGGTTACACAGAGGGGAACCTGGCATTCAGCGCACTGCCAAGAGGTGCGTTTATGCTCAGGTGTGCGGCGTGTGGTATGCGCACATACCTGACACCTGCGAATCGCAGCCTTCCTTTTCCCTGTGGCAGGCATTAGCTCAAGTCTGTGCCGATCCATATACGCCCTCTGCTCAAGTCGGTCGGGAAGTGTAACTGGATGGCGCCTTGGAGTTGCTGCTTGCACCTTACCATATTTTTCCAGCAGCTGCTGGACACAAGTCCTGGTGAACAACCTCAGGGAGAAGGACTTAGGTGGCTTTACCTTCATCTTGTACAGGATGAAGGCGTTCAGCATCGTCATATCTATGAGATGCAGAAAAACTTTCCTGTACCACCTAGTATTCTTCCTGAGGCAGTCGATCTCACCAATCATCATGTCGGACTTGTCCACCAGCCGCATGTTTATATTATAGTCCAACACAGCATCAGGTTTCATCACAGGTTCGCCTGTCCTACGGTCGACCTTCCCACTGTCTCTCATCTCACCCTTATGTACGGTGGTGAGCATGTGCACGACTCTCTTGTCATGCCACCGTATTGCCAGCATCTTCTCAGACTTGCGTAGGTGCACGTCTCCTCGCTGTGAGTTTCCTGCCTCTGGGAATTTGGGGAAGTTGGCACGATTACTTTTGACAGTGCTGCAGGAGCCAATGCCGTGCTCAGAAAGGTATTTGGCAAGTTTCGGTGCTGTATAGTAGTTGTCTGTATACAGCACATGATTCCCACCAAAATACTTTTCTAGGAGCACTTTCACTACACAGCCTGAGAAGCCAAGGGGGTGTGTTTTATCGAGATCGACAGTGCTGGCTGAATATATGACGAAGTCAAGGATGTACCCCATCTTACAGTCGCACAGTACAAAGAACTTAATTCCAAAGCGATGGCGTTTGCTTGGAATGTACTGGACAAACCGAAGACGTCCTCTGAACAGAACCAAGGACTCATCAATGACAACCTTCTGAAATGGGTGGAAGAATGACATGAACTTATCCTTCATTCTGTTCAGAATCTCCCGGATCTTCCAGAGTGGGTCGGTTTGGGAAGGTACATCATTATCGGCAAAGTGCAGGTTTCCCATGATGTTCCGGAAGCGATCTCTGGCCATGTACTTGTTGAAGGTCGATGAGGGTAGTAAGGGGTCCATGGACCAGTATTCTTCCAACCCATGCTTCTTGGAGTGTGGCATAAGAAGCATGAGGGCAAAGAACACATACAGCTCCTGCACTCCCAGCATGGTCCACTGTTGCATCTTGGCTGCACCTGTACCACTAGCAGCACGTTGTGATTCGAACCTGTTAGTCTCATCACATATGTGCTGCATGACTTCGTCATCTAGGAAGGCCAAAAGGTAGTCGACACACTCAGCATTTTCGTCCATAGTGAAGGCAGGCTGAACTCCTGACGAGCTCTCATCGAAAACCAGGTTTTCGGGGACAAAATCTGACCCTTCCGTCCACGCGAAGGCGTCCAGGATTCCCTGGCGTGGCGGTGGAGGGATGGTGGTGGTGGTGGTGGTGGAGGTTGGCTGAGAGGGAGGCTTATCACGGTCAAGGTCACTCGCACTGACCCTAGGTTGCCGTACAGCACTAGCAGCCCTTACCCTACTAGCTACACTACTTCTCACTCTCTTAGATCTACCTCTACCTCTACGGCCGGCCTTCACTGTTGATGCTGGTGGTGACTCCGACGACGAAGACTCCGGAGATAACTCAGCTGACGATGATGACGAGACGAGTAAAGCGAGGCTTGGGGAACGGGGAGGTGAATGATCTCGTGACTCATGGCGGGCTGGGTCACGTGGGGGCATTGTTCTGGGGCTAACACGCCGCCTTTTCACTCCCTTCCCAAATTCTTTTCCTTCCTGCACTAAAGGCTCCTTTCCCTTGGAGCTACACACAGATTCACTGGTAGGAGCACTTGTTGTCGCTGTTTCTGGTGCGATAAGCTCACCCGGCTCATCACACGATTCACCGGAATCGTCAAAATCGCTGTCCATTATTATCATCGACAATTCAGCAAGTTCTCGTGCCACTGCAGAGTCACTGAGGCCTTTCCTGCTTGCCTCAACACTTTTCTTGGGGGTAGAGGTCACGGGGCCCTTTGCAATGGGCGCAGAAGCGGCAGGAATGGTGGATGCGAGTGCGACATGTTGTCTCTGCAGTGGAGGACAAGGAACTAAATGCCGTGGCTTATCTGAGAAGGGAAGGGTTGACAATGACACTTTAGGCTGACTGCTGCTAACTTACAGGCTAATTTTTTATAGGTAGAAAATCTCGGCAATAAATAAAGAAATAGGTACTTCCAGGTAAATGTAAATGTCAATTAGGATTCTCCCTTCCTTTCTGATATATATTTTTATTACAGACATCGATTACAAGGCATAAATCAAAGGGGAAATTACCGTGGTAATGTAGCGAATGAATGCACGTGAGGTTTTGTCAGGTGATAATTGGGCAATTTCAGGAGTATAACACTATCACTTACCTGTTTTTTTTTGGTATATATTATTGGGTAAAAATATTGGGCATAGGGCTTATTTCAATGGATGAAATCTGTGGAAAAAGAAGAGGGAAATTTCCGTAGCGCAGCTGCGTGAGAGGTGAGAGGAGAGGGTAATGGAGGGCAAGTAGGGAGGGGAGTCAAGAAGGGGGTAAATTATCTGAGAAGGGAAGGGTTGACAATGACACTTTAGGCTTACTGCTGCTAACTTACATGCTAATTTTTTATAGGTAGAAAATCTCGGCAATAAATATAGAAATAGGTAGTTCCAGGTGACTGTAAATGTCAATTAGGATTCTCCTTCCTTTCTGATATATATTTTTATTACAGACATCGATTACAAGGCATAAATCAAAGGGGAAATTACCGTGGTAATGTAGCGAATGAATGCACGTGAGGTGTTGTCAGGTGATAATTAGGCAATTTCTGGACTATAACACTATCACTTACCTTTTTTTTTTTGGTATATATTATTGGGTAAAAATATAGGGCATAGGGCTTATTTCAATGGATGAAATCTGTGGAAAGAGAAGGGGGAAATTTCCGTAGCGCAGCGCGGCGTGGGAGGTGAGAGGAGAGGGTAATGGAGGGCAGGTAGGGAGGGGAGTCAGGAAGGGGTTAAAATAGCTAAAATGTCAACAATGGATGGGAGTACAGATGAGATTTGGAGTGCTGACTAGTGTTGGACATTGGCAGTACTGATATATGATACAAGCCACCACTTGAGAGCCCGGGATAATTCAAAATAACACAGAATCACAAAAGTGACGCCCCGCGGTATGATCCATTGTAGCCGAGCGTCACGAAAGTGACGCCCCGCGGTTAAGGGGTTAAGGCTACGCAACGGCCTTTTTTTTTCTGTTCTTGATTAAACAGTAATACTGTCTATTTAGTCACCTCCAAAATTATCATTCCGAAAATTATTTACTGAAAATGATAATCACTGAGTAAAGAATTTCAAACCTTAACTAATGTTATAGATTATAAACAAACAGTTTGGACCACCGCCTATGAGATGCTGATGCAAGTAATTAAGTTAGATGCAGCTGTGAGAGCTGAGGAAGTAAGCATGAAACAAAAGAGAGAGCTAAAGGCTTAAATAGGAGACACAAGAGACACCCAAGGAATTAGGTAAAGAACTAGAGACAGAGCTGAGGAAGTAGACATAAAACAGAGAAGAGAGCTGAAGAAATAGGTAAGAATGAACAATACACATGTACCGTATTCTTGTAAGTTTTGAAGGCTTTGTAACACCGGTTGTTATACGTAAATGCTCCGTGGGACATTACTTATCCCCCTTTATTGTCAGTACACTGTAGAATACTTTATATATATATATATATATATATATATATATATATATATATATATATATATATATATATATATATATATATATATATATATATATATACTGGCAGGGGTACCCAGCGTTGCCCGGTCCAAAAAGGCAAGCGCTGTAATCCTATTTGTTCTGGTTCAGTCTTTCTTCCTACTCCAGAAAGACTTTGTACTGTACCTCTTATGCTTTTGAAGAGGGATTATGAGAGATCCAAGAACTTTCTATTTCAGCTTTCGCAGACTAACGGACAGTATTTGTGTGCACTTGTTTACTATTACCAAACTTGGGCTACTGGGCCCAGTTGTTCGAGCGTGTATTACCGGTGACCTCAAATGACTTCCGACTAGTGACCTCAAATGACCTCGGAGGCCAACCTCACATAGCCTATGTCCGAACTGGAGATCATGTGAGTCTCCATGTCAAAATTGGGCTGCAAGGGTACCCGGCGTTGCACGGGCCGAAAAGGCGAACACTTTACCAGTGATCTCAAATGACCCTGATCTGAATTTTGACCCCCTAAAACCATCCTTGGGTCACACTGATTTAGAATATGTATAGGTCTGGGGGCTCTGGCCCTTCGTTTGGGCGTGATTGAAGGACAAAACAAACAGGGGTACCCGGCATTGCTGGGCCAAAAAGAGGGATTATATATACACTCAATCCTCGTAAACCACCTGTTTATAAACCACGGATTCGTAATCCTCGGCAAAGTGACTGTCAGACTGCCAGCACCCTTAAACCGCTGTTAAGTCACGAAAATCGCGTATCTAGGCACCGAAGTGGGCCTTTTCCGAGGAGAATCGTAAACCGTGGCATTCAATTTGATAACCGCGATCCAACAACCAATCACCACCCGTACCTGGTGGCAAGTGTGCATACTAATGCCGCCATGTTGTTGTTCTGCCGCACAGTACAGAGCATCACCGTGCGGTATGAGAGCTACCTGCCTTTTTTTTGTGCACTCTCCCCCCACCTCCTACCTTCCATGGCCCCTCCTGAACCCCCAAAGAAGCTCTCTAAGCCCTGTGGCATCAAGAAGCAGCCGCCGTTATCGTACAGTCAACGTTTGGAGCTCATTTGTCGTGTTGAGAAGGGAGAGAAGTTTGCAAGCCTGGCGAAAGAACATGGGAGGAACGAGTCGACCATAAGGACGATCTACAAAACCAGGGAGAAACCAAAACAAAACCAGGTAGACTTTGAGGGCTTCATGAGGGAGGCTGAGGAGCTGGGGAAGGGAGAACAGCATGAGGGAGCACCCCCACCTCATGCTGAGAGGTTCTAAGTTCCTCCCAACACCACCCCACTTCATTCACTTAAGCAATATCGTCATAGGATTAAGGTGAGATCCCTTAACCTTGCTTATTTCTATTAAATACATGCACTGAATATTCCTAAATTTGTATGTTTGTGTTCCATGGTGCCTAGATGGGTGTAGGTAGGGTGCTTTGGGGAGTGGTTGGCCAAAGTCCAGACCCTAATTAATTTTTCACATGAGTTATTATTTATAAACTGCAGAATTTGTAATCCGCGACAGTGGTCCAGACCCAAATTGCCGCGGTTTATGAGGATTGAGTGTAAAAGGGATTATAAGAGGTCCAGGAACTTTCTATTTCAACGTTTGCCAACTAACCCACAGTATTTGTGTACACTTCTAATATACTATAGCAGTAGCCGTGTGTGTCTGTGTGTCTGTGTATTTCGGGCAGCCGAAACTACACATTCGCACCAAAACTGGCACAGAAATTGCAAAAAAATCGCTGATGTGAAAAAACTTGGTTCCATCACGATTGAAAAACTTTTACTATATTTAATGAGCAATCACATTTTGACCAAAAAAACGCCTCTCCTGGCGCCCGGCATGGGATCTCCATAGAATTTTTTGCCCACAGGTACAGCTAAAGTATTTCGGACTTGCGTTCGGACAACTTGGGTTCCATTCCCGAAGCTGCAAGTAACACTATCAATTGGTTAGCTGCAAAAAATCTAAGTGACACCGTTACACTAGAACAGCACATAAACGCGAGAGCCCTCCGCAGGAGCAAGTGCGAGGGGCCCAAAGGGCCCACGAGCACTTCTTACTATTGCCAGTGACCTCAAATGACCTCTCAGGTCAACCTCACATATCCTATGTCCGAACTGGAGGTCATGTGAGTCTCCATGCCAAAAGCTGGGCTTCTGGGTCCAGTCGTTCAAGTGTGAATTACTGGTGACCTCAAATGATTTCCGACCAGTGACCTCAAATGACCTCGGAGGTCAACTCCTCATAGCATATGTCCAAACTGGAGGCCATGTGAGTCCCCATGTAAAAAAATGGTCTGCTGGGTCCAGTCGTTCGAGCATATATTACCTGCGACCTCAGATGACCTCCGACCAGTGATCTCAAATGACCCCGGAGGTCAACCTCACATAGCTTATGTTCGAACTGGAGACTATGTGAGTCTCCATGTCAAAAATTGGCCTCCTGGGGTACCTGGCATTGCTCGGGCCAAAAAGGCAAACACACTACCGGTGACCTCAAATGATCCAAATCTTAATTTTGACCCCCCATTACCATCCTTGGGTCACCCTGATTCAGAATATATATGGGTCTGGGGGTCTCTGGCCCTTGGTTTGGGCGTGACTGACGGACAAACAAACAACTCATATATACTCGTGTATGTCCCATTGGAGCCCTGTGTCCTCAATACAGGACAGAACTGGGAATTTTCAAAAGTTCATAAAGCAGGGAACCCCCGGGGAGGGACCTGATTAGTTTCGCGACTATGAGCCGATAGGCGGAGGGCGGCACGCCTAGTACCCTCCCAGCACAATGCCTCGCCCGGGAACCCCGGGATCCAATGGGATATATATATATATATATATATATATATATATATATATATATATATATATATATATATATATATATATATATATATATATATATATATATATATATATATATATATATATATATATATTACAGTCGTCAGCACAAATTCGCTTAAAGCCTGCTCGTGTTATGTGGTTGTTTTGTCTGGCAACAGTGTATAGGAACTAGTTGCCACACAGGCTTTTATACGCTTTAAAGATGTGTTTGTAAGAGTTAGTGCTATAAATCGCGCAGAATGCAATAGTCTTTATATCTGATTAGCATAAAAATGAGCAAAAGACGACAGAAGAATGTTGTACTGTAGAGTGATAAAACTTCTGCTTTCTCCCTCGTGCCCACTCTCCTCTCTCTGCACCCTGTCTACCTTAACCACGGCGCAGATCTACGTAATGAACTGCACTCTTCTCCATTTCTTGTCTGTTCGTGTAACCTTTTAGCTCCTTACATTCGAGAGTATCCTGCCATGCTTCAGTCTTTTTCACCCACTCTTTACTCCAAACGTGATGCAGTAGTTCGAAACATGATGGATTCTGATCCTGCTTCATGAATCAGTGAACAGTATGAGGAAGATGGGAACATTTTCCTTGGAACGAGAGAGAGAGAGAGAGAGAGAGAGAGAGAGAGAGAGAGGAAGTAGGAGGAATGGGCACAAATGTTTGTTTGATTTCGCTTACTGAAATAATCGCCACCAACTGCCAGGCTCACTAAACACACACACACACACACACACGCACACACACACACACACACACACACACACACACACACACACATTAAGGAATACATCACAAGAACGAAACCTCAAACGTTTCTGTATCTAGCGGCTGTTGGTAGTGACAAGGGATGGAGAAAAGAATGACAACTGGAATAAAAAGAGTGGGAATCAGACGGGGAGGGTGAGAATGAGATTAGAACAGGAAGGAATATTGGTAATTACTGTAGCCTTGGATACATTTTATTAAAGCATTTTGAGCAGTTGAGAAAAGGACAATATTGGTTTAGTAAACAGTCAAGAGAGAATTGTGATGCACCAGTCGGGTTAGTGCCGTGGATAAATGAATGAAGGTAGAGAGAGTGGGGAGAGGAGAAAGTGGAGATGCATGAACGTGAGTGGGGAGTAGGAGGGAGAAGGAGGGGTGGGGGGACATCAGGAGGAGAAAGGGGGAGAGAGGGGAAGGGAGTTTAGACACGGTTATGAGGAATGTCAGAGTATTACGCTCGTACGTCGTTTCATAACATTGTCAACTCTTGCACTTTTTTTTTATACTAATTGAATACGGTATACATAATATTGTACTCTAGCCAGCCTCTAGTACCATTTTTAAAAAACACGTCGTTAAAGTGTATAAAAGTCTACGTGGCAGCTAGTCCCCTTACAGTGTTGCCAGACAAAAGGACTCACATCACACGAGTAGACTTGCAGCTAATTTATGCTGGCGACTGTACATCCCCACAGAATGCGATCCCCCTTATACGCGAGGACCTATTTTCTTTTTCATTTTAGTGTATTTTTTATTAGTACGCGAATTGAACTCCTTGTAAGCGAGACGGGCAGCGAAGAGTGGCCCAAATCCGGGGGTTACCCCGAGTATGCGACATTGCCTCCCCCAAGAAGCGATAACAGGTAAAGGTGAGCAGCCATATTCTTGTTGGTTCAGTTAAGCCATATCCTAGTTGATTTACCTGGTAAAGCCATTTCTCTTGCTTCCTTTTTCTCTCTTTTACTTTCCATGTTCCATCATTCCCCTTCACCACTCACTCTCTTCCCCACTCCCACTCTCCCACAGCTTCTCCTCCCCCCTCCCTACGCACTCAACATCTCCCCTTTTCACCATTCCTTCTCTCACCTACTTCCTCTTTACCCCCACTTCCTACCTCCCCCTATCCCTCCATTATCTTAGGTAATATGTCTTAGATAGTTTCCCTGTATAGTACATTACTTAGGTCTGAAAGGCGTCTCAAGGGTTGCCCATGAAGGGGGGTGCCGCCCATATGTAATATTTCCCATAAGTTTATGTATTACAGTAGGTGAATTCCTAGTACGCGACGTCCTCTGCCGCCCATATAGGCGCATACTAAGGGGATGTACTGTGTGTGTATATATATATATATATATATATATATATATATATATATATATATATATATATACATATATGTATATATATATATATATATATATATATATATATATATATATATATATATATATATATATATAAAGAGTGTAGACATGAACAGTATCTTTATTATAAACGTTTCGACAAGTAAAATGTCATCATCAGCAATCTGAAAGGAAAACATTGCAAGTCAAGACAATAAAAATCAATCACAATATTGCGTAAGAGAAAAAACACACAGACACAGTCTAAATCTCTCTCTAAAAAAATGAGAGGAGTAAGGGAAAGAATACTTAAACTGAGTTACGTACCATGCAGCGGTACTGCCGACATAGCGTTGTTTAGATATGGGTTATGGGTCAATATGTATCTATTTTAGCAATCTTAAGTTACTCTTTGATGAAGAAGATAATATTTTCAAATACTTTTTAAATATGATATCTCAAGATTCACGATGGTCTCTTACTGCTGAGTGAGGAGTCTTAGGCCTATCCTACTCGACTGACCCAAACGTTCGTCTGTCCTAACCTTGAAAGCACGGACTGTGCTGCCAATATACCCGGCCTGGGAACCTGGGCAGGTGAAACAGTAGACGACAGACGAACGTAGGTCAGTCGGAGCAGGGTCTTTAACGTGAAAAAATGAGCCAGTTTTGAATGAATTATTTAGTATAATTTTAAATTTTCACTTGCCCAGGTTGCCAGGCCGGGTATAATGGTAGCACAATCCGTGCTTTCAGGGTTAGGACAGATGAAAATATGGGTCAGTCGAGCAGGACAAGCCGAAGACTCGGGGTCCCCTTCTCACTCAGCAGTAAACGACCATTGTGAATTTTGTAATATCGTACTTAAAAAAGAGTATTTTAAAATATCATCTTTTTCATCAAGCAATAACTTAAGATTGCTAAAATCATTATTTATTAAGATCCATAACCCATATCAAAACAACGCTGTCTGTAGTACCGCCTTATGGTAAGTAATTCAGCTTTAGTATCTTTCTTCCTTCCCGGGTCTTTTTTTTTTTTAGAGGTTTAGACTGTGTCTGTGTGTGTTTTTCACTTACACAGTATTGACATTAGTGACTGATTTCTAGTGATTTGACTTGCATTGTTTTCCTTTTAGATCACTGATGATGACATTTTAAATGTCGAAACAATTTGTAATCAAGATACTGTTCACGTCTACGCTCGTTGTCCTCTTCCTTCTCAAGTTGAAGTTGCCTACGAACACTCCACTACTTGATATATATATATATATATATATATATATATATATATATATATATATATATATATATATATATATATATATTACAATCCATCCTACATTGCCCCATGAGGAGTGTACGAGCCCGGGGCTAGGCAAGTTGGTCCTGACATATGAGAGAGATTAGCCTCACTCATCCCTCAGTGGCATTACATGGACAAAAACCCCAACCATTCCATGGATATAAACCTTCACCGGCTCCATCCGATTGGAGCGCCGTAATTACCCACTAAACCACCAGGCGCCGAAATTTCGTTATATGGTTACCACCCATATAACGAATATTTCCAGGTATACAGGAAACCATTTGGCTTGTCATTCAGTTTAGTCACCGACAGGCAGAGGGAAGAGGAATGAATGAAGGAAAGACAGAAGAGGGCGTTTAAAGTCACATGTAAGCAGAATTACGAGGAAAGGAAGAAGGAAAGAAAGACAGATGTGAAGGGAAGGAAAGAAAGATGGAGGAGAGGAAAGGGCAGACAACCGAGACCAGCACTACATCGAGTGAGTGGATGGTGAGCGCCCCCAGCTACCACACTATATATATATATATATATATATATATATATATATATATATATATATATATATTATGACAATGTTTGTCTATCTGTTTGTCTGTCCTTTATGGACATCGACGGTAATGCATATGCCACTCTATAAACAGCTGTAACAGGTGTGACTTTTTACGACGAATTTAAATGTGTACATTATAGTTGCTTAAGTGGCACACTTGATGGCCAATCTTAGAGCTAATAGGAGCGTTCGCGCGAAGAGGAAAATCTGCCAGACACCACCAGAAACCATGTCTCGTTTTCGTTTTGACTGGCTAAGGGGGTCTTAGTTAAACTTCAGTGTTCTTTTTCTGATCGATATTTAAGTTATTGGTTAAGCAATTACCTTTAAAAAAATGTAAATTACTCTTACTTGTTCTACTTCACCCAAAATATCGCCTAAAAATTCGTATATTTATATATTCTTCCCTAAGAAGGTTAGGAGAGTATCTGTCAGTAAGACTGTTTTTGGACGACTGTAAGAAGCAAAAAAGGCGTATGAATAATAACATTCGTATATAATCTGACTTGTACAAAAAATGGCAAATATGGTCCATCCATAGTTTAATATTTACTAGACTCTAAAATGTTATGGCGTATCGAAGCCTGGCGCTGCCAGACGTACGAAGCAAGGCAGCTGATGGAGCGGGTCACAGAGCGAGGAAAGACCCAACTGTTTTGGTTTGCTTGGAAAACTTGTTGTACCGGAGGCAGCAACTAAATATCGACATGAATTCTTGAAGTGAATTAAGTTTAATTCTTACTCACAGAGAGTTTAATGTGTTAGTATGAATTATAATAAACTATTATTGTTGGTTAAAGATATACATATATATTTCTATGCATACATAAACCAGGCTGCAACCGCTGTGAAATATTTTTTATATTACTATATTTTTTCACGCTGCATTGACAAAGCACTGTTTTATAGAGAAGAAATAGAATATTTACATATTTTTACAATATATAAGATGCATGAAAAAGGCCTTTCAAACATTGCCCGAATGTGATTTTTTTTCCGTCCGAAAAATTAAAATACCGGTGATATCTGGCATTTCTCCAGTCGCGCGAACGCTCCTATTAGAAATAATCGACAATATGATGGAAACATGGTATCCAGTTACCGGAGAGTTTCTTGTTTCTACAACTACATAACTTAGCTACAACATGTCGAATGCACCGCATTAGAATATGCTTCATCATAATTCTAAGCTTATATAAAGAGTAATTACGCTTTTGTAGCTATTTTCTACCTTTGTTATACAGTCATTTATAAGTTACATCCAACAATGTAGTGCTTCTATTTGCAAACACGGATACAGACAAGCAAATAAGAGTAAAAACCACACTAAGTACATAAATGCACCAGCGACCTATAGGGAAAGAAATCTTTTCTAATAGCATACAACCGTAATATCAGAGAGAAATCCCATTAAGGTACCTGTAATCATAATTAACAACACTAAAATTTCATGAGGGGAGTGCGCCTCGGGAAAAACAGCTCATAGCTGCAGAGTCCCAGAAGTCTGAAGAATGGGCTAATGTTTTATTCGTTTATTTTTGACGATAGATGAAATTTAGTTATCTCCGATAAACCAGTGACATAATTTCATTGTAAATTTTTGCACCTTCCTGACGATTTTAATCGACTTAAAAAGAATCTGTTTTTGTGGGGGAGTTAATGAGAGCTGCATCTGTCTAGCCACTCCCATTCAAGCCATCTCGTAAGCAGAATAGAATCGTCTGGTAGTAGCGAGAACAACATAAACAAACACCCTGTGGTTGAATGCATTAAGGACAACTTGATACTGTACATACCGTAGCCTGTCTTGGCTTTACATCTGTGTAGTCCTCTAGGCTAGTATCACTTTCTCGCCTTTTTTTCTCCCTTTTCTGTCCTCTCTCTGACGTCCCTTCTCTCTCCTTCCCATTCTTTCTCCCTTACCTTTTCTCCTCCATCCTCTCTTTTTCATCATCACCTGTCCCATCTTTTCCACCCACCTTCCCGTCATTTTTTAAATTCTTCCTCTCCCCCTTTTTCTCCTCCCATCTATTCTTCCTTTTTCCTCTCTTCTGGATTTCTTTTTTCTTCTCTTTTTCACCACCGGTTTCCTCACTCTGTTCCTTCTTCTCTTTTCCCGCCTTCCTTGATTTGTTTTTCTTCTTTCCCCATTTTATCTCCTCTCGCGTTTTTTCCTGCTTTTTCTTCAGTTTTACTCATTTTTTCCCCTTCTGTCCTTTCCTCTTACGCTTCCCTTTCTTCTCTCATTTTCTTTTTCCCTTCCAATCCTTTTCCTTTTCCTTCCAATCCTGTTTTTCCTGTTTTCTTTCCCCCTTTGTCATGCCGGTATTTTTCATTCCATATTTCCCTCTTTGTACTCTTTTCTTTCACTCTAATCCTCCTTCCCTGCACTCCTTCCTTCCCTCCTCCTCTTTTTCCTCCCTCCTCCACCTCTTGTATCCCTGCTTCCCCCTCTCTCTTTTCCTCCTCCCTCTATCCTTTCCTCAGTTCTTCCTTCTTTTATTCCTTTTTCCTCCCCATCTTTCCATCTGAACTTCCTCTTCCTTCTGTTTTATTCTTCTTTTCTTCCCCACATTCCTCTCCTCCTTCTTCCATTTCTTCCTCCCTTCTTCCAGTTTTCCCTTTACCCCATCTTTTTCACCTCTTTTCCTCCTTTCTTGCATTCCTCTCTCTAGAATCTTTTTCTTTCCGTAATTCTCCTCACTCACTCTCTCTCTCTCTCTCTCACTCTCTCTGACCCTGTCTGTCTGTCTGTCTGTCTGTCTGTCTCTCTGTCTGTCTCTGTCTGTCTCTCTCTCTCTCTCTCTCTCTCTCTCTCTCAGTCTGTCTGTCTCTGTCTGTCTGTCTGTCTGTCTATCTCTGTCTGTCTGTCTCTCTCTCTCTCTCTCTCTCTCTCTCTCTCTGTCTCTGTCTCTGTCTGACTTTGCCTGACTGTCTGTCTGTCTGTCTGTCTGTCTGTCTGTCTGTCTCTCTCTCTCTCTCTCTCTCTCTCTCTCTCTCTGGTTGTCTGTCTCTGTCTGTCTGTCTCTGTCTGTCTGTCTGTCTCTGTCTGTCGGTCTGTTTCTGTCTGTCTGTCTGTCTGTCTGTCTCCCTCTCTGTCTCTGTCTGTCTCTTTCTCTCTCTCTCTCTCTCTCTCTCTCTTTGTCTGTCTGTCTGTCTCTGTCTCTCTGTCTGTCTGTCTATCTATCTGTCTCTGTCTGTCTGTCTGTCTGTCTCTCTCTCTTTGTCTGTCTGTCTCTCTCTGTCTCTCTGTCTGTCTGTCTGTCTATCTGTCTCTGTCTGTCTCTCTTTCTCTCTCTCCATCTCTCTCTCTTTCTCACTCTGTCTGTCTGTCTGTCTGTCTGTTTCTCTCTCTCTCTCTGTCTCTCTGTCTGTCTGTCTGTCTCTCTCTCTCTCTGTCTCTCTCTCTCTCTCTTTGTCTCTCTGCCTCGTCTGTCTGTCTGTCTGTCTGTCTCTCTGTCTGTCTGTCTCTCTCTCTCTCTCTGTCTTCATCTGTCTGTCTGTCTGTCTGTCTGTCTCTCTCTCTCTCTCCCCCCCCCCTCCTCCTTTCTTTCTCTCCTACCATCTCTCCTTCTTTTCCCCATTCTTTCCTCCTCTTCTCTCCTCCCCTCTTCATCCTTTGTGCTCTTTTCTCGCCTATTTCCACTCCTTCTCTCCCCCATTTTCCTCCTACCTTTCGTCGTCATTTCCCTCTTCCCACTCCTGTTTCCCCTGCTTGTTCCTTTCTTCCTCCTTCTTTCCATAATGTTTTCTTTTCTTCCTACCTTGACTCCCTTCTTTTCTCTTTCTCTCCCACCTGCTGTCCCTACTTTACACTTTCCCCTCCCTCTCTCCCTCATTTCTTTCCCCGTTTTCCCTCTCTCCATTACGTTTCCTCACTTTCCCCACTTCTTCCTTCGTTCCCTGCTTTCTTCGTTCTTTCTTCTCTTCTTCCCTTTCATTTGTTCCGTCTTTCCTCCTCTTTCCCTCCATCCTTTCCCCCTCTTTCTCTCTTCTGCATCCAGCCTCTCCCACCTTCTATGGTTCTTTTTTTATTTTTTCCGCTTTCCTTTCATTTCTTCCCTCTTTCTCCTCTCTTTTACCTTTCTTCCCTTCCCCTTTCCCTTCTCTCCCTCTTTTCTCCTCTTTCCTTTTCATTTCTTCCATCTTTCCCTTCATTTTCCATCTCTTGCTCCTTCCTTCCCTCTTTCTCTCCAGTCCTTCCCTACTCCTTTTCAACCCCGCCATTTCCTTCCATCCCTCCTATCCCATCCTTTCCTCTCTGATTCATTTTCTTTTCTCCCCTCTTTTCCCTCCCCTTTTCCCTCCCTCCCACCATCCTCTCGCCTTCTTCCCTCCCTTCTCTCTCCCCCTCCCCCCACCCCTCCTTTATTGCGGCTGTAAACGGAGGGACCAAAACAGATCGCTTCAAGTTCCCAGTTTAAACGAGCTTACGAGACCCGACCTGTGAGTGTGGCAGAGGGGAGGCACGGTGGGCCAGGAGTAGGGGTGGGTGAGGCAGGAGTATAGGCAAGGCAAGGTGAGTTACGGGTGAGGGAGAGTGAGGCAGGGTGATGAGGAGTGTGAAGTTGGAGTGACAGTGAGGCAGGGTGATGAGGAGTGTGAAGTTGGAGTGACGCTGGGTAATGTAGCGTGTTAGGAGGCAGGATAACAGGGTTGAAACAGGGTGAACAAGGGTTGCAGGGGGTAGGTAGGGTGGCAATGGTAAGGCTGCATGGTAAGAGTGAGGGAGTGTAGTAAGCTTGAGACAGGGTAGCAGGAGCAGAGCGGAAGGTTAGGTATGGTAAGGGAGTTACAGAGAAGAGGTAGGAAGGTAAGAAACAGGCAGAATGGTAGAGGTGAGGCAGGGTGGTAGGAACCAGGGAGAGGTGAGGTGAGGCAGGGAAACTGGCGTGAGGTAGTATGATAGTTGTGAGCGGGTTAGTAGGGGGTGAGGCAGGGGTGAGATATGGTGGCAGAAGTGAGTCAGGGTGTCAGGAGTGAGGCAGAAATGTAGGGTTGTGGCAGGTGGCAGGGGTGAATCAAGGTAGTAGGATGAGGTGAGGTGGCAGGAGTAAGGTAGTATTAGACTATGGCAGGTGGCAGTGGTGAGGCAGGGTAGTGGGAATGAAGCAGTGTGGTTGGGGTAAGGCAGGGTGTTAGGGGCGAGGCAGGGTGGCAAGAGGGGTAGAAGAGTTGAAGCAGGATAAGGAAGAGATATGGGAGAGTCAGGTGTGGCGGGATAGAGGAGGTGGGAGAGATACTGGATGTGTGTGGGATGAGGCAGGGGAATGGTGAGTATGAGTAGCATGGGGCAGTGTGGTAGCAGTGAGGCAGGATACGGCTAGGCAAGTTAAGGGTGAGTTAGGGTAGGAGTTAGGCAGAGTAAGGGCGAGTTAGGGTAGGGGAGAGGCAGAGACGTAAGGTGTGGCCAGGGCTAGGAAAAAAGAGTAGCAGAGATAAGGAAAAGAGCTGAGAGAGAGAGAGAGAGAGAGAGAGAGAGAGAGAGAGAGAGAGAGACAGACAGACAGACAGACAGACAGATTGAGAGCGAATAGGTGATTTAGGAGACAGGAAACGAAGAAAGCAAGAGAAAGACATACGGAAGAAAAAAAGTCTAAGAGATCAAGGGAACAGGAGAGAGAGAGAGAGAGAGAGAGAGAGAGAGAGAGAGAGAGAGAGAGATACAGACAGACAGACAGACAGACAGACAGACACAGAGACAGAGACAGTCAGACAGACAGACAGATAGTTAGAGAGACAGACAGACATACAGAGAATAAGTGATTCAGGAAAAACAGGAAACGAAGAAAGCAAGAGAAAGAGATAGAGAAGTAAACAAGAAAGTTTGAGAAGAGATCAGGGGAACAGGAGAGAGAGAGAGAGAGAGAGAGAGAGAGAGAGAGAGAGAGAGAGAGAGAGAGAGGGGGGGGAGGGGGAAGGGGAGAGAGCTAATCTAATCTAGAGTAACCTCAGACTTCTCTCATTTTCTTTTTCCACTCTCTCTCTCTCTCTCTCTCTCTCTCTCTCTCTCTCTCTCTCTCTCTGCTATGTATATTGACAATCTGTAAAAGGGAATATGCTTTCAGGTGCACATAAATAATCTAAGAACCTGAAGCTTTCGTCTCGCCATGAAATATTCCTTAACTCGGCCAGGAAGAAAATAAAACCTCATTAAACTCCCTGTCCAGTTAGCCAGCAAAACAGTTAACACCAGGCATTCAAGACTCGTCTGGCTTAAGCTGGAATAGATGGCTTCACTTGTCCTGACCATAAAAACCTTAACCCCTGCAGCTCGGTGACGCTGTTTTGCAGTTTTTTTTTTTTTTTTTTTTTTTGTCGCCCCCCAGACGTTTTTATTCCTCTTAGCCCTGGGAAAGATCTGTGATACTGAACTGTTTAATGAAAGCTTTATCCAAACCATCCAGTTCCAATACTCTATCCCATGCTGGAGAAATAAGTCTGGCGCTAGCAAGGCTGAAATATAGATAATACTATCGGATTAATAGGGTTAATGATGGCAGTATTTATATTCAGCCTCGTATGCTGCTTCCCAGCTGAAGAATATCGTCTGACAATATAGAATAAAGAATTCGAGTTGTCTCGACCTCGTGACGCTTGACGCTGAATCACTAACTCAGGCTCCTGTAACTCGTTGCTTGGTAAATAACGTCTTGGGTAGAGCTGAAATAAATCACTAGAGTTGCCCCGACCGTGAGAAGCTTTATGGTGAAAACATTAACTTGCAGGCTCCTGTTACTCCCTCTCAGCTGAATAAAATCATCTTGCGTTACCTGGCAGAAGAAACGACCATTAGAGAATTGATATGAAAATAGAAACACCAGATGGCAATTATTGAACTCGAATAATTACTGTAGTCATCAAACTGGATATCGTCAGACTGATTGTATTTTGCCCTTGTGAATCATATGACGCACTTAATTATTATTTTTGCATTCTTTGGACAATTATAGTCTGTCAGGAGAGACTTTTCGAGCTAGGAGGAGAAGCCTCAGCTTTTGACTTACCCTTTCACTACAAACAACCTCACAGAAGGTGAATGAAATTGTCTGGAGGCAGCAAGAACAAGGCACTAGAATACACTAACTGAGTCAAGATGCTCCCTCCTTGTACCTAGTGACCCTATTTTTCGTCCTCTTGCAACATATTTCTCGCAGCTCATTGGCAAAATAAGACAGTACTACAGCTGTACATCCTTCCACAGCACTTGTCATGACTAGCACCATATTCTACCGTAACAAATGAACATTTAAGATTAAGGGATGGCAGTTACAGGCCAGCTTGAAGTAAAATAAAGCATAGTAGTGAACGAAAGAATCGTCTGAACAGGAGAGTGATGAAACGGACGTGTAACAAAACAGACTTACTAGTGAGACAGGCTATTATTGAAAAGTTAAACCAACGAGTAAAGAATGTGGTCAGTAATAAAACTCGTGAGTGAAGAAACGAGCGACTGGCGAACATTTAATGAAACCGATGAGTAATATCCCAAACGAGTAAAAAAAAATAAATAGAATAACGAAAAGAACACTTAATGAAACTGATAAATAATTAACTGAACGAATAACGAAAGGACCGAATAAGTAATCGCAGGAGTCTATAAATGAAGGAGTAACCTAACTAATGCTTGGCAACCGGACAAGTGAAAAAAAACAAAAAAAAAACTAGTGATGAAAAGAACGAGCAAAGAAACGAATAGCAAGAAGTTCAAATAGCTGTATTATAAATGAAAGAGAAACTAAACCATGAAGGAAAGGTACGAGCGAACGATCTATCAGACGAGAATATTTTTTGCATTCAACTCAGTAAATTAGGGGGGGGGGGAAATAAAATTCTCCAGTGATGGTCAGCGTCGTATTGAGAAGGCAACCGATAATTGTTTACTTCAAGTGTTCCTCTCCGAGCTGAATAAAACAGTCTGGCGGAATTAAGAATGAATCACAAAAGGCATCACAGTTAAGTGGTTAATATAAGCTATGCAATATATGAGCAGTTAGAGACAGGTCAGTGGTAATTAATATGAGTGGATGGATCATTAGTGGCAGTAAGCTTATAATTAATGCCTAGCTATGTAATTAGTGCCAGGTACTGAGCATTTTATTAATGTATCCCACTCCGGGTTTAGAGTTGACAGTAGGCTACCTTCCCTGACGGCCAACAGTTGTCCTACATGCAACACACCTTCCCACATCGCCTCTTTGGCACTAGTGCCCAAAATTCATATTATATACATACTAAGGCTTCCACATTCACGACTGGTTTAATGGTATTACCAGGGATGATTAAATGAAATTTTATGTAGAAGACCAGAAAAGTCTTCAAACGAAAATCAAACCATCAAAATCCTACTCAATCCCAGACTTGGATAGGACTCGGATCCTTTCAGACTGTAGGTCACTTTTCCAACCATTTGACCATCGTGGTCCTCCTCCACACAATAACTAGTATATTTACCCCATACAACACGATGAGGAAGTGTTATAGTTTCTTCATATTTTCTGCAGACGACTTTATTCACATCAGAAAAGATCTCTCGTAAGGACAGGGATTTTTTTTTTTTTTTTCATGAGGTAAATACAAACGTCAGAAAACAGGAAGAATGAAGTAGAGAAATATCGCAGCAGTAATTACTTCTTCCTTGCTGCATGTAGACGATTTTATTCGAATTAGCAATGACTTCTCACACTAAAGGCGCTAATACTGTGATTTTATTTGTCCCTTTCACTGTGGGGGGCTTTTTTGGAATTAAGTAATATTATATAGTGATGTCATGAATCTAATGAAAAATGTAATTATACCCAGTGAAAAAGATATATGATTTATTATCAATAAATTCTCTCAAGGTTGACACAACTCTTGTTTTGTTATTCCCTATAACGCCATACGAATTTATCCAACTAAGATTATTAAATTATAGATTTATAGTATTATTACTTAATACCGGATGCCTACTTGTCATCAGAGCAACTCTAGTATTCTGTTTCAACAAAGTCAGTCGATTTTATTAATCTAAAAATAAGTATACGAGCATGAGAGAGTGTATGGCCACAGTTGATTTCCACGCGTTAATTCATTCTTGAAGTCTTTTTGTTTTCTTGCTACCTCCAAACGATTATTTTCAATATAAATCTGACCATTCGAGTAAAAAAAGATATTAGAATGTTAAGCCCATAACTTCTTAAACTCTACTCAGCTAAATGAAATCGTATGGTGATAGCAATAATGATATGTAAGAAAAGTTAGCGTTGTGAAGTGATTAACCATTTCACAATGAGGCCTTTATTGATGTACGGGAAATAGTTCCGTGTTAGTCTTCATAAAATAAATTATTGACGCCTTAAGAAAGGGATTGACTAAAGTGTCTAAACCCGTCGGTACGAGAAGCATTTGCAAAGTTATCTAAGAAAGTTGAGAGGCAGTAAAAATGTAAGAAGTGGAACAGGGTTATTCAACTAGCTGCCCGCGGGCCAAATCCGGCCCTTGAGTCGTTTTTGTTTGGTCCTGTGACCGACTCAGAAGAATGAAAATAAACAAATAAACAAGAATAAAACAGAAAGGTTAGAGTTTTTATTAATATATTTAGCGGAAAGTTTAAACACAAATAATATATGACTTTCTCGTTTCTTTCTGTACAGAAGTGTTTAGATAGAATAAAAAAATACAGGAAAAATAATGTATGGCTGTTATTTTAATCTGAGTTTCATAATTCGGCCCTACTTATAGAATAGTTGCGTAGCCCTGACGCAGAAAGAAAGGGGTTGATAACTGTAGTTACCGTAGTGTA
Organism: Coenobita brevimanus; assembly: GCF_032717465.1. Lineage (NCBI taxonomy): Eukaryota > Metazoa > Arthropoda > Malacostraca > Decapoda > Coenobitidae > Coenobita > Coenobita brevimanus. The sequence goes on from NC_137037.1 coordinate 35,659,150, forward strand.
AGCATGAAGTACATAACGAGGAGGGAGGGAAGGAGAGAAATGATCGGAGAAAATTAAAAGAAGATTTATAGGAAGTAAGGGAAGGGGTAGGAAGAGAAGAGAGGAAGAAAAGATGGTGAGATGGGAATGACAACTGTGTAGGATGAGAAAGAGAGAGAGAGAGAGAGAGAGAGAGAGAGGGGGAGGGTCCAGCTGCTCCATGGGAAAAAGATATCAACAAGGGAAAATTGGTCCATGGGAAAAAATAGTTTAAGGGAAGAAAACGTGTCATTGCAGGAATAGGTGGTTGAGGGACAACAGGTGGGAGGGGGGGTAGCCACGTAGTGAGTGTGACTGAAGATGAGTGTTGTGCTAGTAAGGTGTGAAAGACGTTATCGTACTGAAGGAATTAATTAAACACACACACACACACACACACACACACACACACACACACACACACACACACACACACACACACGAGCCATTACATGATTAGACCGTAAGTTAATGAATAAAGAGCCTAGTTTTGAGGGAACGGGCCAGTTAATAAACGGCTCTGATAATTAATAAACGAGCCAGTTTATGCGTAAACGGGCTTGCTAATAATTGTGCGAGTTAGTTTATGATTATACGAACCAGTAAATAGAAAGTTAGGTCATGAATAAACGAACAGGTTAATAAATAAACAAACGAGCCATTTAATACATGAACCAACCAGTTAATAAATAAACAAGCCATTTCATAACTAAGTAGGTAAGTCAATTGATATATAAGGTAATGAATGAATAGTCAAGCCAGTGAAAAGATAAAAAGATCATATAATGAAAAAGAAACGAGCGAGTGTTTCATCAAACCAGTAACTGAATAAATAATTAAATGAACGAACTAGTATAAGAACAGAGGGTCTTACCGAATGAATGAACGAGTAAGTGGTTGAAAGACTTAGTAAATGAATAACGAGCCAGTTGTTTTATATATGACAGAGTAGATCAATATTTGAAGGAGTTATTAGTGTAAACAAGAGAGTAAGTGAATTAATGAGCCTGCAAATGAATGAATAAATGCGTCAGTAAATGTACAGAGTTGATAAACGATTGAATGAACGAGTAGGTCAATAAGGAGAATGTAATTTAATACACGTAAACGAACGAATAAATGAATAAACTGGAAGGCAAGTGAAGTAAATAAACAGAAGAGGGATTAAATGAGTAGCCGGCCATGCCAACAAATAAAACACACGAGTAGTGAATCAAGTGAACGATTGAATGACATATACAAATTAGTAAACGTATAAGTATATAAAGGAGTGAATGGGAATAAACGAATAAAGATGCGAGTAAAGGTCTTTTTAAAGGACAACGCAAAGGATGGAGTAGTAATAAAGCAAATAAAAAGTCAGTAAACGAGAGAGTAAAAGAGCACAAGAAGAAACAGGCGAGTCATGAAACAAATAGTAAGAAAAAAGAGAATGATGGTAACTGAAAGGATAGTAAAGGAAAAAAAAATAATAATACTATAGGTCGTTTGAAAATAAAGAAAAATTGGAGCGAGTAAGCGGCTTAATAAATGAGGGAGAAGGAATTTATTAATGAAGAAGCGTGTAAATAAGTAAATAAATGACCAGATTCAGAAGGCAGTGGGAATAACTTAATAATCAAAATAGGCAAGTAAATAAACAGTTAATTAAAGATGGGAAGGGAAGTTAGTTACATATCTGAAGAAGTGAGAGAGCAAATGCGTAATTTATCACTCAAATAAATTAGTAAACGATTACGTATATGAGAATTAATACAAAGAGAAAAATAGTAAATAAATAAAGAGAGAGAGAGAGAGAGAGAGAGAGAGAGAGAGAGAGAGAGAGAGAGAGAGAGAGAGAGAGAGAGAGAACACGAATGAGTGAAAACAGTGATCAAGCTAGTAAATAAACAAATGATTTAATAAAAGGATTGAATAATTGAATAAAGAGCAAATAAACATGTATATACAGGAGCAATTAAAGGGTAGAATAGGAATAAATGAATAAAAAGAGTAAGCAAGAAAATACTGATGTAAGCAAAGATGGGAGTGGGAATAGATGAATAAAGGTCCGAAAAACAAGTAAATAGAATAAATAACGATGGGAGTGGGAATAAATCAATAAAGGTCCGAATAAATAAGTAAATACAGAATAAAAAAAGATGGGAGTGAGAGTAGATGAATAAAGTCCGAATAAACAAATAAATACAGAATAAATAAAGATGGGAGTGGGAATAAATGAATAAACGAAGAGCAAGTAAACGAGTGTGGGTGAAAAAGGGGAACAAACTGAGTTAATTGGCAACTTCCGCTCGTTGAGAAAATTGCCAGAGAACACGAGGATTACGTGCTAGGTGAGAGGGAAGAGGGGGGAGGGGGAGAGGGAGAGGGAGGGGGAAGGGAGAGGGAGGAAGAGGGAAGAGGGAGAGGGAGGGAGAAGAGGGGGAAGGAGGAGGAACAGGGATCGGGAGGGAGAAGTGGAAGGAAAGGTGAGGGAAGGGGGAAAGGGAGGGAGAAAGGGGAGGGTGGGAGATGGAGGAGGAGGGTGGGGGGAGGAGGAAGGTGGAAGAGGATGTGAGAGAGAGAGAGAGAGAGAGAGAGAGAGAGAGAGAGAGAGAGAGAGAGATGGAGGGGGTTAAGGGAGGGAGAGAGAGGGGAGAGAGAACAAAGGAGGTTTGGGGGAAGAATGGGACGAATGGGAATGGTGGAAGGAATGGGAAGGGTTGAGGGGGGCGGGAGGAGGAGACATGAACGTGGTAGTGGTGGGGTAGTCAGAGGGAGTAGGGACTGGGAGGCTTCAGAGTGATGAGAGAGAGAGAGAGAGAGAGAGAGAGAGAGAGAGAGAGAGAGAGAGAGAGAGAGAGAGAGAGAGAGAGAGAGAGAGAGGTGAGGCATGGGAGAGATGGGAATTGGATAAATGGGAAAAATATGGGAAAAGGAATGCATGTAGAGAGGGGTAAGAGGAAAGGGAAGAAATGAAAGGTTTGAGAACTGGGGGGGAGGTTAGAAAGAGGGTAAAGGATGAGAGAGAGAGAGAGAGAGAGAGAGAGAGAGAGAGAGAGGAGAGAAATGGGAGGCATGGGAATGGAGAGGGGAAAGAGAGGGCAGGAAGGAGAGAGGAGAGGGGGGAAAGGAGAGGTGGGAATTCAAGGGGATGGAAAGGATGAGAAACCAGCAGGAAATAAAAAAACTGTCATGGAAATTTCATAGGAAGTAATGATAAATAAAATTAAATTCTCTGGTATACTGAAAGAAAAACGTTACATTAATTGCCTAACGATGTTGTGTTGCTGCTATAGTCTCCACCGTCTGGATGAAAGGAACACAGATTTTTCTATTACGGTAGCCTATCCAGCTGTGCACGTGTTTACCTGGGAATCTGAAGCCAAATTTTTTCCAAGCGACTTTCAAGTGTTTTTCAGTGTATCGTAGTCCGCTACATACGTAAGTAACTTGTTCCATATGTTAACAACCCCAGTCAACGAAGAAATACTTGTTTCTTATTTGACTGGAAGTTTGCCAGAGTTTCTATACCGGTAATCATTACTTTTGGTGTAATTTCATCCGTTTGTTCTCAGTTATATCAGCTGTGATATTTTTCACGTCATATCTGTTTATCTGTCTATCTATCTACCTATAATGATAGGTAGATAGATAGATAGATAGATGGAAAGACAGACAGACAAACAGATAGATAGATAGATAGATAGATTTGTGATCTTAAGTCCGTTTGATAAACTGCACAAGATAGATCTCTTCTTAATGTTCTCAGTATGTTACCTATTTTGAGTATCGCCACCCTTCGGTGTACTTTCTCTAATTCTAACATATAATGGCGATCAAAAGTTAACACAGTAGTGAAAGTGTGGTCTTACTAAGTAACTGCACATATTAATGGTATTATTCTCTTGTCTAATTTGGAATGCTCTATCACTGCCTCTAAGTACAGTTAATTCGTTAGGTTTCTTTTCTGCCTCTGTACGTGTCACCTTAATTTTGAATGTTTATTAAGATTATTGCTTTATCTTTTCTTCTCTTGGTTTTCAAAAGTTAAGTATTGCTTTTATATTTTCGTTGTTTTGGAAGGTAAAATTCATCTGCTGCGTCTAAACACTTAGAGTAGAGTTTATTGTGATCTGTAAACTGTTTGTGTTTGTATGGATGTGTCCGCTATGTTACTGAGTGTTGTATCATAAATAAAACTGGATAATTTATAACTCAAACCTTCATTAGTATGATTAAATATGAGTTAGGAACAGAGAGGAATCCCGGATTAAACTTTGCGGTTTTCCACTTGAAAGATTCACCTAGTCTTGTTCTTTCTTTTTATTCATTGTGCAGCTCTGTGTTCCGTAAGCCAGTTATCAATCCACCATAAGGAATTACCAGTGAAATCTCTTCCCTGTGAAAACTTATTGATTTATTTCTTTTTGAAAACTGGCTAGAATATGTCTACTAATTTTGTTTTTAATTATCAGTATTGTAACGGTATATGCCAAATCCATTTTACCCTCCGCGAAGTGTAGGATCCCTAGGCTAGGTTAACGAGGTCCGGTACATTTGAGGGTAGATAAACAACCTCCATTCCTTGGTGGCATTACATGATCTGTAAACCCCCAGTTATCTCTTGGGGACTCGATCTTATAAAGGTCGTCACTCCGACGACTGAGGGGAAGGGGTAGCAAACGTGAGGGGAGAGGGAAGAGAGACGAAGAAATGAAAGGCCTGGGGCTGGCTGGTAAGGAAGGGAGTGGGAAGGGAGCGAACAAAGTGAGAGCGAGGGGAAACGGGGTAAGAGTGAAGGGGCAGAGTGAAAGTGAAGGAAAAGGGAATACGAGTGAGAGGAGAGGAAGTGAGAGTGCAAGTGAAAGGAGAAGTGAAAGTGAAGGAGAAGTGGAGGGAGTGTGAGGCGAGGAGTGAAATAAAGGAAGAAGGTTGAGTCGGAAGTGAGGAGCTTGTGAAGTGAGGGGGAGAGGAGAGTGATGGAAGTGAGGAAGAGATGAGGGAGGGATGCTTAGAGTAAGGAGAGGAGAGGAAAAAGAGAGAGTGGAGGGAAGGAAGGGGATGAGGAGCTCAGGGGAGCTGAGAGAGGAAGAGAGCAGGAAAGTGGAAAGGGAGATGGGAGGGAGGGAGGAAGGAGATGTGGAGGGGAGGGGGGGGGAGAAAGGAGGGGAATGGAAAGGTAAACGGGAGGGAAGGAAGGAGGGGGTTAGGGAGAGAAATGAAATGGAAGGTGGAGCATTGTTGGGAACGCAACAAGTCAGTCAAGAATTTAATGTGAGATGTGGAGAAAGAGAAGAAAGGCAAGGGAAAGATGGGGAAGTGTGTGAGAAAAGGTAGTAACTGAAGGGATGAATGGGAGTCGTGGATCTGGATAGGTGGGATGAGAATAGAAGGAAAGGGAGGGGGAGGGGGCAGGTAGCGAGAGGAACGGGTGGTGGAGAAAGGGTGGGAAATAGAGGTGGAGGTAGAAGTGAGTCGTTCGGTGTGGTGAGGGGAAGAGGGTGAATAAGGGGAGAGACGGGGGAAAGGATGGGGAGAGGGTATTAGCAAAGTTTTGGCTTAAATAAGTTTTCTGCAAGTGGAAAGAAGAACAGAAGAGAGAAAAAGGGACGTACTAGATGAAGGACTGTGAATAAGGATCTGAGGACTGGGCTGGGATGGCCATGGATGGAGGGAAAAACTCTGTGAAGGTGGACGTTGTAGGTTGGGCATTTTTTTTTTTTTTAACCATGGTCATAGACTATGATCCCTTCCCTGAGGCTCATTGTCTTTCTTCGTGCCACACACCTTTACATGTCACCGCTTTCGGCATTAATATTCACTCTCCACATTAGGTATATGCAGTGGCTAATTCAAATTTGGAGTGATGACATTACACGGGTGAGAGCGAGGGATTGATGACATTACACGGGTGAGAGCGAGGGATTGATGACATACACGGGTGAGAGCGAGGGATTGATGACATTACACGGGTGAGAGCGAGGGATTGATGACATTACACGGGTGAGAGCGAGGGATTGATGACATTACACGGGTGAGAGAGAGGGATTGATGACTTTACACGGGTGGGAGTGAGGGACTGATGCTATATCGGAAAGATCTGGTTAGGACAATTCTGTCATTCTATTACAGAAACTTCCAGATGAGTTCATTTAGGTGGGAGCGAGTCAGTGGCAAGTGTCTGTTAGGTACTTGATACATGCAATATAAGTAGAAGGTAACGTGGATATGTCCCTTAACCATCAGCTTTATCCTGCCAACTCAGATTATTTTATATGCTTTTTGCTACCTCAGCACTTTTTTACATTTTTTTTCTTTCATCTTCAGCGTTATAGGAGTAATTTTATGCCATACGTAACAACACCGGTTTTAGATATCGTTCCTAATCTAGATAAA